>NC_035434.2:109232985-109574822 GCF_002127325.2 Helianthus annuus | reverse complement strand
CATGGAAAAAATCATACCATTCAAAGACACACGAACAGAAGAGGAGAAATATGTTAATAGAAAGATGTTAGCACAAACCATGAAGGATAGACATTATCAAGCCTGGAAAGAGGCCAAAAGTGGAAACAGATGGGATGTTGGTCGGGAATGCTATTTTGACCCAAAAGGCAACATATTTGTTGAACCATCAACACTCATTGTTGAAACTTGTAGGTCCCTCGGAGGTTGAGGTTAAACCTTATCCTTGTTATGTTTAACACTCTAGCAAGTGCGGAATCCAAGCTAGAATGCAAACCGATAGTTTATATGAAAGCACAAGCAACAAAGAGAAAGAGTAGACACGAAAGATATCAAAGTTTTCTCTTGTATTTCAGTGGACACGGTTACAGCCCTTGACCAAACTGAAAATACTCTCTACAAGACTTGGTTCACTCACATACACTATCAAAGGACTTACTGTGAAGTGAAACCATACATGGTATATATATACCCATAACAGATAGATTGTGTCGAAGGATCAGAATGTCTGTCGAAAGATCATCTATCGACCAGAAACCTTCCGAAGGATCCACATATACCTCGAAGGATGGTATATCCTTCGAGGTCCATTTGAATCCATCGAAGGTTATCTTTCGAGGTCATCGAAGGTTATCTTTCGAGGTCATCGAAGGATATAATCAATCCTTCGATGACATCCTTCGAAGCAATCAAACTTACAAACTGAGTGTTGACTGTTTGGCCAAGTCAAACCAGGAGGATAGTTGACTTGGTCAAACTTACATTCAAACACATATACAAACCAATAAGTGACGTAAACAAGACTAACAAAAGACATCGTTTTATAACATTACAAAATACAGACAAAGTACAGACACAAGTGCACCAACAAACTCCCCCTTGGCTGTAGCTTTGTCTCAATCTTCGTGTCTTTAAGTCTCGGACGTCCTTTCAACTGTCAAGTGATGTGATGACCATGCACTTCCCACATTAACAAGTAAATTGAAGCAGTACAAGGCCATCTTCTGAAATTTCATTGCTTGTTCACGATCTCTAACCAGGTAGTTGATCTCGTGATCCTTAAGAACAATAATATCCGACCTGGACATGTTAGTAATCCACATCGGATCTATTATTCGAAAGTTCTCTTGACTATCTCAGAATAAGATCACGGCTTCTCAAGTATCCGCATCATAGACCCAGCAACGAAAGTTTCCTAGAAAGTCTGTCTTCATTTTCAACAAAGGTATCTTCTTCATCACTTTTAGAGGATCATAAACCAAACGATAGCGAGCAGTGTTTGTTTCTGGATCAAGTGTAAATCTGATCTGCTCGTATCGAGGAAACTGCGGCTTGTATAACGGATCCTTCCAACCCCTTCTTCTTTCCAACCTGATCTTCTTTGCAAACAGATCCACCATCTTGTCTTCGACTCGATTGATAACATCAAGTTGAGCTAAAACTGCAACATCATAGTACGGAAGTGAAAGAATGCTGAGAAGAGACCTGAAGTATTGAAGACCGCATTCTCGCTTCACAACCATGCAGTGAAGCTCCTTAATAAACATCCAACTAATAATACGACCCCGAGCCTGATTCTTTTCCAGACTCATGTAATTAACTTGATCTAACGGAGCAAGCGGAGGAGGATTCCTAGCTAGGAAATCCGCTCGCCATTCGTTCACAGTCTTCTCACGGTTTTCTTGAGCTGTCGGAGAATCTGAAGAAAGATTGGCAAATTCTGCTGTCTTTTCTGCCACATACTCATCATCAAGAGCATTAACCTCCTCATTATCTTTCCCAACATAGACAGGACGTTCCGGATCCGAACCGATGAAGATTTCATCAATTGTAGAGAAATCGGTTTGGTCCTGAACCAACGGAGTAGCATCAATCATGTTCACATCAACTTCATCCAATTCCGTCAGAGCCAGTACCTGTTCATCAGACATTTCGGTAACATGTTCTCCCTCTTCTAACAGTTCACCCGTGACTGGATGATACTGAAGAACACCTGAGGATTCAGGGAGATCTGCAAACGTTTCTGGTTCCAGACTAACATGCTCATGCCCTGCAGAAGTTTCTAGTGTTTCTGTCTGCTCAGATGGGCCAGTAGTAGCTGTTGAAGGAGCAGTAGGAGCATCTTGAGATGTGCCAGACCCACCTGCAGCACCGGATACAGTTGCACCGGAACCTGAGGCAGCTGGTTGATCCGGATTTGCTGCATCATCATCCTTGTCATCTCCACGCTTTGAGGGAACGATGCCTAATGCATTGCACCTTTCATTCCACAACGTACCTACTTTTTACTCCAACTTCTTGAAGTTTGCTTGAACAGGCTTGAAGCCTTCTATTAATCGATCATCGCGATTTTTATAGCGCTCTGACAGCTCTTCATGCTTCTGCCTTAGTGCTTTTGCCTCATTCTCCAGCACAGTACTATGCCTTTTCATTATCTCGACCTCCCTATCACGAGCCCTGTTGGCTTCTTTCAACCTTTCAATCTCTATAGCCTGTGCATTTATCTTAAGATTCTGGGCCTCAACAATTGAGACTAACTTGTTGTGTGCCTCCACATCCCGTGTTCGTTGCACACAATACTCTTCAATCGTTCTTGTATGCCGACCGACTATGGAACCCAATTCACTGACTTGTTCGATCAGGAATTGAATCTTTTCAGCTTCAGATAAGACAGACAAAGTTTCTACCAGAGTCGGTCGCGAAGGCTCAGGTCCTGAGGAGCCAGACTGACCAGCCTGACCAGAAGCACCTGTAGGACCAGTAATAACAAGAGGAGGTCGGACATGTGTACCTGAGGCGGGAGTTGCAGGCGGCTGTTGATCAACAGACACCGTGCGCGTCCCAGAAGACCTCTGTGGAGAAGACATCAGGTCCAGCGTCTTTGATGCAGTCAGTTGATCACTAACAGGAGGCAGCTGTTGCTCTGGAGCAGTTGAAAGCTGAATAGAAACAGGAATAGAGGAATCACCAGCCGTTTTCTTTGACGCACGAGTACCCTGTCTTTTTGCTTTCCTCTTTCTAATAAAACCCGGAGCAGCAGGGATATAATCCTCATCTTTGTCAGATTCTCCAGTTCTAACCGTCTTCTCTATTCGTTCAAAACGGAGATTCCCGCGATTATCATAGACCTTTCGCATCCCTGGAGGAGGAGGATTATCATCCTCAGAAGACGAACCATCGTCACCAAAACCTCCTTCATCTTCAGAAGACGAACTACTTTCATCTATCAACTTCCTCGGCTCGTCCGCCTTTCCTTTACCCTTGTCAGTTGCAACATCACCTGACTGACTAGCAGGACCACCATCTCCACCTGCACTACCGCCTGTCTCACCAACTACAGTACCACCAGTCTCACCAGCCGTAGAACCAACCACATTACTACGGACATCAGATTCGATGAATACACCCTGAACTTCTTCCGCAGCAACATTTACATCAACTTCAACATGTGCTGCAGCACTAGAACTGCCAGCAGATCTCTTGCTTGATGCTTTGATTCCGTGCTTGGCCCCGAGCTGCGTGTTAGCCAAAGCGATTAACCTTGGCTCTTCATCATCAGAATCACTCGCATCTCGACGCCATTTGTTGTTCTGCGGTGCCACGTAGGTCGGAACATCGAGATGACCAATAAGTTTTCTAATTGGATCCGATTCCTTATAGTTGGACATAGACTTGAAGATCAGCAGTGTACGCTCATTCATCGGATTGACAGGTAGAACATCTGCTTCAGCTTTAGGAAGATCAGGAATCTGATCATCAATCATCATCTGCAGGAATCTAGGATATAGCCAAAACTTGGTAGATGTTCGTTGGGTTGCTGACGGGAGTGGCCTTCGAGCATTTTCTTTCAGATTATCAAAAATATAACGCGATATGTTGAACGGCTTGTTCAGAATCAGAGCCGTAAACAATCCCGTTAAATCAATCGGCGAAAGATCATATCCAGATCGCTTGTTGCTCAGGCAGTGAATAAGGATATGCAATAAGAACTTGTATCGAAGCGGCATAAACTTCTTGTTGATCTGATTTGCGAGAACATTGTCGCTGTACCGTAGCCTCATCAGTAAGCCCCACTGACATTGTAAATCAATAGAAGTAGAATCTTCTGGTTGATCTCCTAGTTGCAAACGTGCTCTGATAGTGTTCTCTGTAATCACCACGGGCTTCTCAGCAACTGATCCACTAATCACTTCCTTGTTCTCCACTGTTTCAACCACAGCCGAATTCCAGAACTCCTTGATATGAGACTGATAAGCAGTGTGCTGTGTAGTGATTGCATAGTTGATACGAGCGCAATGAAGGTACTCCATAATTCCCGTGAATTCTGGACTGATCTTGCCTTCAGGTTGTAGATAAGCAGCCATGTTATGTCTAGGTTCAGACATAGATTCAACCTCAGATTTTTCCTTCTTCGTTGGCTTTGCCCGTTCTTTCCTCACTTTCGGTGCCATTTCTGTACATCAAAACAATGACACGTAATGAGAAACAAGTCAAACAGTCAACAAGGATTTCACACTTAAAAATAATTCCAATTTCTTGAAAAATTTCTAAGTGTTGCATCCTCGAAGGATGCCATTTCTCCATCGAAGGATTGAAACATGGCTCAAAGGATGACAGATGGTTCGAAAGATGTTACTTTCCTCGAAGGATGAAATTCCTTATCGAAGGATCATCTTTCGAAGAATCAAGACTTTGAAAGATATCTTGATCATTCGAAAGGTCTGATCAATCGAAGGATGAATCCTTCGAGAAGCTTAACATCTTTCGAGTCTCAATTCGAAAGATATTTTGCAACACATCTTTCGAGGTTGAGAATCAACATCCTTCGTGTTGATTTCCGGCAACTGTTCATCGGCGATTTTCCGGTTGGGATTTTAAGTGATTTCCGGTGATAGTTTTTAAGTGGGTTTCAAAACTGTTTTATACCAGATACAAACAACATCAAACACCATTTAAAACATCAACATTTTAGACCACTCGGACACAAAACACAAACACATTCACTGATTTAGACCATAAACCCATCAAGACTGTTTAACCCAACCCACAATCCTTGACATCAAGATTCAATCCAAAACTCTGTTATGAACATTTTAAACATCAAAAACTTATCATTAACATGTTTACAACATTTACAACATTTATACATTACATTCATCACATATCATCCAAGATTTTCATAAACTAAAAATAAGAACAATAAGGGGTAATGTAACAAGATCAAATGAAGATTTCATAATGTTGTTTGTTAAAAGATTCAGGATTATCCTACCGAATGTTATATAAAAATCCTGATACTTTAACTTGTTTTGATTTTGGCAGAGTTTCGGTGTGATCAGAGGGTTTTGAGAGATGAAATTTTGAAACTGTTATGTTCAAATGAAGAAGATGACCTTTTTATACTCTGACCTCGAAAGTTGAACCATCTCGAAGGATCCATGACCTTTCGAAAGATGAAAAGGTGTTTCGAAAGATCAGCTTTGGGTCGAAGGATCCCTATCTGGATCGAAAGATACCAGATATTTGAAAGATCTGGATCGAAGGATACCAGATATTTGTGGGAATCCTCGAAAGATATATTTCAACCTTATCCATCTTTCAACAAAGTCTGATCAGCTCGAAAGATCAAATTGGTCAAATCCTTCGTTGACCAATTCATCTTTCGACTGAGATGATTGACTTTCATTGACTTTCATTGACCATCTGATCTTTCGAGGGCCATTGCTTCCTCGAAGGATCAGATTTCCACCAACACTTTGGATTTTTGGGAATTTCCAATTAAAACCCTTCAAAAATTTAGAGGTTTTCAGAATTGACCATTTTGAAAAATTGTCCGTTATGAAGTTCTGCAAAGGTTAGTTTTATGAAGTATCTCGGCTTGCCAGGTATCGGTTCGAGCACCAACATTAGTTAATCAAAAATAATATTAAATTGAAAAGCTTTTTGGATTTTTGATAAAATAAAAGACCACAATTTTAATATCCTTTGAATGTTATCAAACGACATCACCGCTAATGTCGTGCTGATATGCACCAAACGACAAAACTGTTTAAAATAAGACAATAAAACTAAGCAGTAAATAAATATGTACAAACACAACAATATTTTTGCGAGTTTCTGGCAAAGAGAATCATATCAGCTTGCGGTCTTTTGTCAAAACACATTTCCTTTTAAAATTCTTTTACAGACGCGGATAAGTATTCTACCACAATTACCGATATTGTTATCCACTTAAACTCAGCGATCAAGTGTAATCATAATACAATGAGATACATTTAAGTTATGATTTATACTTACCGACCGGTTTTCATCCACTCACGACACATTCCCGTATCAAGGTATGCACGAGAGTTCATCTTACTGGGGAGTATACCATTTATCATCCATTTTTAACGTATATAACATGTGAACAAGTCACTTATTTGAGTTGAAAACAAGCCCTATGTGATAGAATCACTTATTGATGAGGAACTTGATTTTCGATGCATGAGGGCACAGGAGCAAGTCCGTGAACAGGTCAGTACTTTCGTACAGCAGAGAGACAAACTTGACTCCCGGAAAGATGTGATATATTATCACTTATTTTGAATGGACATGTGATTGTTTATCACTTATTGAGGTCGAATGCAGTATGAATTATGTACACGTATGTATGGTATCATGGAAGAACTAAACTTTGTCTTTTATAGAAACAACCATGATACCCAGATGATAAACAGCATAAACCCCGAATATCTCAAAACCTCGGCAATCTATCAAACGAAATTTCGGTACCAAGACCATATGCCATTGAGCGGATCCCACGCGGTTTTCAGTTCGTTATGTTTATATCTCCTGCATACTTTAAAATGATCGTGAGTCTACCGGTACATCCTTAGTAGATCTACTTATCATTTTCTTTTTCTTTTGATTTCTAGAAACATGTTTCAACCGACCTCTGATGTAATATCATTTTCTCTTATATTACCAAGAAACTCATTTTTGTTTCGGAGGTTGAGGTTAAACCTTATCCTTGTTATGTTTAACACTCTAGCAAGTGCGGAATCCAAGCTAGAATGCAAACCGATAGTTTATATGAAAGCACAAGCAACAAAGAGAAAGAGTAGACACGAAAGATATCAAAATTTTCTCTTGTATTTCAGTGGACACGGTTACAGCCCTTGACCAAACTGAAAATGCTCTCTACAAGACTTGGTTCACTCACATACACTATCAAAGGACTTACTGTGAAGTGAAACCATACATGGTATATATATACCCATAACAGATAGATTGTGTCGAAGGATCAGAAAGTCTGTCGAAAGATCATCTATCGACCAGAAACCTTCCGAAGGATCCACATATACCTCGAAGGATGGTATATCCTTCGAGGTCCATTTGAATCCATCGAAGGTTATCTTTCGAGGTCATCGAAGGATATAATCAATCCTTCGATGACATCCTTCGAAGCAATCAAACTTACAAACTGAGTGTTGACTGTTTGGCCAAGTCAAACCAGGAGGATGGTTGACTTGGTCAAACTTACATTCAAACACATATACAAACCAATAAGTGAGGTAAACAAGACTAACAAAAGACATCGTTTTATAGCATTACAAAATACAGACAAAGTACAGACACAAGTGCACCAACAAAACTCTCATTGAACAAATAGCACAACAGGAAGAAGAAAGACAGAGAGAATGGGTAAGGCAAGCTGAAGAAGAAGAGTTAAAGTCAAAGAAAGTCGATAATGGGATAATCGACACAACAAAAGAAATGACTGCAGAGAATCTGAAGAAGATGGCAGATAAAGTGCTCGCAGCAAAGGAATTAGAGGTAGATTCTAAGTCTGGATCTGAGTCAAAGAGCAAGGTCAGTTCTAGTGATTCAACAAATGGGTCAGGTAAAACTGATAAGGCTAAAATTGAAAGTGACTGCAAAAATTGCATGAAAGATTGCAAAGTTTGCATCACACATGCATATCTCAGTGCTAAAAAGACTGAAGAACTGACTGCAAGGGTCAAAGAAGTTGAAAATCAAATCTTAAGTCGTGATAAACTGGTAAAAGCTTCAAATGATAGAATAAAGGAATTAACTGAGAGATTTGAAAAAGATAAAATTGACGTAGAATGGTTTAGGAAAGAAAATGAAAAGTTAATTCATGAAAATCGACAACTTTCTTAAAATCATGAGAAGCTAAAAAGAACGATAAGAGATTCTGATGTGCGAAACAGTTAAACATCCAAAGAAAACCTTCAACTGTCAGGAGTTCTCCAGTCAAAAGAAAAGCAAATCAACCAACAGTTGGATGAGATTGCAAATCTGAAGCTTCAGTTTTAGGAAGCTAAGATCGAAAACGAACGAATCAATCTGAAACTAAATAGTTACAACTCTGCGAGCTTTGTTCTTCAACACATAGTTCCCAAACCCATTGGGAAGAACAAAGCTAGTGAAGATGTATATTCGGACGGAACTGGGGTAGGGTATCATCAAGTTCCACCTCCCGTGTTGAATAATTTTTCAAAGAAAAAGTCTGGGTTGGATAATGATGATGAAACAAATGAGGTTAAACTTGCAGAAATGATCAATGTCACATTCACTTCATCGTCTGATGAAGACACTATTCAGTCCGAAGTTATTAAAAATGTGGTTGAAAACGTTTTAAAATCTTATAGTGATTCAACTGAAGACGAAGAATGTTTTTTTGAATAATTACATTCAGAAATCAAAATCCAAAAACAACTTAAGTAAAGAACCTACTCTTGTGATGTACAAGATGTCGGGTTCAGATAAGTTGTATTCGGATCTTGAATTTCCACTTGAGAGTGTGAATATCGACAAGTTGAAAAATGTGTTTAAACTGGTTGAGATTGATGTTTCTGAGATCGAGGGTTTGAAACATTCCAAAAGGCAATTAAACTTTGAAAAAGATAAATCTTACTACAAAAAACCTGTTGTATCACCACGGTTTTCTAACAACAACCAAAACAAATGGTCGGGTGGTTATCAGGGTGGTAAGAATAATCAAGGAAGGAACTTTCAAAACTAGAAGTTTGTTGAGAAAAAGGTGTTTGTGAAAAGCTCGAGTTCACATTCCGAGCAAGAATTTGAAATTTTTTCTAAATCAAATGAAGAATTCTTTGAGAAGAAGGCCTCACAGCCTCAGACCGAAGGCACAAGTCGGGAAGTTGATACCCATACATCCTTTAAGTGCAACAAAGTTGGACACATTGCACGAAAGTACACCAACTCGAAGCCTAAGTCTGCGGTTGTCTGAGTCCGAAAAAGAAACACGATGTAAAAGGCAAAACTCCAATGGTTGTTGAAAAGAAAGTTTTGAAAAATGAAAACACAAAAGTCAAAACTGAACCCGGAAAGAAGTCGGTAACTAAAACTGATAAATTTTACATACGAGTCGCTTCGTCTCAACAAACTTGGAAGCCAAAATCTGAGGATAAGACACCAAGTTCTCCAAAACCAAAGGTTTATGAGTCTGCAAAAGAATCATCTTCAACCACTATGAGAAACTTGAGAAACAAACTTCGACCCATTCAGGGAAGAAGTATGTTGCGAAGAAAAACTAATCATCTGGTCAACCTCCGAAAAATGATTTCTTTTTGTATAAAGAGGTTGAGATTGGGTCTGAAGAAAGTCTAAAGATGAATGACAAGAATTTCCCACCATTATACACCAAAACCACACGCATTAACGTCAAGCTACCTGAGTCGAAAGAGGCTTGGGTTGCTTCAAAATCTCACTAAATGTTTTGAAATGTGCAGGAGCTTCCGAGATCCATCTCACGTTGGATAATGGATAGTGGAGCTTCTCGGCACATGACGGGGAGAAAAACCCTGCTTTATGATGTGAGAGGGTTTAACGGAGGTTATGTTGGTTTTGATGGAAACCAAGGAGGTCATATCATTGGTGAGGGAACATTATCAAACGGTATTGTCACGTTTGAAAGAGTAAACTACATCGCCGAGCTAGAGAACAATCTTCTGAGCATTTCTCAGATCTGTGACCGTATGTATTCGACACACTTCATGGATAAAGAATGTCTGATCTTGAAGCTGAGGTTTGTCATCCCCGAAGAGTGGATCATCATGAGAGCATCAAGAGTCGATGATCTGTATGTGTTGGACATGAGCGTAGCCACTACTACCACAGGTCAGACTCACTATTTCATGTCAAGAGCCACTAAAAAGGAGTCGCAATTGTGGCATCGGAAGAAGGGCCACAGCCACCTACGCAAGATGAACTACTTGGTGCACAATGACTTGGTCAAAGGTGTGCACTTGAAGAGTTTCCATCTTGAGGGGGAGTGCATTATGTGACAACTCGAGTTTCTGACTTTCACTTTCGCATTTAATGCGCATTGACTTTGACTGTCTAGCTGTTTGAATTATGGATTTGTAATTGTACTCGTTGTGTTTTAATGAGACATATCGTCATTGTGCCTATATGTGATTACTTGCTATAATAGAAAATAATATTGGAATTATTATTAGAATTATTATTAAACACTTAGTCTAGATCGAAACATAGTTCGAAGGATCCGAAGGACTCGAAGGACCACGAAGCATATCCTTCGAGCACGAAACATATCCTTCGACATCATTCGGCCCGCAAACATCACGAAACATATCCTTCGATATGTTTCGGCCCAGTCATTTTAAATGGGCTTGGCCCATTACTGTGAAATGTTATATACGAAACACATGCATAGTCGGCAGTTTTTGAGAAAAACCCTAGAACACTTTTGATCTGTGACGGCAACCACAACTCATACGGAGATCTTTGCTGATCGATTCTCTTATTTTCTACCCCGGTTAGTGTCCACATTACATGATTTCTTGAATTATCAATCGTATGTAAATATGTTGGTTGTATGTTAACTGATTTGTATGATGATTGCGTATGGGTATTAATCGAATTTGTATGCACATTGGATATGTTGTGATTATGGTTAAATGATTTCATGATTTCGAATCGTGTTGTTAATCGGTTAGTTAATCCAGTCAGGGTGATCGATCGGATAGGAAATTTATGTTGTTTAATGGATGATTGGTGATACGATTCGATGATAACTTGTGATTTAAGATATTGTAATCGGACACGCTTATGTAATCGGCTTATGTGTGTTAATCGAATAGTTTGAATGACCTTGTTTCAAGATTAGGGTTCTTGATAAACATGAGATGCATGCTTGTTTGATCTTGTTGATGTTAACAGATTTGTGAAAATTGTGTTAATGGTTAATCGGATCAACGTAACTGTTATTTGCCGAAGGATACTTATTGATCGAACCATTGTTGGACCGAAAGATACCTATCCTTCGAACCATAGCGTTAGTGACCGAAGGATAGATTGACCGACAGATGTTTGACCGACAGATAGCATTGACCGAACCATACCCTTGACCGAAAGATGGTTTTGGTCGAAAGATAACAATGGTTCGAAACAAAGCATTTCGGTCCGAAAGTTAAGTGTTGGACTCGATAGATAATTAGGATAATTGTGATCGAAAGATACTAGGGTTTTGCATAATGGCTTGAACAATTGAACATATGTTGAATTAATTGACATGCCATGCTTGGTGATGAACATGTTTGTGTAATACTACGTGTTGTACTGATATGCAAACTGACTGCTATGTGAACCAATTAATTGCATGCGTAACATTTCGAGCATGAACTGATTTTGCTATACGTGTATACATAGGACGTGATTAATTAACTGTGAGCACTTATTTAGCATACCGAGCAAACCAAGGTGAGTTCACACTCTTACCAAGGCATGGGATTCCCGGGGTGTTGGGAATGGGATTGAAAGGTTGATTAGATACTTTATTGACACTATGCCTAGACTTCTACTTTACTATCCTCGGTTGTGAAGGATACCTATAGTTACGAGTAGTCTAGTGGTTATACAACGTGGAACACCACCACACAGTAACGTGGAACACCACCACACAGTAACGTGGAACACCACCACACAGTAACGTGGAACACCACCACACAGTAACGTGGAACACCACCACACAGTAACGTGGAACACCACCACACAGTAACGTGGAACACCACCACACAGTAACGTGGAACACCACCACACAGTAACGTGGAACACCACCACACAGTAACGTGGAACACCACCACCAATAGAACATACAATCGGCCCGGTAGAGCCACCTGTTACAAACGAACTTACTATTACGCATTTACTTTCTGTGAACTCGCTCAACTAGTTTGTTGATCATTCTGTTACATGCCTTGCAGATCGTTAGGTACCTGGAGCTTGCACTGGAGAAGCGGGTCGTTGTGGACAAGGATCGTGACTTTTCTGTTAAACTATTATGACACTTGAAACTGTTAGCTACTACTGGTTTATTTACTATGCTTCCGCTACATTTTGAAACGATGATTTGTTTGATCACCTTTTGTATTGAATGGATGGTTTTCATTTATTTTACTTACTATTAAATGCATGTTCAATATGATTGGTGGCTTGATCCTGGTCAGTCACGCTCCCAAGCGGTGATACTCCGCAGGTGGATTTTGGGGGTGTGACAGATTGGTATCAGAGCCATTGGTTATAGAGAACTTGGTTTTAATATGGGAAAACGTTTTTATTAAAACCAGACTATAACCAGAACAGTGCTCTCAACGATCCACAGCGACGCTTCGCTCCACGTGCAAGACTCGACATCCTAGGTAATAAGGTTTATGTTTATTACCTGCTTGCTAGAACTGCATAGAACTTTGCTCGTAGTATGCTTACATTACTTTGCTCACAACTTGTTATTGCTTGAGAACACATACGTGCTTACACTCTTCTGTCATCGCACTATTCGTGAACCATTCTTACTTATGCTACCTTTACTGTTCGATCATGTCTGGACGTGTTGACATGACTCAAGCCCAGTTGACGGCTCTCATTAACGAACAAGTTGCTGCGGCACTTGCAGCCGCACAAGCAGGAGGTATAACCTGCTATCCCAGACCTATTCTAGGATGTTAGATCCTACTCTCGTGACCCAACTTTCGCGCTTAACCTTGATCTATCTTTCTCGCGCAACGGGTCAGAACGCACACATTCCAGAACATCATGGACTGTCGTCCAAGCACATTCAGTGGCACATTCAAGAACTTCATGTGTGAACGCCCTGAGGCTCGCAGGGTCAAGTACGCCACTGGTACTTTGGTAGGAATCGCGCTAACCAGGTGGAACGCGCAAGTACAGATACTAGTTGGAAGTGGAGCCTTACCATTTGAAAATGACGGGGTCAGAAGTTGATGCATATACGAAACGATAGAACGGACTGGCCATCTTGTGTCCAACCATGGTGGACCCTCCAAACAAGCGTATCGAATTGTACCTCAAGGGTCTAGCCTCAGAGATTCAGAGCCAAGCTACATCGGCTAACCTCGACAAAATCCAAGACATTCAGTGTCTTGCTCATCGCCTCACGGATCAGGCAGTGGAACAGAACAGGCTACCTAGTTGTATCAGCGCTATTACTACCGCTACCACTTCTGCTACTCCCGCTACTCCTAATGACAACAAGCGGGAAAGGGATGGGTATTTCAGCAAGAGTTCAACTACCGTTCGGTCTCAAGCACAGCAGCAGTGAAAGAAAAGAAGTTGGAAGATCATTCAGTTGTACACGACTTTCCTCAGGTGTCTCGCAAGGATTTACCTGGTCTACCGCCGCATCATCAGGACGAATTTCAAATCGAGCTCGCTCCAGGAGCAGCACCCATAGCTCGAGCACCGTATCGCTTAACTCCACCAGAATCGGAAGAACTATCGACGCAGCTACCAGGAATCTTGGATAAGGGATTTATCCGACCTAGCTCTTCGCCTTGGGGAGCTCCAGTGTTATTTGTGAAGAAGAAAGACGGTACGTTCAGAATGTGCATCGACTACCGTGAACTCAACAAGGTGACGGTGAAGAACCGTTATCCTCTTCCGCGTATAGATGACTTATTCGACCAGCTGCAAGGGTCGTGTTACTATTCCAAGATTGATTTAAGGTCAGGTTATCATCAGCTAAGAGTCCGGGATGAGGACGTCTCCAAAACCGCTTTCAGAACTCGTTACGGTCACTACGAGTTTCTGGTCATGCCATTTGGGCTTACGAACGCGCCTGCAGTCTTCATGGATCTTATGAACAGGGTGTGCAAACCCTATCTTGACAAATTCGTCATTGTCTTCATCGACGCCATTCTGATCTACTCCAAGAGTCAGGAGGAACACGAGCAGCACTTACGTCTTATCTTGGAACTTCTTCGAAAGGAACAATTGTACGCCAAGTTTTCAAAATGCGACTTCTGGCTTCATGAAGTCCACTTCTTAGGCCATGTGGTGAACAGGGATGGGATTCATGTTGATCCATCCAAGGTAGATTCGATCAGGAACTGGCCTGCACCGCGTACACCGACAGAAATACGTCGATCCTTGGGTCTGGCAGGTTACTACAGACGGTTTATTAGAGGCTTTTCAAAGATCACGCAACCACTTACGCTACTGACACAGAATGGTGTTACCTATCGCTGGGGAGAGCCCCAGGAGACTGCTTTTCAGCACCTAAGGGAATGACTTTGCAGTGCACCTATCCTCTCATTGCCAGAGGGCACAGACGACTTCGTGGTTTATTGTGATGCATCCATTCGGGGACTGGGATGTGTGTTAATGCAGCGCGACAAGGTTATCGCTTACGCCTCTCGTCAACTCAAGGTTCACGAGCGCAACTACACGACGCACGATTTAGAGCTGGGAGCTGTTGTTTTCGCGCTTAAGATATGGCGACACTACCTGTACGGTACCAGGTGCACGATTTACACCGATCACAGGAGTCTCGAGCATACCCTTAAGCAGAAGGATTTGAATATGCGTCAACGACGATGGGTCGAGTTACTTAACGATTACGAGTGCGCTATCAAGTATCATCCAGGCAAAGCCAATGTTGTGGCGGATGCCCTTAGTCGAAAGGACACTTTACCACGGCGCGTGCGAGCGCTACAGCTTACGATTCAGCCTAGCCTTCCTGCTCAGATACGAGCTGCTCAGACAGAAGCCCTGAAGCCCGAAAACGTCAAGGCTGAAGCCTTACGCGGCTCACGACAACAAATGGAACAAAAGGCGGACGGCGCCTACTATGTCACGGGCCGGATTTGGGTCCCTCTCTATGGCGGTCTACGCGAACTCGTAATGGACGAAGCACACAAGTCTCGCTACTCGGTACATCCAGGGTCGGATAAAATGTACCACGACATCAGCACTACATATTGGTGGCCTAGTATGAAGGCCCACATTGCTACGTACGTTGGAAAATGCTTGACCTGTGCGAGAGTCAAGGTCGAATATCAGAAACCAACTGGCCTACTTCAACAGCCTATGATACCACAGTGGAAATGGGAAGAAATTTCCATGGACTTTGTTACAGGCCTACCGAGATCTCAGCGTGGGAACGACACAATATGGGTGATCGTGGATCGACTCACCAAGTCTGCACACTTCCTGGCTATTAAGGAAACGGATACGTTCTCCACTCTCGCAGATATCTACCTCAAGGAAGTTGTTTCGAGGCACGGGGTGCCCATTTCTATTATTTCGGATCGGGATGCACGATTCACGTCAGAACTACGGCATGCGATGCACAAAGCGTTTGGCTCACGTTTAGACATGAGCACAGCATATCACCCTCAGACGGATGGGCAGTCTGAGCGAACTATTCAAGACATGCTTCGAGCGTGTGTTATTGATTTCGGCAACGGCTGGGAAAAGCACCTCCCTTTAGTGGAGTTTCCGTACAATAACAGTTATCACACCAGCATTCAAGCCGCTCCATTCGAGGCATTCTACGGACGTAAATGCCGGTCACCTCTCTGTTGGGCAGAGGTGGGGGATAGTCGAATTACGGGTCCAGAGATTGTAGTGGACGCTATAGAAAAGATTGCACAGATACGACAACGCATGACGGCAGCACGCGACCGTCAGAAAGCCTACGCGGGCAAGCGTAGCAAGCCTTGGAATTTCAGGTCGGGGACCGGGTTTTATTGAAAGTCTCACCCTGGAAGGGTGTGGTTCGATTTAGTAAACGAGGCAAACTCAATCCACGGTATGTTGGACCATTTGAAATCACTGAAGGAATAGGCCCAGTAGCCTACAGACTGAACCTACCAACTGAACTCGGTGCAGTTCACTATGTATTTCACGTGTCGAATCTGAAGAAGTGTCTGTCAGATAAGACCCTCATAGTTCCTTTAAGGAACTGACTATCGACGAGCGGTTGCAGTTCGTCGAGGAACCAGTTGAAATCACGGACCGGGATGCTAAGGTCCTCAAACACGAGAGAATCCCTCTTGTTCGAGTTCGTTGGAACTCCCGACGTGGCCCAGAGTACACCTGGGAACGCGAAGATCAAATGACAGAAAAGTATCCCCAGTTATTCGAAAACCATGCAACCACTACTGAGGCTGAAGCTACGACTACTGAATTTCGGGACGAAATTCCAAATCAACGGGGGGATGATGTGACACCCCAGGAAAACCAGTGAACGATGTAACTTGCCTAGCTTCCTCAGTGAGTGCGTACCAAATTTCGGGACGAAATTTCTTTCAAGTTGGGGATAATGTGACAACTCGAGTTTCTGACTTTCACTTTCGCATTTAATGCGCATTGACTTTGACTGTCTAGCTGTTTGAATTATGGATTTGTAATTGTACTCGTTGTGTTTTAATGAGACATATCGTCATTGTGCCTATATGTGATTACTTGCTATAATAGAAAATAATATTGGAATTATTATTAGAATTATTATTAAACACTTAGTCTAGATCGAAACATAGTTCGAAGGATCCGAAGGACTCGAAGGACCACGAAGCATATCCTTCGAGCACGAAACATATCCTTCGACATCATTCGGCCCGCAAACATCACGAAACATATCCTTCGATATGTTTCGGCCCAGTCATTTTAAATGGGCTTGGCCCATTACTGTGAAATGTTATATACGAAACACATGCATAGTCGGCAGTTTTTGAGAAAAACCCTAGAACACTTTTGATCTGTGACGGCAACCACAACTCATACGGAGATCTTTGCTGATCGATTCTCTTATTTTCTACCCCGGTTAGTGTCCACATTACATGATTTCTTGAATTATCAATCGTATGTAAATATGTTGGTTGTATGTTAACTGATTTGTATGATGATTGCGTATGGGTATTAATCGAATTTGTATGCACATTGGATATGTTGTGATTATGGTTAAATGATTTCATGATTTCGAATCGTGTTGTTAATCGGTTAGTTAATCCAGTCAGGGTGATCGATCGGATAGGAAATTTATGTTGTTTAATGGATGATTGGTGATACGATTCGATGATAACTTGTGATTTAAGATATTGTAATCGGACACGCTTATGTAATCGGCTTATGTGTGTTAATCGAATAGTTTGAATGACCTTGTTTCAAGATTAGGGTTCTTGATAAACATGAGATGCATGCTTGTTTGATCTTGTTGATGTTAACAGATTTGTGAAAATTGTGTTAATGGTTAATCGGATCAACGTAACTGTTATTTGCCGAAGGATACTTATTGATCGAACCATTGTTGGACCGAAAGATACCTATCCTTCGAACCATAGCGTTAGTGACCGAAGGATAGATTGACCGACAGATGTTTGACCGACAGATAGCATTGACCGAACCATACCCTTGACCGAAAGATGGTTTTGGTCGAAAGATAACAATGGTTCGAAACAAAGCATTTCGGTCCGAAAGTTAAGTGTTGGACTCGATAGATAATTAGGATAATTGTGATCGAAAGATACTAGGGTTTTGCATAATGGCTTGAACAATTGAACATATGTTGAATTAATTGACATGCCATGCTTGGTGATGAACATGTTTGTGTAATACTACGTGTTGTACTGATATGCAAACTGACTGCTATGTGAACCAATTAATTGCATGCGTAACATTTCGAGCATGAACTGATTTTGCTATACGTGTATACATAGGACGTGATTAATTAACTGTGAGCACTTATTTAGCATACCGAGCAAACCAAGGTGAGTTCACACTCTTACCAAGGCATGGGATTCCCGGGGTGTTGGGAATGGGATTGAAAGGTTGATTAGATACTTTATTGACACTATGCCTAGACTTCTACTTTACTATCCTCGGTTGTGAAGGATACCTATAGTTACGAGTAGTCTAGTGGTTATACAACGTGGAACACCACCACACAGTAACGTGGAACACCACCACACAGTAACGTGGAACACCACCACACAGTAACGTGGAACACCACCACACAGTAACGTGGAACACCACCACACAGTAACGTGGAACACCACCACACAGTAACGTGGAACACCACCACACAGTAACGTGGAACACCACCACACAGTAACGTGGAACACCACCACACAGTAACGTGGAACACCACCACCAATAGAACATACAATCGGCCCGGTAGAGCCACCTGTTACAAACGAACTTACTATTACGCATTTACTTTCTGTGAACTCGCTCAACTAGTTTGTTGATCATTCTGTTACATGCCTTGCAGATCGTTAGGTACCTGGAGCTTGCACTGGAGAAGCGGGTCGTTGTGGACAAGGATCGTGACTTTTCTGTTAAACTATTATGACACTTGAAACTGTTAGCTACTACTGGTTTATTTACTATGCTTCCGCTACATTTTGAAACGATGATTTGTTTGATCACCTTTTGTATTGAATGGATGGTTTTCATTTATTTTACTTACTATTAAATGCATGTTCAATATGATTGGTGGCTTGATCCTGGTCAGTCACGCTCCCAAGCGGTGATACTCCGCAGGTGGATTTTGGGGGTGTGACACATTAGTTGTGTAAAAGGCAAATAGCGAAAGAAATCTCACCCGAGCAAAAAGATGAACTCGGTCTCGAGGCCGTTAGAAAGACTTCATATGGATCTTTTTGGTCCTGTAAATGTCAAAAGCATAACTGGTGATCTCTACTACTTAGTAGTCACATACGACTTTTCGAGATTTTCGTGAGTGACGTTCCTGAAGACAAAAGACGAGACATTTGAGAGTTTGCTGACTCTTTTCAGAAAGATTGAGAACTTGTACCGAACTCGAATTAGAAGAATAAGAAGTGACAACGGTACAGAGTTTAAGAACAACAAAATGGAAGAATATTGTGATCAAAAAGGTATTCTGCAAGAATTTAGCGCGCCTTATACTCCGCAACAAAATGGAGTCGCAGAAAGAAAAAATAAGACGCTGATCGGAATGGCCAGGACAATGCTTGCTGATTCAAAGTTACCTGTCAATTTCTGGGCAGAAGTAGTGTCAGCCGCTTGCTATACGCTCAACCAGGTTCTTACGGTGAAAAAGCACAACAAGACATGTTTCGAGCTGATCAATAAAAGAAAGCCTAATTTGGATATTTGGCACCGTTCGGGTCTCCCTGTACTGTTCTAGATCCCGATGGCAAATTTGGTCTAAAGAGCTTTGAAGGTATCTTCGTGGGATATGCAAGTGCATTAAGAAGAGTCTTTGTTCCTCATATGAAGCGGATCATCGAAGCATAACATGTTGAGTGCCAAGGATATACAATGCCCCCACAGAAACCCGCTGACTCATGGCGCTTCAATTACGATACTCTGTGGGATTCATTTGAATTAGAGGAAGAACCAAAGTTCTTTGACAAGTTGGATATATTACGAGAATATGAAGCAACACAAGAATGATTCCCAGCAGAATCATCTAAACGTCAACAACAAACTTCGAACGATGATGAAGCTGGTCCAAGTAACGCTGGAGAGAATGATGTAGTTCAGCAAACTCTGACATCTTCGGAACGTGAACATGCTCCTGATAATTAGACGTCAGTCAATGATAATTCAGAATCTGATGAAAGGTCAACATTCGATCGTGGTGATTCAGAGTCTGAGGGGGAGCAAATCCAGTCTCCAGATCAGACAATTCCAGTCGGTGAACAAGTCGCGGATCAGAAAGTTACGAATATGGAAAGTGAGGTAGATGTTCCAGGCAAGGTGATGCCGAGGACGCTTTCATACCATCCAGAAGAAATGATTATAGGAGAGCTGCAATCAGGCGTTCGCACCAGACGACAAATTGACCATGGCCTTACTTGTTTTTATACAAAAGTTGCTCCTTTACAAACAGAATTTTCACTTAGTTGTTTCATTTCGCAGATTGAGCCGCGAACGTACAAGGAAGCACTAACTGAAGATTCCTGGGTCAACGCAATGCAAGAGGAGTTGAGTCAGTTTGAGAAGCTGTGTTGGTGCATGCGTCTGTCGACTTCGTCTTGTATAAGTTCTTGTATAAAACTAGTTAGATCAGGGCACAAAAACCAAGAATGTGAGAATAAGTGATGATTCCGCTTGAAATGACATCATGTCATGTACAAGCGAAATCATAAACATTCTAATTCCGCTTGTATAAAAAAGCATGATTTCGCTTGAATTTATCATGGCGATTCCGCTTGAGATGTGTTCAAGCGAAATCACAATGGCTATAAATATGTCCATTCAAGCGAAATCACATAACATTGTTCCGGTTTTGCAACGAAGTGCTGCCGAAGTGTCGTCACGCTGTATATCGTCATTATATCAATCAAATCAACAGTTTAAAGTGTATTCTTGCTGAATTGACCTCAGTTTGTCTGCTGCCGCCGTTCAAACTGAGCAAAACTCTTCTGATCGACTCGTTCGGGTCCGAAAACGATCCTGCAAGTGGTATCAGAGCTCAGGAAGAAGAGTTCTTACCAATTCAGCTGCAAATTCTGATTTCTAAACCTTCTTTTTCAAAATTTAAAATTTTTCTTGGTCAACATGTTCTGATTTTTTCACAACTTGCTCGGAATAGTTTCTTAACTAATCCTTGTGAAAATTAGACTTTAATTCAATCTAAAAAGAGTAAAAAAAAAAGTAATTCCGCTTGAAAATCAGCGAAAGAATAATGACATCAACAGCATTTCAAGCGAAATCAGGTTGTTGATTCCATTTGAAATCCAGTTTCCGCTTGAAAATTTTGGTTTATTCCTCTTGAATTTCGGAGCCCGCTTGAAAATACTATTGATTCCGCTTGAAACAGGGGTTTCGCTTGAGAAATTGTTTTGATTCCGCTCGAAACCGTATTCCGCTTGAAAGGAGTGTTTGATTTTGCTTGAATCCGAGGTTCCGCTTCTAAGGGTTCCGCTTGAACAAGTATTTTGCTTGAACAGACAATTTTGAGAATTTCTTGAAATCCTAAACATGGACGAGGAATTTTATAACGCCTTTGCTACCACGATCACTGTGACACAGCAGACAATGTTGGAAAATGAAACGGGGACTATGCAAAAACCGTCTAAGCTCATTGTAGGATCAGTTTTGACCTCTCGAGTGAGTCAATCAGAGCTAGTGCTTACTGAAAATGTGGCGGAAACACATTTTCAGCATGATACAAAGAAAAACGTAACAGAAAGGAGTAGAAACAGAAGATTCACACTTAAAATACTTTTTCTTCACTTGATAACGCTTGTCGTACGGACAGCAGTTCGACGTTGAGTTCACGAAGATGTTACAAATGAAGAACACGTTGGGGGTATATATAGGGTTCTTGGTCCGCTCATGTGACATGTCCACAAGAGTGGTCCAGACTACTAAGCTGGTTCGCTTTTGTGGACACATGCCACAAAAGCGGACCTACAACATGAAAGTTATAAATTTACACTTTTACCCCCTGTACTATTACAAAAAGACCTATCTGGACCCTATACAATAAACTAGCATTACAAAGACGCAGGCTTTAGACATTGTGCATCAACAAACTCCCCCTTGGATGAAGCCGCAGTCTTTGTCTTGAATGTAGGTCTTCAGATAGCTTTGAATTTCTCTTCCTTTGGTTTTGGCTCTCTGCTCAGAGCAACCCTAATCTTCTCATTCTCTTTCCTCCTAGCTTTCTCTTCCTTTTCTTGTTCCTTCATAAACTTTCCTCTATTTTCTTCCATCTTTTGATTCTAAAATCAAATTCTATGCAGAATTCCGAGACTAAGGGTGTCTTTGATTTCTATAAACCATTCCTAAATCACCCTAGATCTGAGATTGACACTATACATTGCCGACAACACTCATCAATCGTTCAAATCTCAGCAATTAACACACAATACTATACTCGAAATCATCAGTCGACACAACTACACTATTTTATTCAATCAAACATCACAGTTAAAAGCTCAAAAAGCGATTTGATTATGCAATCATACCAACAGACATGTTTTTAACACAAAAGAACTAAGATTAAGAGAGGACTTACCTTGCCCATGATGTAATGAACTAGATTCTATCAAGAACAAGTGAAAACAATGTTCAATCAGCAAGAAATCACGAAGAACACAGAGAATCGCTTGAATCGCCCGGAGAAGATGACGGATAAGCGGTCTGGAAATGACAGAAAAAGCGGACCCCTGTTCTATTTATATGAGGTCTGGACCGCTTATTCGGCATGTCCTCATGAGCGGACCTAAGTGTTACTTTGACAAATAAGCGAACCGATGGTGACAAAAGAGCGATCCTGTTTCTTATTTTACAAAAATTCATTTTTAATCATTTTTCCAACTTTTTCGATTTCACACGCTGACACCCAGTTGACCAAGTCCAAGTTAATGACCCTGGACAGCTGTTTGACCTACCAAGTCCAAGTTAATGGCCCTGGTTGATCAGTTTTATGAAGTACTCTGTTGTTTTGTTTTAAAAACAGTTCAAATTAATGAACTTTTCATCGTTTCAATCATTTGCACATCAGTTTTCAAACATCATACCAAATATTTGTTTGCAATCACAGCTTACCCAACCCTCATCAAGCACTAACATGATCTGCACATGGGCTTTGAACTTCCAATCCCCAGTATCAGTTGTCGAAACTAAAATGAGAAAAGAAAATCTTTTTGGGTTTAAAGCTGTACAAACTGAAATATATACACACAATATTTTTTCAAGCGTGTTAGGGGATCATTTCAGCTGCCGATAGAACACAAGCACCGTTAAGCTTATATCATTATAAACATTAAGCAATTCGCGTTGATTGTCGGTATATTGATCCATTTTAAATTCTCACAGAATTTTCAACCTGCTCGGGATACGTTATTAGTGTTTTAGAGACTTAAACGTTAACATGTGTTCCCACCTCAGTATATACTCCCGTATCCGGATCCCAGTATTCAGTCTTACAGGTGAATATACCACAGCTGATATCTGTTGGGGGTAGATGCGAAACCGTGAGAGCTCAGGTCAGAACTTCCGTTCAGCAGACAGATGACGGCTTGACTTTTCGATGGGTCCCCTTTAGAGGATCTTTTGCATTTCAACAGCAGCGACTATCAATTTTATTGTTTCATCAGCATGCTGAGGGTGAAGCTTATGTTTCAAAGCTTTTTGCGTAAAGTATTATCCGGGGACTAGGTCAGTATTTCCATACAGCAGAAGTCCCGGGATAATACGCCAGATATCACCGAGCATAACGACCTAGTATCTCAGAATACGGGACCTTTCAAACAGGATTTCAGGGGTTACCTATATATCCTGGAGGTGTTCCCCACGAAAACGCAAGTTAAATTTAGTTTATATCCCAAACTGGTCTAATAATTTTGTAAGAACCTACCGGCACATCTTTAGCGAGACTGCTTAAATGCATTTTTATATTACATTTCTTTAGCATACTGTGCCTGTCTAGCTGATGTACTATCATTTCCCTTATACTACACAGCTCTTTTTGCATTTTTTAATGTTTTTGGATTTTTATGATTTTATCATGTTTTTGTATTTTTCTGCGAATATCTCCCCCTAAAACTAAAACATATTTTTGTGTTTTTGTTTTTTAAACGAAAAGCAGGAAATACAACTGTACAAACAAAAGTTGACAACTCGATACGGTTCAAGTCAGATCGCCGCCCAATTCGGCTTCACACTCGATAACCCTCCCAGATTGCAGATTTTTTAACCCATTTAACCTTAAAAGATAATAAAATCTCTTTTTATCAAACGGTTTTGTGTAAAAATCAGCTTTCTGATCATCGGTGCCCACATGTTCAATCCGTATTAATTTCTTTTCGTGACAATCTCGAATAAAATGGTAACGGATTTCAATGTGTTTTGTTTTCGAATGATGAACTGATTTTTAGTAACATTTATGGCCGCTTCATTGTCCACAAATATCGGCGTATCCAAGAATTGCAGACCGAAGTCGCGCACCTGCTGTTGGATCCAGAGGATCTGCGAGCAACAGCTAGAGGCTGAGACATACTCAGCCTCGCACGTGGAGAGCGCAACTGCAGTTTTGCTTCTTGCACTGCCAGGTAACAAGCCGAGTTCCGAAGAACTGGCACCCAGCAGTGGTGGACTTTGCGTTCTGCTTACAGCTACCAAAATCTGAATCAGCGAAACCGGATAAGGTAAAATCACCCGAACGAGGGTACCACAAGCCGATGCTTGGGCAACCCTTCAAATACCGTAAGATGCGTTTGACGATCGTCAGGTGCGATTGCTTCGGATTCGACATGTCGGGTACATGATGTCGGTGCACACAGACATGTCGGGTACATGATGTCGGGACGGGAAGCTGTGAGATACATTAAAGACCCAATCATCGATCGGTATAACGTTTCATCCATCTTCACTCCCTGTTCATCCGGACAAATACCATGGTTCTGTGCGAGGGGGGTTGATGCAGGACTGCAAACTGTCATATCAAACTTATCGAGCACGTCCTTTACATATTTTGATTGGTGAATGAAGATTCCATTGGGCATTTGTTCTACCTGCAGCCCGAGGAAGAACTTCATCTCCCCCATTGAACTCATTTCGAATTTCTTCTTCATTACTCTCTCAAACTCTTTACACAAATCGTCGTTGGTGGAACCAAAAATAATATCATCAACGTAGATCTGCACGATCAGCAAGTGGCCTGCTTCTTCTTTTGTGAACAAGGTGCTGTCTACTGTTCCTCTTGTGAACCCGTTGTCCAGCAAGTAGGTCGAGAGAGTCTCATACCAGGCTCTCGGGGCCTGGTGTAGACCATATAAAGCTTTATCCAGTAGGTACACCTTGTCTTTGTTTAGTGGATCTGCAAACCCCGGTGGTTGCCCCACGTAAACTTCTTCTCGAATCTTGCCATACAGAAATACGGATTTAACATCGAGTTGATAGACTTTGAAATCTTTCCAGGATGCAAAGGCAAGAAAAATACGAATAGCTTCAAGCCTTGCGACCGGAGCGTAAACCTCTTCATAGTCTATACCTTCCTGCTGGCTGAAGCCTTGAACCACTAGACGTGCTTTGTTCCTCACCACGACTCCTCTATCGTCACGTTTACATTTAAACACCCATTTTGTCTTTATCAACTTCTGATTCTTTGGCAGATCAACCAGTCTCCAGACACCCAGTTTCTCAAATTGTTGCAGCTCTTCCTGCATTGCATTAACCCAGCTGTCTTCGGTCAACGCTTCTTTATAAGTCCTGGGCTCTATCTGCGAAATAAAACATTTGAATGAGACTTCTTTCTACATATCAGCAATATCTGAATAAAAACACGTAAAAGCTTGGTCTATCTGATGTCTTGTTTTGACACCACTCTGTAAATCGCCGATAATTTGTTCTGGAGGATGGTAAGACAGTGTCCGTGGCATCACAGTATCAGGCACCACAACTTCCGATTCCAGATTTGATATGTCGAGATCAACGATTTGATCAACAGCCTCCTCTGATGTCTCATTTGGTTCCTCGTCAAAGGTAGGAGCGGGTTCTTCCTCTGAGTCGTCAGAAACGTCAAATGATGGAGCTGGTTCCTCTGGTTCCTCTGGAGGTATATGAACTGTTCCACTTGGTCCAACTTCATCATCGTGAGTACCCACAGTGGGCATAGGAACATCTAGCGGTCTAGATTCCGGCTCTTGCAACTGACTTTGCTGATACAGGTACATGAGAGCAAGTTCCTCCTCACTCGGCTCGGACGGCAGATGAAACGATTCCCAGAGTTTGTCATAGTCGAACAGGAATCTTTGTCCGGGAAGTTGTTGCGATGGCGTGTGCTTCTGACAATCCACATGATGGACCTGAATCACTTTCCCCAGACACGGTACAAATACCCTTTTTAATGGGCTGGCGTAACCTACGAAAAATCCTTCATTCGCTTTTGCTCCGAATTTACCATCAGCATCTATGAAAGTACACGGAGAGCCAAAAGGTTCCAAGAACTCAAGATTCGGCTTATAGCGATGTAGCAGCTCGAAACAAGTCTTTTTATATTTCTTCACTGTCAGGACTCTATTCAATGTATAGCAAGCTGCTGACACTGCTTCACTCCAGAAGAAAATCGGAAGTTTTGAATCTGCCAACATAGTACGTGCAGTCTCGATTAGGGTTCTATTCTTTCGTTCAGCCACACCGTTTTGCTGCGGTGTGTACTGCGCACTGAATTCATGTAGTATCCCCTTCTCGTTGCAGAACTCGTACATTTTGTTATTCTTTAACTCTGTTCCATTATCGCTCCGAATTCTTCTGATCGGCAGCTTGTACACCGTTTCCATCTTTTTGAATAAAACCATCAAAGCATCGAATGTTTCGTCCTTCTTCTCCAAACAAACAACCCATGAAAACCTTGTGTGCCTCCACATCCCGTGTTCGTTGCACACGATACTCTTCAATCGTTCTTGTATGCCGACCGACTATGGAACCCAATTCACTGACTTGTTCGATCAGGAATTGAATCTTTTCAGCTTCAGATAAGACAGACAAAGTTTCTACCAGAGTCGGTCGCGAAGGCTCAAGTCCTGAGGAGCCAGACTAACCAGCCTGACCAGAAGCACCTGTAGGACCAGTAATAACAAGAGGAGGTCGAACATGTGTACCTGAGGCGGGAGTTGCAGGCGGCTGTTGATCAACAGACACCGTGAGCGTCCCAGAAGACCTCTGAGGAGAAGACATCAGGTCCAGCGTCTCTGATGCAGTCAGTTGATCACTAACAGGAGGCAGCTGTTGCTCTGGAGCAGTTGAAAGCTGAATAGAAACAGGAATAGAGGAATCACCAGCCGTTTTCTTTGACGCACGAGTACCCTGTCTTTTTGCTTTCCTCTTTCTAATAAAACCCGGAGCAGCAGGGATATAATCCTCATCTTTGTCAGATTCTCCAGTTCTAACCGTCTTCTCTATTCGTTCAAAACGGAGATTCCCGCGATTATCATAGACCTTTCGCATCCCTGGAGGAGGAGGATTATCATCCTCAGAAGACGAACCATCGTCACCAAAACCTCCTTCATCTTCAGAAGACGAACTACTTTCATCTATCAACTTCCTCGGCTCGTCCGCCTTTCCTTTACCCTTGTCAGTTGCAACATCACCTGACTGACTAGCAGGACCACCATCTCCACCTGCACTACCGCCTGTCTCACCAACTACAGTACCACCAGTCTCACCAGCCGTAGAACCAACCACATTACTACGGACATCAGATTCGATGAATACACCCTGAACTTCTTCCGCAGCAACATTTACATCAACTTCAACATGTGCTGCAGCACTAGAACTGCCAGCAGATCTCTTGCTTGACGCTTTGATTCCGTGCTTGGCCCCGAGCTGCGTGTTAGCCAAAGCGATTAACCTTGGCTCTTCATCATCAGAATCACTCGCATCTCGACGCCATTTGTTGTTCTGCGGTGCCACGTAGGTCGGAACATCGAGATGACCAATAAGTTTTCTAATTGGATCCGATTCCTTATAGTTGGACATGGACTTGAAGATCAGCAGTGTACGCTCATTCATCGGATTGACAGGTAGAACATGTGCTTCAGCTTTAGGAAGATCAGGAATCTGATCATCAATCATCATCTGCAGGAATCTAGGATATAGCGAAAACTTGGTAGATGTTCGTTGGGTTGCTGACGGGAGTGGCCTTCGAGCATTTTCTTTCAGATTATCAAAAATATAACGCGATATGTTGAACGGCTTGTTCAGAATCAGAGCCGTAAACAATCCCGTTAAATCAATCGGCGAAAGATCATATCCAGATCGCTTGTTGCTCAGGCAGTGAATAAGGATATGCAATAAGAACTTGTATCGAAGCGGCATAAACTTCTTGTTGATCTGATTTGCAAGAACATTGTCGTTGTACCGTAGCCTCATCAGTAAGCCCCGCTGACATTGTAAATCAATAGAAGTAGAATCTTCTGGTTGATCTCCTAGTTGCAAACGTGCTCTGATAGTGTTCTCTGTAATCACCACGGGCTTCTCAGCAACTGATCCACTAATCACTTCCTTGTTCTCCACTGTTTCAACCACAGCCGAATTCCAGAACTCCTTGATATGAGACTGATAAGCAGTGTGCTGTGTAGTGATTGCATAGTTGATACGAGCGCGATGAAGGTACTCCATAATTCCCGTGAATTCTGGACTGATCTTGCCTTCAGGTTGTAGATAAGCAGCCATGTTATGTCTAGGTTCAGACATAGATTCAACCTCAGATTTTTCCTTCTTCATTGGCTTTGCCCGTTCTTTCCTCACTTTCGGTGCCATTTCTGTACATCAAAACAATGACACGTAATGAGAAACCAGTCAAACAGTCAACAAGGATTTCACACTTAAAAAAAAATCCAATTTCTTGAAAAATTTCTAAGTGTTGCATCCTCGAAGGATGCCATTTCTCCATCGAAGGATTGAAACATGGCTCAAAGGATGACAGATGGTTCGAAAGATGTTACTTTCCTCGAAGGATGAAATTCCTTATCGAAGGATCATCTTTCGAAGAATCAAGAATTTGAAAGATATCTTGATCATTCGAAAGGTCTGATCAATCGAAGGATGCATCCTTCGAGAAGCTTAACATCTTTCGAGTCTCAATTCGAAAGATATTTTGCAACACATCTTTCGAGGTTGAGAATCAACATCCTTCGTGTTGATTTCCGGCAACTGTTCATCGGCGATTTTCCGGTTGGGATTTTAAGTGATTTCCGGTGATAGTTTTTAAGTGGGTTTCAAAACTGTTTTATACCAGATACAAACAACATCAAACACCATTTAAAACATCAACATTTTAGACCACTCGGACACAAAACACAAACACATTCACTGATTTAGACCATAAACCCATCAAGACTGTTTAACCCAACCCACAATCCTTGACATCAAGATTCAATCCAAAACTCTGTTATGAACATTTTAAACATCAAAAACTTATCATTAACATGTTTACAACATTTACAAAATTTGTACATTACATTCATCACATATCATCCAAGATTTTCATAAACTAAAAATAAGAACAATAAGGGGTAATGTAACAAGATCAAATGAAGATTTCATAATGTTGTTTGTTAAAAGATTCAGGATTATCCTACCGAATGTTATATAAAAATCCTGATACTTTAACTTGTTTTGATTTTGGCAGAGTTTCGGTGTGATCAGAGGGTTTTGAGAGATGAAATTTTGAAACTGTTATGTTCAAATGAAGAAGATGACCTTCTTATACTCTGACCTCGAAAGTTGAACCATCTCGAAGGATCCATGACCTTTCGAAAGATGAAAAGGTGTTTCGAAAGATCTGCTTTGGGTCGAAGGATCCCTATCTGGATCGAAAGATACCAGATATTTGAAAGATCTGGATCGAAGGATACCAGATATTTGTGGGAATCCTCGAAAGATATCTTTCAACCTTATCCATCTTTCAACAAAGTCTGATCAGCTCGAAAGATCAAATTGGTCAAATCCTTCGTTGACCAATTCATCTTTCGACTGAGATGATTGACTTTCATTGACTTTCATTGACCATCTGATCTTTCGAGGGCCATTGCTTCCTCGAAGGATCAGATTTCCACCAACACTTTGGATTTTTGGGAATTTCCAATTCAAACCCTTCAAAAATTTAGAGGTTTTCAGAATTGACCATTTTGAAAAATTGTCCGTTATGAAGTTCTGCAAAGGTTAGTTTTATGAAGTATTTCGGCTTGCCAGGTATCGGATCGAGCACCAACATTAGTTAATCAAAAATAATATTAAATTGAAAATCTTTTTGGATTTTTGATAAAATAAAAGACAACAATTTTAATATCCTTTGAATGTTATCAAACGACATCACCGCTAATGTCGTGCTGATATGCACCAAACGACAAAACTGTTTAAAATAAGACAATAAAACTAAGCAGTAAATAAATATGTACAAACACAACAATATCTTTGCGAGTTTCTGGCGAAGAGAATCATATCAGCTTGCGGTCTTTTGTCAAAACACATTTCCTTTTAAAATTCTTTTACAGACGCGGATAAGTATTCTACCACAATTACCGATATTGTTATCCACTTAAACTCAGCGATCAAGTGTAATCACAATACAATGAGATACATTTAAGGTATGATTTATACTTACTGACCGGTGTTCATCCACTCACGACACATTCCCGTATCAAGGTATGCACGAGAGTTCATCTTACTGGGGAGTATACCATTTATCATCCATTTTTAACGTATATAACATGTGAACAAGTCACTTATTTGAGTTGAAAACAAGCCCTATGTGATAGAATCACTTATTGATGAGGAACTTGATTTTCGATGCATGAGGGCACAGGAGCAAGTCCGTGAACAGGTCAGTACTTTCGTACAGCAGAGAGACGAACTTGACTCCCGGAAAGATGTGATATATTATCACTTATTTTGAATGGACATGTGATTGTTTATCACTTATTGAGGTCGAATGCAGTATGAATTATGTACACGTATGTATGGTATCATGGAAGAACTAAACTTTGTCTTTTATAGAAACAACCATGATACCCAGATGATAAACAGCATAAACCCCGAATATCTCAAAACTTCGGCAATCTATCAAACGAAATTTCGGTACCAAGACCATATGCCATTGAGCGGTTCCCACGCGGTTTTCAGTTCGTTATGTTTATATCTCCTGCATACTTTAAAATGATCGTGAGTCTACCGGTACATCATTAGTAGATCTACTTATCATTTTCTTTTTCTTTTGATTTCTAGAAACATGTTTCAACCGACCTCTGATGTAATATCATTTTCTCTTATATTACCAAGAAACTCATTTTTGTTTCGGAGGTTGAGGTTAAACCTTATCCTTGTTATGTTTAACACTCTAGCAAGTGCGGAATCCAAGCTAGAATGCAAACCGATAGTTTATATGAAAGCACAAGCAACAAAGAGAAAGAGTAGACACGAAAGATATCAAAGTTTTCTCTTGTATTTCAGTGGACACGATTACAGCCCTTGACCAACTTGAAAATGCTCTCTACAAGACTTGGTTCACTCACATACACTATCAAAGGACTTACTGTGAAGTGAAACCATACATGGTATATATATACCCATAACAGATAGATTGTGTCGAAGGATCAGAATGTCTGTCGAAAGATCATCTATCGACCAGAAACCTTCCGAAGGATCCACATATACCTCGAAGGATGGTATATCCTTCGAGGTCCATTTGAATCCATCGAAGGTTATCTTTCGAGGTCATCGAAGGATATAATCAATCCTTCGATGACATCCTTCGAAGCAATCAAACTTACAAACTGAGTGTTGACTGTTTGGCCAAGTCAAACCAGGAGGATGGTTGACTTGGTTAAACTTACATTCAAACACATATACAAACCAATAAGTGAGGTAAACAAGACTAACAAAAGACATCGTTTTATAACATTACAAAATACAGACAAAGTACAGACACAAGTGCACCAACAAAACTCTCATTGAACAAATAGCACAACAGGAAGAAGAAAGACAGAGAGAATGGGTAAGGCAAGCTGAAGAAGAAGAGTTAAAGTCAAAGAAAGTCGATAATGGGATAATCGACACAACAAAAGAAATGACTGCAGAGAATCTGAAGAAGATGGCAGATAAAGTGCTCGCAGCAAAGGAATTAGAGGTAGATTCTAAGTCTGGATCTGAGTCAAAGAGCAAGGTCAGTTCTAGTGATTCAACAAATGGGTCAGGTAAAACTGATAAGGCTAAAATTGAAAGTGACTGCAAAAATTGCATGAAAGATTGCAAAGTTTGCATCACACATGCATATCTCAGTGCTAAAAAGACTGAAGAACTGACTGCAAGGGTCAAAGAAGTTGAAAATCAAATCTTAAGTCGTGATAAACTGGTAAAAGCTTCAAATGATAGAATAAAGGAATTAACTGAGAGATTTGAAAAAGATAAAATTGACGTAGAACGGTTTAGGAAAGAAAATGAAAAGTTAATTCATGAAAATCGACAACTTTCTTAAAATCATGAGAAGCTAAAAAGAACGATAAGAGATTCTGATGAGCGAAACAGTTAAACATCCAAAGAAAACCTTCAACTGTCAGGAGTTCTCCAGTCAAAAGAAAAGCAAATCAACCAACAGTTGGATGAGATTGCAAATCTGAAGCTTCAGTTTTAGGAAGCTAAGATCGAAAACGAACGAATCAATCAGAAACTAAATAGTTACAACTCTGCGAGCTTTGTTCTTCAACACATAGTTCCCAAACCCATTGGGAAGAACAAAGCTAGTGAAGATGTATATTCGGACGGAACTGGGGTAGGGTATCATCAAGTTCCACCTCCCGTGTTGAATAATTTTTCAAAGAAAAAGTCTGGGTTGGATAATGATGATGAAACAAATGAGGTTAAACTTGCAGAAATGATCAATGTCACATTCACTTCATCGTCTGATGAAGACAGTATTCAGTCCGAAGTTATTAAAAATGTGGTTGAAACCGTTTTAAAATCTTATAGTGATTCAACTGAAGACGAAGAATGTTTTTTTGAATAATTACATTCAGAAATCAAAATCCAAAAACAACTTAAGTAAAGAACCTACTCTTGTGATGTACAAGATGTCGGGTTCAGATAAGTTGTATTCGGATCTTGAATTTCCACTTGAGAATGTGAATATCGACAAGTTGAAAAATGTGTTTAAACTGGTTGAGATTGATGTTTCTGTGATCGAGGGTTTGAAACATTCCAAAAGGCAATTAAACTTTGAAAAAGATAAATCTTACTACAAAAAACCTGTTGTATCACCACGGTTTTCTAACAACAACCAAAACAAATGGTCGGGTGGTTATCAGGGTGGTAAGAATAATCAAGGAAGGAACTTTCAAAACTAGAAGTTTGTTGAGAAAAAGGTGTTTGTGAAAAGCTCGAGTTCACATTCCGAGCAAGAATTTGAAATTTTTTCTAAATCAAATGAAGAATTCTTTGAGAAGAAGGCCTCACAGCCTCAGACCGAAGGCACAAGTCGGGAAGTTGATACCCATACATCCTTTAAGTGCAACAAAGTTGGACACATTGCACGAAAGTACACCAACTCGAAGCCTAAGTCTGCGGTTGTCTGAGTCCGAAAAAGAAACACGATGTAAAAGGCAAAACTCCAATGGTTGTTGAAAAGAAAGTTTTGAAAAATGAAAACACAAAAGTCAAAACTGAACCCGGAAAGAAGTCGGTAACTAAAACTGATAAATTTTACAAACGAGTCTCTTCGTCTCAACAAACTTGGAAGCCAAAATCTGAGGATAAGACACCAAGTTCTCCAAAACCAAAGGTTTATGAGTCTGCAAAAGAATCATCTTCAACCACTATGAGAAACTTGAGAAACAAACTTCGACCCATTCAGGGAAGAAGTATGTTGCAAAGAAAAACTAATCATCTGGTCAACCTCCGAAAAATGATTTCTTTTTGTATAAAGAGGTTGAGATTGGGTCTGAAGAAAGCCTAAAGATGAATGACAAGAATTTCCCACCATTATACACCAAAACCACACGCATTAACGTCAAGCTACCTGAGTCGAAAGAGGCTTGGGTTGCTTCAAAATCTCACTAAATGTTTTGAAATGTGCAGGAGCTTCCGAGATCCATCTCACGTTGGATAATGGATAGTGGAGCTTCTCGGCACATGACGGGGAGAAAAACCCTGCTTTATGATGTGAGAGGGTTTAACGGAGGTTATGTTGGTTTTGATGGAAACCAAGGAGGTCATATCATTGGTGAGGGAACATTATCAAACGGTATTGTCACGTTTGAAAGAGTAAACTACATCGCCGAGCTAGAGAACAATCTTCTGAGCATTTCTCAGATCTGTGACGTATGTATTCGACACACTTCATGGATAAAGAATGTCTGATCTTGAAGCTGAGGTTTGTCATCCCCGAAGAGTGGATCATCATGAGAGCATCAAGAGTCGATGATCTGTACGTGTTGGACATGAGCGTAGCCACTACTACCACAGGTCAGACTCACTATTTCATGTCAAGAGCCACTAAAAAGGAGTCGCAATTGTGGCATCGGAAGAAGGGCCACATCCACCTGCGCAAGATGAACTACTTGGTGCACAATGACTTGGTCAAAGGTGTTCACTTGAAGAGTTTCCATCTTGAGGGGGAGTGCATTAGTTGTGTAAAAGGCAAATAGCGAAAGAAATCTCACCCGAGCAAAAAGATGAACTCGGTCTCGAGGCCGTTAGAAAGACTTCATATGGATCTTTTTGGTCCTGTAAATGTCAAAAGCATAACTGGTGATCTCTACTACTTAGTAGTCACATACGACTTTTCGAGATTTTCGTGAGTGACGTTCCTGAAGACAAAAGACGAGACATTTGAGAGTTTGCTGACTCTTTTCAGAAAGATTGAGAACTTGTACCGAACTCGAATTAGAAGAATAAGAAGTGACAACGGTACAGAGTTTAAGAACAACAAAATGGAAGAATATTGTGATCAAAAAGGTATTCTGCAAGAATTCAGCGCGCCTTATACTCCGCAACAAAATGGAGTCGCAGAAAGAAAAAATAAGACGCTGATCGGAACGGCCAGGACAATGCTTGCTGATTCAAAGTTACCTGTCAATTTCTGGGCAGAAGTAGTGTCAGCCGCTTGCTATACGCTCAACCGGGTTCTTACGGTGAAAAAGCACAACAAGACATGTTTCGAGCTGATCAATAAAAGAAAGCCTAATTTGGATATTTGGCACCGTTCAGGTCTCCCTGTACTGTTCTAGATCCTGATGGCAAATTTGGTCTAAAGAGCTTTGAAGGTATCTTCGTGGGATATGCAAGTCCATTAAGAAGAGTCTTTGTTCCTCATATGAAGCGGATCATCGAAGCATAACATGTTGAGTGCCAAGGATATACAATGCCCCCACAGAAACCCGCTGACTCATGGCGCTTCAATTACGATACTCTGTGGGATTCATTTGAATTAGAGGAAGAACCAAAGTTCTTTGACAAGTTGGATATATTACGAGAATATGCAGCAGCACAAGAATGATTCCCAGCAGAATCATCTAAACGTCAACAACAAACTTCGAACGATGATGAAGCTGGTCCAAGTAACGCTGGAGAGAATGATGTAGTTCAGCAAACTCTGACATCTTCGGAACGTGAACATGCTCCTGATAATTAGACGTCAGTCAATGATAATTCAGAATCTGATGAAAGGTCAACATTCGATCGTGGTGATTCAGAGTCTTAGGGGGAGCAAATCCAGTCTCCAGATCAGACAATTCCAGTCGGTGAACAAGTCGCGGATCAGAACGTTACGAATATGGAAAGTGAGGTAGATGTTCCAGGCAAGGTGATGCCGAGGACGCTTTCATACCATCCAGAAGAAATGATTATAGGAGAGCTGCAATCAGGCGTTCGCACCAGACGACAAATTGACCATGGCCTTACATGTTTTTATACAAAAGTTGCTCCTTTACAAACAGAATTTTCACTTAGTTGTTTCATTTCGCAGATTGAGCCGCGAACGTACAAGGAAGCACTAACTGAAGATTCCTGGGTCAACGCAATGCAAGAGGAGTTGAGTCAGTTTGAGAAGCTGTGTTGGTGCATGCGTCTGTCGACTTCATCTTGTATCAAGTCTTGTATAAAACTAGTTAGATCAGGGCACAAAAACCAAGAATGTGAGAATAAGTGATGATTCCGCTTGAAATGACATCATGTCATGTACAAGCGAAATCATAAACATTCTAATTCCGCTTGTATAAAAAAGCATGATTTCGCTTGAATTTATCATGGTGATTCCGCTTGAGATGTGTTCAAGCGAAATCACAATGGCTATAAATATGTCCATTCAAGCGAAATCACATAACATTGTTCCGGTTTTGCAACGAAGTGCTGCCGAAGTGTCGTCACGCTGTATATCGTCATTATATCAATCAAATCAACAGTTTAAAGTGTATTCTTGCTGAATTGACCTCAGTTTGTCTGCTTCCGCCGTTCAAACTGAGCAAAACTCTTCTGATCGACTCGTTCGGGTCCGAAAACGATCCTGCAAGTGGTATCAGAGCTCAGGAAGAAGAGTTCTTACCAATTCAGCTGCAAATTCTGATTTCTAAACCTTCTTTTTCAAAATTTAAAATTTTTCTCGGTCAACATGTTCTGATTTTTTCACAACTTGCTCGGAATAGTTTCTTAACTAATCCTTGTGAAAATTAGACTTTAATTCAATCTAAAAAGAGTAAAAAAAAAGTAATTCCGCTTGAAAATCAGCGAAAGAATAATGACATCAACAGCATTTCAAGCGAAATCAGGTTGTTGATTCCATTTGAAATCCAGTTTCCGCTTGAAAATTTTGGTTTATTCCTCTTGAATTTCGGATCCCGCTTGAAAATACTATTGATTCCGATTGAAACAGGGGTTTCGCTTGAGAAACTGTTTTGATTCCGCTCGAAACCGCATTCCGCTTGAAAGGAGTGTTTGATTTTGCTTGAATCCGAGGTTCCGCTTCTAAGGGTTCCGCTTGAACAAGTATTTTGCTTGAACAGACAATTTTGAGAATATCTTGAAATCCGAAACATGGACGAGGAATTTTATAACGCCTTTGCTACCACGATCACTGTGACACAGCAGACAATGTTGGAAAATGAAACGGGGACTATGCAAAAACCGTCTAAGCTCATTGTAGGATCAGTTTTGACCTCTCGAGTGAGTCAATCAGAGCTAGTGCTTACTGAAAATGTGGCGGAAACACATTTTCAGCATGATACAAAGAAAAACGTAACAGAAAGGTGTAGAAACAGAAGATTCACACTTAAAATACTTTTTCTTCACTTGATAACGCTTGTCGTACGGACAGCAGTTCGATGTTGAGTTCACGAAGACGTTACAAATGAAGAACACGTTGGGGGTATATATAGGGTTCTTGGTCCGCTCATGTGACATGTCCACAAGAGCGGTCCAGACTACTAAGCTGGTTCGCTTTTGTGGACACATGCCACAAAAGCGGACCTACAACATGAAAGTTATAAATTTACACTTTTACCCCCTGTACTATTACAAAAAGACCTATTTGGACCCTATACAATAAACTAGCATTACAAAGACGCAGGCTTTAGACATTGTGCATCAACAAACTCCCCCTTGGATGAAGCCGCAGTCTTTGTCTTGAATGTAGGTCTTCAGATAGCTTTGAATTTCTCTTCCTTTGGTTTTGGCTTTCTGCTCAGAGCAACCCTAATCTTCTCATTCTCTTTCCTCCTAGCTTTCTCTTCCTTTTCTTGTTCCTTCATAAACTTTCCTCTATTTTCTTCCATCTTTTGATTCTAAAATCAGATTCTATGCAGAATTCCAAGACTAAGGGTGTCTTTGATTTCTACAAACCATTCCTAAATCACCCTAGATCTGAGATTAACACTATACATTGCCGACAACACTCATCAATCGTTCAAATCTCAGCAATTAACACACAATACTATACTCGGAATCATCAGTCGACACAACTACACTATTTTATTCAATCAAACATTACAGTTAAAAGCTCAAAAAGCGATTTGATTATGCAATCATACCAACAGACATGTTTTTAACACAAAAGAACTAAGATTAAGAGAGGACTTACCTTGTCCATGATGTAATGAACTAGATTCTATCAAGAACAAGTGAAAACAATGTTCAGTCAGCAAGAAATCACGAAGAACACAGAGAATCGCTTGAATCGCCCGGAGAAGATGACGGATAAGCGGTCTGGAAATGACAGAAAAAGCGGACCCCTGTTCTATTTATATGAGGTCTGGACCGCTTATTCGGCATGTCCTCATGAGCGGACCTAAGTGTTACTTTGACAAATAAGCGAACCGATGGTGACAAAAGAGCGATCCTGTTTCTTATTTTTCAAAAATTCATTTTTAATCATTTTTCCAACTTTTTCGATTTCACACGCTAACACCCAGTTGACCAAGTCCAAGTTAATGACCCTGGACAGCTGTTTGACCTACCAAGTCCAAGTTAATGGCCCTGGTTGATCAGTTTTATGAAGCACTCTGTTGTTTTGTTTTAAAAACAGTTCAAATTAATGAACTTTTCATCGTTTCAATCATTTGCACATCAGTTTTCAAACATCATACCAAATCTTTGTTTGCAATCACAGCTTACCCAACCCTCATCAAGCACTAACATGATCTGCACATGGGCTTTGAACTTCCAATCCCTAGTATCAGTTGTCGAAACTAAAATGAGAAAAGAAAATCTTTTTGGGTTTAAAGCTGTACAAACTGAAATATATACACACAATATTTTTTCAAGTGTGTTAGGGGATCATATCAGCTGCCGACAGAACACAAGCACCGTTAAGCTTATATCATTATAAACATTAAGCAATTCGCGTTGATTGTCGGTATATTGATCCATTTTAAGTTCTCACAGAATTTTCAACCTGTTCGGGATACGTTATTAGTGTTTTAGAGACTTAAACGTTAACATGTGTTCCCACCTCAGTATATACTCCCGTATCCGGATCCCAGTATTCAGTCTTACAGGTGAATATACCACAGCTGATATCTGTTGGGGGTAGATGCGAAACCGTGAGAGCTCAGGTCAGAACTTCCGTTCAGCAGAGAGATGACGGCTTGACTTTTCGATGGGTCCCCTTTAGAGGATCTTTTGCATTTCAACAGCAGCGACTATCAATTTTATTGTTTCATCAGCATGCTGAGGGTGAAGCTTATGTTTCAAAGCTTTTTGCGTAAAGTATTATCCAGGGACTAGGTCAGTATTTCCATAAGCAGAAGTCCCGGGATAATACCCCAGATATCACCGAGCATAAAGACCTAGTATCTCAGAATACGGGACCTTTCAAACAGGATTTCAGGGGTTACCTATATATCCTGGAGGTGTTCCCCACGAAAACGCAAGTTAAATTTAGTTTATATCCCAAACTGATCTAATAATTTTGTAAGAACCTACCGGCACATCTTTAGCGAGACTGCTTAAATGCATTTTTATATTACATTTCTTTAGCATACTGTGCCTGTCTAGCTGATGTACTATCATTTCCCCTATACTACACAGCTCTTTTTACATTTTTTAATGTTTTTGGATTTTTATGATTTTATCATGTTTTTGTATTTTTCTGCGAATATCTCCCCCTAAAACTAAAACATATTTTTGTGTTTTTGTTTTTTAAACGAAAAGCAGGAAATACAACTGTACAAACAAAAGTTGACAACTCGATACGGTTCAAGTCAGATCGCCGCCCAATTCGGCTTCACACTCGATAACCCTCCCAGATTGCAGATTTTTTAACCCATTTAACCTTAAAAGATAATAAAATCTCTTTTTATCAAACGGTTTTGTGTAAAAATCAGCTTTCTGATCATCGGTGCCCACATGTTCAATCCGTATTAATTTCTTTTCGTGACAATCTCGAATAAAATGGTGACGGATTTCAATGTGTTTTGTTTTCGAATGATGAACTGGATTTTTAGTAACATTTATGGCCGCTTCATTGTCCATAAATATCGGCGTATCCAAGAATTGCAGACCGAAGTCGCGCACCTGCTGTTGGATCCAGAGGATCTGCGAGCAACAGCTAGAGGCTGAGACATACTCAGCCTCGCACGTGGAGAGCGCAACTGCAGTTTTGCTTCTTGCACTGCCAGGTAACAAGCCGAGTTCCGAAGAACTGGCACCCAGCAGTGGTGGACTTTGCGTTCTGCTTACAGCTACCAAAATCTGAATCAGCGAAACCGGATAAGGTAAAATCACCCGAACGAGGGTACCACAAGCCGATGCTTGGGCAACCCTTCAAATACCGTAAGATGCGTTTGACGATCTTCAGGTGCGATTGCTTCGGATTCGACATGTCGGGTACATGATGTCGGTGCACACAGACATGTCGGGTACATGATGTCGGGACGGGAAGCTGTGAGATACATTAAAGACCCAATCATCGATCGGTATAACGTTTCATCCATCTTCACTCCCTGTTCATCCGGACAAATACCATGGTTCTGTGCGAGGGGGGTTGATGCAGGACTGCAAACTGTCATATCAAACTTATCGAGCACGTCCTTTACATATTTTGATTGGTGAATGAAGATTCCATCGGGCATTTGTTCTACCTGCAGCCCGAGGAAGAACTTCATTTCCCCATTGAACTCATTTCGAATTTCTTCTTCATTACTCTCTCAAACTCTTTACACAAATCGTCGTTGGTGGAACCAAAAATAATATCATCAACGTAGATCTGCACGATCAGCAAGTGGCCTGCTTCTTCTTTTGTGAACAAGGTGCTGTCTACTGTTCCTCTTGTGAACCCGTTGTCCAGCAAGTAGGTCGAGAGAGTCTCATACCAGGCTCTCGGGGCCTGGTGTAGACCATATAAAGCTTTATCCAGTAGGTACACCTTGTCTTTGTTTAGTGGATCTGCAAACCCCGGTGGTTGCCCCACGTAAACTTCTTCTCGAATCTTGCCATACAGAAATACGGATTTAACATCGAGTTGATAGACTTTGAAATCTTTCCAGGATGCAAAGGCAAGAAAAATACGAATAGCTTCAAGCCTTGCGACCGGAGCGTAAACCTCTTCATAGTCTATACCTTCCTGCTGGCTGAAGCCTTGAACCACTAGACGTGCTTTGTTCCTCACCACGACTCCTCAATCGTCACGTTTACATTTAAACACCCATTTTGTCTTTATCAACTTCTGATTCTTTGGCAGATCAACCAGTCTCCAGACACCCAGTTTCTCAAATTGTTGCAGCTCTTCCTGCATTGCATTAACCCAGCTGTCTTCGGTCAACGCTTCTTTATAAGTCCTGGGCTCTATCTGCGAAATAAAACATTTGAATGAGACTTCTTTCTGCATATCAGCAATATCTGAATAAAAACATGTAAAAGCTTGGTCTATCTGATGTCTTGTTTTGACACCACTCTGTAAATCGCCGATAATTTGTTCTGAAGGATGGTAAGACAGTGTCCGTGGCATCACAGTATCAGGCACCACAACTTCCGATTCCATATTTGATATGTCGAGATCAACGATTTGATCAACAGCCTCCTCTGATGTCTCATTTGGTTCCTCGTCAAAGGTAGGAGCGGGTTCTTCCTCTGAGTCGTTAGAAACGTCAAATGATGGAGCTGGTTCCTCTGGTTCCTCTGGCGGTATATGAACTATTCCACTTGGTCCAACTTCATCATCGTGAGTACCCACAGTGGGCATAGGAACATCTAGCGGTCTAGATTCCGGCTCTTGCAACTGACTTTGCTGATACAGGTACATGAGAGCAAGTTCCTCCTCACTCGGCTCGGACGGCAGATGAAACGATTCCCAGAGTTTGTCATAGTTGAACAGGAATCTTTGTCCGGGAAGTTGTTGCGATGGCGTGTGCTTCTGACAATCCACATGATGGACCTGAATCACTTTCCCCAGACACGGTACAAATACCCTTTTTAATGGGCTGGCGTAACCTACGAAAAATCCTTCATTCACTTTTGCTCCGAATTTACCATCAGCATCTATCAAAGTACACGGAGAGCCAAAAGGTTCCAAGAACTCAAGATTCGGCTTATAGCGATGTAGCAGCTCGAAACAAGTCTTTTTATATTTCTTCACTGTCAGGACTCTATTCAATGTATAGCAAGCTGCTGACACTGCTTCACTCCAGAAGAAAATTGGAAGTTTGAATCTGCCAACATAGTACGTGCAGTCTCGATTAGGGTTCTATTCTTTCGTTCAGCCACACCGTTTTGCTTCGGTGTGTACTGCGCACTGAATTCATGTAGTATCCCCTTCTCGTTGCAGAACTCGTACATTTTGTTATTCTTGAACTCTGTTCCATTATCACTCCGAATTCTTCTGATCGGCAGCTTGTACACCGTTTCCATCTTTTTGAATAAAACCATTAAAGCATCGAATGTTTCGTCCTTCTTCTCCAAACAAACAACCCATGAAAACCTTGTGTAATCATCCGTAACCACTAAACAGTAAGAATCTCCACTGATGCTTTTGACGTTAACCGGCCCAAATAGATCCATATGCAGTCTATCAAGAGGTAACCGGATAGTGTTGAGCATCTTTAGTGGATGAGACTTCCGTACCTGTTTACCTTTCTTACAAGCAACACAATCGTCAGGTAAATGAAAATTCTTAACATTCACACCATCTACTAAATCGTTGTGCACAAGAAAATTCATTTTACGAACGTGTATATGACCCATTTTTCTGTGCCACATAATTGACTCTTTCTCAGTTGCTTTAGATTTTGTTACAAAACATTGTTTTTGAGGAGTTGTTGGTGTTGCAGTGCTCATATCTAAAATGTAAAGATCATTAACCCTAGGAGCACGCAACAGCACTAACTCATCAGGGACTTTAAACCCTGGTTTTAAAACCAAACATTCTGTTTTTGTAAAATGTACGCTAAAATCTTTGTCGCAAATTTGTGAAATACTTAACAAATTGTTCGTCAATTTAACAATATAATTCACTTTGTCAAAAGATATGATGCCGTTTGTGAGTTTTCCCTGACCAACAATCCTGCCACCTTGGTTACCAGCAAATCCAACGTAGCTTCCATTAATTGATTTGACATCATATAATAAAGCTAAGGATCCCGTCATATGCCTCGACGCTCCGCTGTCCATTATCCACCTTGATAGCACAGACTTGGGCAGCTCCTGCAATCAGCACACAAACACATCAGTTAAACAATGATGCCCATGACTTTTTAGCTTCTGACACTGTACCAAAAACTACATTGCATTTCTCGCTTGTTTTTGGAAAGTTAAATGTGACATTTGACTCAATTTCCTTTTTATCTTGTTTCACTTTGTTATGAAGTTTGGGAAATTCCGACAAAAACTAATCAATTTCAGACTCAAACACAGCAACATCATCTTTCACAAACTGTGACTCATTTTTCAATACACTTTCCATCTTTTTAATCTCACCAGATGGTTTAGATTTTGCGACCCATGACTGATTTTCAAAAGTTTTTGCTTTAGGGTAAAATTTCAAAGTCTTGGGAGATTTAGAAGACTCGCCAATCTCAAAAGTCGATTTTGGCTTATCCTCCGACTTCAATTTTTCACCCCGTTTAAGAATTCGGATCGGCGAAACCATCACTTGTTTATCTTTTGCAAGAACCGGTGATTTTGGTCGAGGTTTTTGAATGATTTGTTTTGAAACATTTTTGTTTTGAATCTTAGGCTTTTCAACCTTTGGCTTCTCAACCACTTGATTTTTAACAGCTTTTTCCACAACCGGTTTTTCAATCACTTTCTTACACTGCTTCGCCATATGGCCAACTTCATTGCAGCGATAACACACACGCTTATCATATTCTACAAAAGTGGTTGTGACAGTTTCCACTTTTAGCTTTTGCGCTGCATTGAAGTCATCCACGACCTTTTGACTAAAGATATAATCTTTTTCAATTTCAGTGCTAGGACCAGCGACAAATACATCATCCATCCTATCTTTTGGCTTGACCACCTTCTTAGTCATTTTCTTCCAAAACCAAGACCTTTATTCTTTAGCTGATTTTTCTTGTTTTGGTTTTTACCCACCCCCTCTACCTTTTCTGGACTAGTAGGACGTGACGAACCAACTGACTTATTCAGTTTTGAAAAGAAATCATTTTTCTTTAACTCATTTACGCTCAGTTCAATCAGCTTAAACACTTTCTGAACATTCTCAAGTTTAACATTCTGAAGCGGAAACTCGGTGTTGGAGTAAAGTTTGTCAGATCCAACCATAGTGTAAGCCACCATAATTGAATCATCATCCGCACTTTTATCCGTTTTTGTCAAATAACGATCTAAAAAGTTTCCATCCTCCTCAGAATCACTACCGGACTCTACTAATTTTGCCTTCTCAAATTTCTGACTATCATCGTCCAAAACCTGATCAATAACATTTTTGATTACCTGGGATTCGTTGTCAGTGTCAGATGCAGTGAAAGTGATATCAATGTTATCAGGTAAATCATTCTCAAGTGTTTTTAGTTTGATGTTTAATGCAGCTTCCATCCCATCTGGATATTTCTGTGTATAATGATTCCACATTAGGGGTGGAACACTGTTGTAGACTGGTGAAGCATGTGGCTGTTGTGGCACTATTTGTTCTAACACATACGATGATGCCACATAACTCATCAATTTCTGATCAATTCTATCATTTTCAATTTTAGTCAACTCAAGCTCTTTTCTCAAAGAAGCGATTGTATCTAAATGAAAATTGACTTCTCTTTGTTTATCAAATAAAGTTGATTGTGCCAGCTTGGTTGCTTTATCGTTTTCAAGACTCTCTTTTTGGATCATTTTTATTGATCTAGACATTGTGTCGTAAGCCTCTTTTACTTGCTCTAAGTCAAACTTCACCAAATCTGCATGTTGTTTTAATTCCTGATACTTGGTGTCTTTTTCAAGACACCCCGTGCATGGTTGTGAATGTCACACCCCAACCGATGGCGGAAACATCGGGATGAGACGAAGTGTGTAGATTGCTCAAAACGTCATAACACTATGTGACAATAATTAATTTAAATTCAAATTTCATTTCAAAACTAAAAGTCATACATGATTCGAAAGGAAATAACAACATTGTTTCAACAAGTAACATAACAAACAAGAGATAAAATATTCTAGGCGTGTATCTAATCCACCCTAACTTGTTTCATGAATCATCCATACTTCAATAATCAACCTGCAACATGTATTAAAATAGAGTTTCAATGCAAAAGCAAAGAGCGAGTATACAAGTTTGTTTACATAAAATAATAGAATCAAAACTCATATCCAACATGAACATAACAAAATAGTTTCAACGTGGTAGTTTACGTAGTCCAAGTGATAGCCCAAGTTTCCCAATGCGTTAAAGTACCTAACCCAAAGTTTAACGGGAGGTTGATATGTCTCCTCCTAACAATACCCCAAAGACTAACGAGGAGGTGCATTACTCCTATAGCGCTACTATTGTTAAGGCGGAACTACACACAAGAATTAAACGTTCACATAGCACAAAATAGTCTCAAGATTCACAAGTTTCATGTTTCATGTTTAAATGGATAGAGTAAGTTTCAAATAAGTTTCAAGTGTCATGTGCGTTTAATATAGAATACATGTTGCACCCAAAGTGTTAAAAGTAAAATGGGTTCGAGTATACTCACGGTTTACAAGTGGTGACTTGAAGTTCCGAGAGCAAGTTTGTAGATGAATTAGTTCGGAGCACCTTGTCCTTCTACACAAGGAAATGTAGGTGTGTGAGTTTGGCGTATAACGGAAGATTATAGATTCGGAGTTTTTAAAATATATAGAAAGTAACATAGGTGAAAATAATCATCTTATACACATAACTCTTGTTCTTGACACTATTGAAACTCAAAAGAGTTGGTATGATTTCATGGATTCTAAGATCCATTAGAGTCGTAACAAGGGCATGGTCATAGATGATGTAACGTCCACTCAACAAATAACTATTAAGTCATCATCAAGTCTTAGTTACTTAGATGTATACATATAGAATAACTTAGATATTATATAGTTTACAAGTCTTATGATTCAAGCATGAGGTAGGAGATTAATTTCTCCATTTAGGTACCTCTTTGTGTCATGGAATACATACATGAGGTAGGAAGAACAAGCTTCCATTTAGGCACCTCTATTGTTCACCACTACACTTGTTGTTATAAACAACAAGGAGGGTCATGAACATACAAGTATCAAGGTATTAACAACAACTAATCTATAGCAAAACATCAAGTAATGAGTGGATTCTTATGAAGGATAACCCAAGCTAATCCAACCATCACACATTCAACAAGTTTCACACTTGAACATTACTTGTGGGTAAAACCCTAATTAAAAACAGAAAGTTTATGAGGTTTTAACCTCTGATTTAGATGTCTCAACCATGTTTTTAAGCTTAACCAACCATAAGAGAGGTTGTAAGCATTAGGACATTGGTTTGAGATGTGTTTCACACAAGTTGGATGAAGTTTGCATAAGTTTGAAACAAAACAGAAAGTTTTTGGTCAATTTCGGAGCAATTCCAGGTCTGATTTCTCCAAGGAGAAGTCAAGGAATCAAACTACATGATTAACCAAGCAAGTAGGAAAAAGAATCAAGCAATTTCGTTAAGAAATGAGCAAGTTATACCACTTTTAGTGTAGGTGTATCAATCTGGCCGAAAATGCAGCTTTGAGCTTGAAGTTGAGAGTGTTTTGAAGAGATTAGAGAGTGTTTGTAAAGTGTTTAGGACTTGGATTAGTGTGGTATTTATAGGAGAAGGTTTAGGTTAGGTTGTGGTTGAGTAATTAATGTTAAAACATGATTTAAAACTCAAAAACTCACCAAAAACCCGCCCAAAACGAGTCTGTCCGCGCTGGGCTGTGAATCATGTCATTTTAACGAGTTGATATATATTTTACTGGGCTGATATTGTTCAATGAGGAGTCCCAGCTCAGCTGGTTAATGCGCGTGTGTGTGAGGGTACAGACCCGGGTTCGAGTCCTGGGGTCTGCATCTATTTTTTTTGAATTAATTTCTTTTAGTTTCCCACATGAAACTTTCAGGAAATACATAAACAACCCCTGTAGTTTAGAGTTTCGGTTAATTACTCAAAAAATCCCTAGACTTTAATTAAAACTAATGTTGGGTTATTTTGTTTAGTAAGAAAACTAACTTTATGAAACAAACTAACTAGGTTAGTTTACTAACTTTAAAATCTAACGAGTCTAACTAGATTATTATAAAAATAAACTTTTTTTTTTTAAATTGTAAAATTAATTAATTTAATTAACTAAACAATTTATAAATAACCATATTTATAAGGATAAAAGATTTTTAACGATTAACTTCATGAAACTTTCGAGTTTCATTATTTTACGAGTTTCAACTTGTTTAACGAGCATTAAGCGAAATAACGAATCGGGAGTCTATGATAATATATCGTTCAAACGTGAACATTGCACATAAGTCTAACACAAACATGAATAAAATAGCTTCGTTTTCATAATAGTCTCGAATTACTAATGAAACGAAAGTAGATTACAAAGAGAGTACAAGTGTCTAAATATGGAAAGTACAACATGACTTGCTAAAACAAGAAGGGTTCGAAAATGCGGAGCGTTACAGTCTCCCCTCCTTTAGGAAATTTCGTCCCGAAATTTAGGAATACGTAGGGAAAAGATGAGGTCTCGTCATGGTTAATCGGATATAATGCGTTTGTGAGTTGTCTAAGGTTATAACAGGTCTAAATGATCTGTAAAACACTGAATTTCTCATAGCACGTTTTATGAAATTTTGGTAACATGGTGAAAACACTTATATATAGGAAGTACCAGCGGCGTATCCACCATGTTTTGATCACGTTGCATATGTTTCATATTTCGTGCAATGTTACGTTCTGTGCCTTACCAAACACAGTAGTACGCTCCATGGTTCTCATACGACCATTACTATAACCCCGTGTGCACCCGCGATTATACCAATCGTCGCATGATCCGCATATCTTGTACTAGTTGCGTATGAATCAAGGTATGCATAATTTTGAAAATAAGATTGCGAGTGTATAGAAATGTAGCATATAAGTACGTTTGTGTTCCAAATAGTATAACAAAGTAAGCGAATCCCCAGTGTTTCGCTCGCGTATAGGTGCGAAAGTATAAATTTTGTGTAAAAGCATGAGCATAGTATAAGTTTAAATACGAACACGCACGAGAGCATAAACACAAAACGCATGCCAGGAGTATGAGTACAAGTATAAGCATAGCGTGTATGAAAAATGAGTATAAATGTGAGTACAAATTTGAGCATAAACGAATGAATGTGAACATAAACGTAAATCGTACAAATGAGAGTATATATATAAGTACGAGTCTAACATAAATCGTATAAATGCGAGTATAACTATGAATTTAAGTATAAACATAATTGTATTGGTATGAGGAAAATATATGGATGTGAATATAAGTTTAAGCATAGTTGTATAGGTACAAGTACAAGTAGGATATATGAGTATAAACACGAATACGAATATTAGCGTAAACGTAATTGTGAGTGTAAGTATAATTGTATTATTATGAATATAAACTTGGACATAAGTATAGCGTAAATGTATAATTTGTGAACATGAGTATAATATAAAGTGTATGAATATGTATATGATTATGAAAATAAACATAAATGTGTAAGCGTAAGATGTATAAATACGAATATGGATATGAGTGTAATAAGTAATAATTTTGTATGTGGTATTAACCGTAATATACGAATTTAAGCATCTAAAAGGCCGAGAAGTTTTGAGTATATAAACAGAATGAGGGGTATATGCGGATTTGTCGTGAGATATAAACTAAAACACGTAAGATAGTATGCATGTATAGTTGTTTGAGCAAAGCGTGAAGTTTAATTAAAATCAAAATAGATTAAGTTGACATGAAATATAGAATCTAGTTCACAAATGTAAAGAGAGTATAAAATATATATTGGTTATGTGTGTTATACTTTGTGAAAGAAAGGAATTGCTACTCTTGTTTTAAAAAGGATTTACATTCGTTGAAGATGGTTGGTTCTTATGAAGTTTCCTTGCCTATACATTTTAAATTAAATTGACGTTTTCAATAATGGTTGAAAAGGTTCTAGAAGTAAATAAGTTTGCATCGTTTTAAATAATCTTGCATTAAAGAAAAAAAATTCGAAGTTTAGAGATTTTTGCGACAACGTTGATTCTTAAGAAAAAGGATTTTGGTATACGATCTTAGTGATTATTGAAAAAGCGTCTTTAATAAAACATTTTACTGATTTTGAAAGAAATTTTAGTAAATGATTGAATAACATTGGTAGTATTTTGTAGGTGTGCGTGAAAAGTTGGTTTGATTCCCAATTGAAAATAGAAAATCTCTAGTTTAAGGACATAAGATGAGTCTTTTTCAATAGTTACGTTGAATACAAAATTTCGTTGGCAAAGGATTTATTAAACCAACTAGGTTGATAAGTAGCATTTCGTAAATTTTGAAAATCAAGGAATAAGCGTTTATGGTAAAGGTTAAGAATTTTGCGTGTGTGAGCTATATAAAAATAGATTGTAGAGTAAGGAATTCGTTCATATAAACAATGCATGTTGAAATAAATAGAGATTTGGCTAATGATAAATGATTTAGATATAAACGTGATCATGTTTACGTAATATTGTCTATTAAGGAAAATAGTGGTAACGATCACCTAGGTAAGGGAATCATCCCTAGTTCGTTGGCGAGGTCGTTGTAAGATGAGAAAAGAAACGGAGTTAGTCGTCAAGGTAAGGAAATCACTCTCATCTTGATGATATGTCTCCATTTATTGTTACAAGGGGTATAAATAAAATTATGTGAAATCATGTATATGAATAATGTATAAATGTATGATAAAGTATTCGTACGATATATGCGTAAAAGTGAAATTTAAAAAAATAATTTGAATTCGAAAAGAGGGAATAGGTGAGACTTGGTCATAATGTTTGTTTAAGAAAATGAAATTGATCATATAGCATAAGGTGTCACATAGCATAAAGGGTTCACTTGATTCACATGGCATAAAATGTCATATAGCATAAAAGGTTCAACTCGAGATGTATAACATAAAAGATTAAGACGTCTCACATAGTATAATCATGGGTTTCACATAGCATAACATGAATAAGGAAAGCATTGTAAATTTAGTTTGTTCGAGAAGAATTATTATTGTTCGTGATTGCGATAGCGTGCGAAATGTTTAAAACGACATTTTGAAATGAACGAACGTTCAAGTATAAAAATCACATATAAATTGAGATACATAAAAGAGAGGCTCAATAAAACATTGGAGTGTTTCGGGTAGAGAAACGTCGACTATTCCAAAGTGGGTCGAAAGTTCTTTCGAATTAGAGATATTGTGCTTTGGCCTATAAGTAAGATACTCTCGTCGAGAAGCGATTAACGGTATCTTACCCTTCCGGTTACTACACATCTCTAAATGACTGAAACATTCGGGACTTTGGCGACAATAAAAATCAAGGAATGGGACTTAATCGACAAGATGCGGGTTTCACCCCTAACTTGACGATTTCGTACCCTAAATGTGGTTGGTACTTGTCGGCCAAAATAAATTTTGACACTTTGACGAGGGTCCACTAGAGTTGAAATGGAAATTACCATTAAGTTGTGGATGTCACTCCTAGCTTAATGGTGAAATTTCGTGCAAAAATAGATTAAAGGTAGAATGAGAGTCGTTTACCAAATTGTGGGTTTCACGCCTATTTTGGTAAATTCTTCTCGTTGGTGTTACAAGAGTATAAAAATAGCATAAGTGTATTCGTGTTAGCCTTAGGAAAGGCACATAAATTTAATCAAAAGTATAGCTAGGGAGCATGCATGGTAGAGTACAAAGTTTTAAACAACAAATAAGAGACAAAATTCCTAGAACTATAGATTAGGGCAAAAGCATGGCAATTTTCCTAATTTCCTATAGTTATGGCTCTGATACCAATCTGTCACACCCCAACCGATGGCGGAAACATCGGGATGAGACGAAGTGTGTAGATTGCTCAAAACGTCATAACACTATGTGACAATAATTAATTTAAATTCAAATTTCATTTCAAAACTAAAAGTCATACATGATTCAAAAGGAAATAACAACATTGTTTCAACAAGTAACATAACAAACAAGAGATAAAATATTCTAGGCGTGTATCTAATCCACCCTAACTTGTTTCATGAATCATCCATACTTCAATAATCAACCTGCAATATGTATTAAAATAGAGTTTCAATGCAAAAGCAAAGAGCGAGTATACAAGTTTGTTTACATAACATAATAAAATCAAAACTCATATCCAACATGAACATAACAAAATAGTTTCAACGTGCTAGTTTACGTAGTCCAAGTGATAGCCCAAGTTTCCCAATGCGTTAAAGTACCTAACCCAAAGTTTAACGGGAGGTTGATATGTCTCCTCCTAACAATACCCCAAAGACTAACGAGGAGGTGCATTACTCCTATAGCGCTACTATTGTTAAGGCGGAACTACACACAAGAATTAAACGTTCACATAGCACAAAATAGTCTCAAGATTCACAAGTTTCATGTTTCATGTTTAAATGGATAGAGTAAGTTTCAAATAAGTTTCAAGTGTCATGTGCGTTTAATATAGAATACATGTTGCACCCAAAGTGTTAAAAGTAAAATGGGTTCGAGTATACTCACGGTTTACAAGTGGCGACTTGAAGTTCCGAGAGAAAGTTTGTAGATGAATTAGTTCGGAGCACCTTGTCCTTCTACACAAGGAAACGTAGGTGTGTGAGTTTGGCGTATAACGGAAGATTATAGATTCGGAGTTTTTAAAATATATAGAAAGTAACATAGGTGAAAATAATCATCTTGTACACATAACTCTTGTTCTTGACACTATTGAAACTCAAAAGAGTTGGTATGATTTCATGGATTCTAAGATCCATTAGAGTCGTAACAAGGGCATGGTCATAGATGATGTAACGTCCACTCAACAAATAACTATTAAGTCATCATCAAGTCTTAGTTACTTAGATGTATACATATAGAATAACTTAGATATTATATAGTTTACAAGTCTTATGATTCAAGCATGAGGTAGGAGATTAATTTCTCCATTTAGGTACCTCTTTGTGTCATGGAATACATACATGAGGTAGGAAGAACAAGCTTCCATTTAGGCACCTCTATTGTTCACCACTACACTTGTTGTTATAAACAACAAGGAGGGTCATGAACATACAAGTATCAAGGTATTAACAACAACTAATCTATAGCAAAACATCAAGTAATGAGTGGATTCTTATGAAGGATAGCCCAAGCTAATCCAACCATCACACATTCAACAAGTTTCACACTTGAACATTACTTGTGGGTAAAACCCTAATTAAAAACAGAAAGTTTATGAGGTTTTAACCTCTGATTTAGATGTCTCAACCATGTTTTTAAGCTTAACCAACCATAAGAGAGGTTGTAAGCATTAGGACATTGGTTTGAGATGTGTTTCACACAAGTTGGATGAAGTTTGCATAAGTTTGAAACAAAACAGAAAGTTTTTGGTCAATTTCGGAGCAATTCCAGGTCTGATTTCTCCAAGGAGAAGTCAAGGAATCAAACTACATGATTAACCAAGCAAGTAGGAAAAAGAATCAAGCAATTTCGTTAAGAAATGAGCAAGTTATACCACTTTTAGTGTAGGTGTATCAATCTGCCCGAAAATGTAGCTTTGAGCTTGAAGTTGAGAGTGTTTTGAAGAGATTAGAGAGTGTTTGTAAAGTGTTTAGGACTTGGATTAGTGTGGTATTTATAGGAGAAGGTTTAGGTTAGGTTGTGGTTGAGTAATTAATGTTAAAACATGATTTAAAACTCAAAAACTCACCAAAAACCCGCCCAAAACGAGTCTGTCCGCGCTGGGCTGTGAATCATGTCATTTTAACGAGTTGATATATATTTTACTGGGCTGATATTGTTCAATGAGGAGTCCCAGCTCAGCTGGTTAATGCGCGTGTGTATGAGGGTACAGACCCGGGTTCGAGTCCTGGGGTCTGCATCTATTTTTTTTGAATTAATTTCTTTTAGTTTCCCACATGAAACTTTCAGGAAATACATAAACAACCCCTGTAGTTTAGAGTTTCGGTTAATTACTCAAAAAATCCCTAGACTTTAATTAAAACTAATGTTGGGTTATTTTGTTTAGTAAGAAAACTAACTTTATGAAACAAACTAACTAGGTTAGTTTACTAACTTTAAAATCTAACGAGTCTAACTAGATTATTATAAAAATAAACTTTTTTTTTAAATTGTAAAATTAATTAATTTAATTAACTAAACAATTTATAAATAACCATATTTATAAGGATAAAAGATTTTTAACGATTAACTTCATGAAACTTTCGAGTTTCATTATTTTACGAGTTTCAACTTGTTTAACGAGCATTAAGCGAAATAACGAATCGGGAGTCTATGATAATATATCGTTCAAACGTGAACATTGCACATAAGTCTAACACAAACATGAATAAAATAGCTTCGTTTTCATAATAGTCTCGAATTACTAATGAAACGAAAGTAGATTACAAAGAGAGTACAAGTGTCTAAATATGGAAAGTACAACATGACTTGCTAAAACAAGAAGGGTTCGAAAATGCGGAGCGTTATAGTGAACAACCTAGACACGGTGTATCGGGGATTGAAACTTTTTCAACTATAATCTCATCCTCACAAACAATTTTACCAACAAGATCTGACTCCGACTCAGACGACTTGACCACGTTGACCTCTATGACTCCAGTTTCCCTTCCTAGACCTGACACTTTATCAACTGACTCCTGGACGTCTGAATCTACCTCTTTTAACTTGCTCATCAATGCTTTATCTGCAATCTCCTTTAGAACCCTTCAGTCATCACTTTGGAAACGTCGATCACCTCCTCAACTGCTTCTTTCTCAGCTTCAAATCTCGGACACGTTCCAGTTCTTGGCTCTTCAAAATAATCTGCAAAAGAATCAAAGACGTTAGGAGGCAAAATAGATTCCATTGTATAAACAAATTCCTCCTGCCGTGATTGAAAGTTGAGAACTTCAGTCACTGATTCCTCAGCTGAACTATCTGTAGAAACCTCTTTAACAACCTCCGGAACCACCTGATCAGCAACTTCCAAACCCTCTTCAATCACAATTTCAGTCACAGAATCAACCATTTTGGTAACTACTTCCTAAACCACCTCAGAATCAGACTCAACTACACTCTCAGAAACTACTTCACTGACATTCTCAGCAACCACTTCATCGCTAACCTTCGACTCTGCAACTGTCTCGGTAATTTCAACTACCTCAGCCATCATTGCTCGATCATCCTTTCCTGGAACATACTTGTCCCAACTAAACCCAGACGCAACTTTTTCATCATCTTGGTTTACAATAAGTGCCTTCTCTGGTTTGTTCTCAATCTGAGGTCTCTGAACAGCAGATTGTTGATTTGGGCGGTGATATATAGCCTGTCTGTAATAATCATTCGTGAACGGGTTCTGATGATTCTGCACTTCACGATTCGGACACTCGCGCTTGAAATGACCTCGTTCTTTGCACTTAAAACAAGTCACCTTTGACTTATCAAACCCTAATTTCTGATTAGGACCTGACAAACTGCTTCTTCCCGTGATCTCCATAAAGCATTGTGCTCTTCTAACCAGACTTGCCATGCACCACTTTATATCTATCAGTTCCAGTTCTTCCGGATCGATCTGATCGTAATCCTCTTTAGTCATATCTGGATTTCCGATCCTACCTGCGACCAAACCTTCATAAGCTTCCAGAACTGATGCCAGTAACGCGATGTGCTGCTTGGCTGCATTCTCGGTGATTTCATTCCCATTCTTGATGTTAACCGCAATATTACACTGCACACCGGACACAAACGTCTGTCGATTTGACCCTGTAGAGCTTTGAGGAGAATTCTGCTCTGAGACTTTAACATTTGTCTTGTAGTTGGCAAATGGAGTCGACTGACTCGACTGATAGGCATTTGGAGCAGCAGATGAAGTGTTGTCTGCACTAAACCCGGTTTGAATCTTCGGACTCTGAACATTAGTAGCTGCCGGACTATTCTTGTAATACAAAGACACATCCTGTGGCATATTCGCTGAATTCATCTTCTTGATTTTCACCAACTCCAACTCATGAGCTTCAATTTTCTCTATAAACACGCTCAAACTATAGTTCACGAAATCTGAACTATTTTTCAACATCATCAAGTACGTTCCCCATTCCTCATAGGGAAGTGCATCACACAATTTGTCTATCCACTCATCATTCGTCTTTTCGATATTCAGCCTTCTCATCTCTACCACCAAGTGACAATACCTCTCGATAAGCTGCTTTGTCGATTCACCTTTAATTCCTGTGAATATATCAAATTCTTTCTTTATCAATGCTTTCTTACTCTTGATCATCGACGCACTGCCTTTGAATTTCTATTCCAAAGCTTGCCATATCGACTGTGCACTATCATCATGCTGTAGCAGAACTAGAATATCCTCTTTTATCGCTTGCTGCAGAATACTAACCATCTTCTTATCCGCTTTGAACTCGACCTGTTCCGCCTCTGTAAGACTTGCAATGGTCTTTAACATATTCAACCCGTCTACCGGAGGAACATACTTTCTTTCGATTTTTATCCAGCACTCTAGATGGTTTGCCTGCACCCAGTTTTTGAATCTCCCGGACCATCCTGAATATTCATCCAAACTCATCAACTTAGGAGGTTTCTGCATCGTTCCAAGCTCGTTTTCCAGATTCACATTCTGAATGATGCTAGCAGGACTCTGAGTAACTCCACCACTACCCGCAAACATGTTGTAAAAATCTTGGCTTTCCATTTTCAGTTGTAACGGAAAATTTTTTCAAACAGTCTGAATGAGCGAACCACAATGGTTGAATAAGCGAACCACAACTGTACCTAAGAGCGATCCAGAAATTACCACAAAAGCGAACCAGAAATGAGTTCTTCGAGCGAACCAGAAAGTTGACTATCGAGCGAACCGTAAATGACAAATGAGCGGACCAGAAAATTTACTATCGAGCGAACCACAACTGACAAATGAGCGGACCAGAAACAGCTTAAAATGTACGTTGGAGCGGTCAAGAAAAGCGAACCAGAGATGACGTAAGCACGATCCAACTTCACGAGGGTTTTTGGGTCACCTTTAGGCCGTATTTTGATCCGAATCTTTCAAGGTTTGTTATTAGTATGTTTTACACCTGTTGTCCAAGTTTCAGTCCATTTCCACTGTTCAATCAGTCCAAATCTACAAAAGTCCGTGAAAAACGCTTCGTATCTAGCAAACTAACTCGCAACTGGCTCTGATACCAATTGTAGGATCAGTTTTGACCTCTCGAGTGAGTCAATCAGAGCTAGTGCTTACTGAAAATGTGGCGGAAACACATTTTCAGCATGATACAAAGAAAAACGTAACAGAAAGGAGTAGAAACAGAAGATTCACACTTAAAATACTTTTTCTTCACTTGATAACGCTTGTCGTACGGACAGCAGTTCGACGTTGAGTTCACGAAGACGTTACAAATGAAGAACACGTTGGGGGTATATATAGGGTTCTTGGTCCGCTCATGTGACATGTCCACAAGAGCGGTCCAGACTACTAAGCTGGTTCGTTTTTGTGGACACATGCCACAAAAGCGGACCTACAACATGAAAGTTATAAATTTACACTTTTACCCCCTGTACTATTACAAAAAGACCTATCTGGACCCTATACATTAAACTAGCATTACAAAGACGCAGGCTTTAGACATTGTGCATCAACACTCATGAACATCGAGGAGTATAAGGGTTGGGAAGGACAGTTTGAGAACTGGGTACAAGCAAATTACTTAGATGCTTGGGAATGCGTTGAGACAAAATGCGTTTAGACCAACAAATGACGATGAAGAGGAGATTTCTATCAAGGATATGAGTGCGGATGAAAAAAGGAAATACAAAAATGAGAAAATGATGCTAAGTCTGCTACAACAAGCTGTGAAAGAGGATATCTTGGTCTTACTGCAACACACTGGGAGTGCATATTCGATTTGGAAAGCATTACGATCTAAGTTTGTTGGAAGTCAAGAAATGATCAAAAAAAATAAATCGCTTCTGAAGAAAGAGTTTGATCTATTTCGAGGTTTGAAGAATGAAAGTACAAAGCAGATAATTGAAAGATACTGCAATTTGTTGGTAAGCATGGAGAGAGTGAGCATCAACAAAGAAAATGAGGAGCTGATAGAGAAGCTAGCTGATGCGTTACCACACGAAACTTGGGGGACATATTTGATGATGCTAAGGAACAAGAAAGGTTTTAGCAATCTTACACTTAGCAAATTCATTGAAAAGATCGAGGCTCAGGAAATGGAACAGATAAAGATTTCAAGAATGAAAGTGTTTGATGGTGAACAAGACATCGGTTTGTACTACAAAGCAGGATTGAGTAAAAAGACAAACATGTCACCGAAAGTTGAAACCACATTCAATGCAAAAGGTTCATCAAGTGGTTCATCTAAAGGATCAAGCAGCAAAACTAGTTTTTCTTCATATCCATCATTTGATCCGAATTTGGCAACAACAAAGAATGGTAGGAAATTACAGTGCAATATTGTTTTGAATCTTGAGGATGATCAAGATTACACAGAAGAAATTGCAAAAAAGCCACATGTCTTTGTTGGGAACTGTTTTAGAATCTTATGGTAGTTTTGTTGCAGGTCGAATCGGGAATCCAATGCTGACTAAGGAGGATTACGACCAGATCGATGCTGAAGAGATGGAGCTAATGGACATAAAATGGAGTTTGGCAAGTGTGTTGAGGAGAGCTGAGAAATTCAAGCAGATCACAGGAAGAGATGATCTCCGTGAGGCTAATGTTTCTACTTTAGGTTTTGACAAATCTAAAGTCACTTGTTTTCGTTGCAAGGAAAAAGGACACTTCAAGAGGAAGTGCACTAATCGCGAAGCAAGTGGAGCTCAAAATCCATTCAACAACAATGATTACTACCGGAAGGCCATCTACCATCAAGTTGCTCAACAACCAACTCAACATCAGGCACAAACTGCACATGGAAGGAATGTGATTGAAGATTCTTCAAAAAGAGCTTGTGTGGTTAATCAAGAAGAGAAGAAGCCAACAACAGGGTTCAACTGGGATAAATATATTCCTTCTGATGCTAAAGCATGTGTAATTGATCAAGATGATGAAAAGTTACCTGAAGAGTTTAGCTGGAAGAATTTCAATTGGGATGATTATGATCCTAACAAAGCTCCAGTTCACACAGCTTTTGTTGCTAGAGTTGAAGAAGACAGTGATGATGATACTGAGTATTATACAAAAAGAATGGCACAACACTTGAAGATGATGGCTGAAAGCGACAGTAAAGATGAAAAGGCAAGGAAGAAAAAGGTTAATACACCAGTGAGCAGTGATGATGAGGATGTTCCAGTGGTGAGAAGAAAAGTAAAGGAAGTTCCAACATTCAAGATTGATGAAGAAGTTGTTGCAAAGAAGAATCCAGTGATTTGTGAAAATTGGGAAGCAATGAAGAAACAAAACAGTTCATTGATTCACAACATGAACAGATTAAAGGAGTCTTATGATGTGCTGAACAAAGCCATGAACATGTACAATGACACAAGTGAAGAACAGGCAACAACAATGAAAACACTTCAAGGAGCGTTTATGATCAAACAGAAAGTCGTGAACAACTACATCGAGAAGTGTGCTGTTTTAGAACAAAAACTGGAGACTCAAAGAGGAGGTATATGTCAGACAGCCACCAGGCTTCGCCGACCCAATCCACAAAGATAAGGTTTATCTCTTGGATAAAGCGTTATACGGCTTGCATCAGGCCCCGAGAGCCTGGTACGAGACACTCTCGCAACATTTGCTCGCCAACAACTTCATCCGAGGCAAGGTAGACGCAACCCTCTTCACGAAAGAAGTCGACGGCCATCTTCTAATAGTCCAGATTTACGTGGATGACATAATTTTCGGGTCGACAAATGAAGAACTCTGCAAAGATTTTGAAAATGTGATGAAGCAGAAGTTTGAAATGTCTTCAATGGGTGAAATGAAGTTCTTCTTAAGGCTCCAGGTAGATCAACTACCCGAGGGAACGTTCATACATCAGACAAAGTATGTTCATGATGTTCTGGAGAAATTCGGAACATCTGGAACAGCTCTAATGTCCACCCCGTTAGCGACGAACCATGGGATAAACCCTGATCTCACCGGAGAGAAGGTGGATGAAACGTTGTACCGCTCCATGATAGGATCGCTGATGTATTTGACGGCATCGAGACCTGATATTTTGTATCCAACCTGCCTCGCAGCCCGATTTCAGTCAAGCCCCAGAGCATCGCATATGACAATCGTCAAACGGATATTGCACTACCTGAAAGGAACTCCAAGCCTGGGGTTCTGGTATCCAAAGGATGGCGACTTTACTCTTGAGGGATACTCTGATTCTGACTTCGGCTGCTGCAAAGTCAATGCTAAATTAACAACTGCGGGATGCCAGTTTTTCGGACCCCGATTGGTCACCTAGCAATGTAAGAAGCGAACTTCTATTGCTTTGTCTACGTGTGAAGCCGAGTATGTATCTGCTAGCAGCTGCTGCTCCCAGATCCTGTGGATTCAGCAACAAATGCGCGACTACAGTTTGCAATTTCTTACCTCTCCCATCTTTGTTGATAATGAGGCAGCTATAAACATAACAAAAAATCTTGTTCATCACGCTAAAACGAAACATATTGAAATTCGTCATCACTTCATCCGAGACTGTTTCGAGAAGAAGTTGATACGAATTGAAAAAATCCACACCGACGAACAAAAAGCTGATTTACATACCAAAGCGTTTGATAAAACTCGTTTTCAATATCTTTTAAAACTGAATGGTATGAAATTATTGTCGGTTGTGGAGGGGATTCTTGGCGTAGATGAAGGTACCACTGTAGATGATGTTGAAAAGCAATCTGCAATGATTTGTCAATTTTTTTGTTGTTTTAGTATTTAGGGGGAGATAGGGTAATATTTTCAGAAAATACAAAAACAATAAAAAATGCAAAAACCCAAAAACATGAGATATTTCAAAATCCAAAAACAATAGAAAACACAAAAAGAGTTTGTGTAAAAAAGGGAAATGCTAGTACATCAGCTAGACGGTTACAGTACGCTAAAGATTTGTAAAAAATTTAAATTGTTAAGCAGTCTCGCTGATGATATGCCGATAGGTTTTTATACATTTAGTAGGTTTGTTTGGGATATAAACATAAATCATTTCTCACTTATTACGTGGGGAACATCTCTCTGATATATATAGGTAACCCCTGAAATCCAGTTTAAAAGATTTTTCTGTTTCTGACATACTAGGTCTATGTGTGTAATGATATCTGGGGTATTATACCGGGACATCTGATTTTGCGGAAGCAATAGCCTAGTCTTCGTATAATACTCTGCACTACTTTAATCTTTAAAGCTTACCCTTAGCATAAAAAATGATGAAACATTGAAGAATGCTAATCATGTGATGTTGAAGAAAAGATCCCCAAACAGGACACACCGAAAGTCGAGCCATCATCTCTTTGTATGAACGGAAGTTCTAACCTGAGCTCTCATGGCCTCGCATTACCCGTTTACAGATATCATTATTGTACGTTCACCTGTAAGACTGAATATAGAAAGTCTGGATACAGGAGTATATTCTGAGGTGGGACACGCGTATAAGTTAAGCTATTAAAACACTAAATCATATCCTGAACAGATTGAATTTGTGTGAAAATTTAAGTTGGATCAGCATATCGACAATCACTGTGAATTGTTTAATACTTAGTATGTTATCAAGCTTAACGATACTAGTAGCTTGTCGGCAGCTGATATGATCCCTTAACACGCTCACCAAAAATATGTTTGTAAATAATTTACTTTCATTGTATTTCATTTTATTTCAGTTTAGCATTCATAATCCAAAAAGATTTCATAGCTTTCTAGTCTAGAAACTTTCTTAAAATCCCAAAAAGATTTTATATTTCTGCTTTGTTTTATCGACAAACCAAGGTGGAAAGCTGATATTCAGACTCGCAGTTTTGAAGCAGATGCAGGAAGATTCTGAGCTGGACAGATGGGTTGGGAGCTAATCATGATAAACCTGGCAAAATGCAAAGTCAAAGCAAGTTCATTAAGTTAAAACTTGTAATTTTTAGAAAAGAATGTCTTGAAAAGTTGAACAAAATGTCAGTTTGGTTTGTTTAGGGTCAACCAAGCTCATTAAGTTGGACTTGGTCGGCAAATTAAGTGCCCAGGGTCATTAACTTGGACCTAGATACTTAAGTGGATTTCTAAAATTAATAAAATCTGAGAAATATATCAAAAAGTCAAAAGGTCAAAGTATTAAAAGTCAAAGATGTGTACTTGGCAAGGGCGGCAATCCGATCGGGCGGCAACCCGATCGGACAGCAATCCGATTCATTGTCACTATATATAGGTGGTCAATGCTCTCAGTCAAACTTTTCACTCGATCGAGCAACCATCCTATTCTCTCACACACTCTTACCTTTTGATCTTATTTTTCACAATTTTTCTTTGCACAAGACATTGGATTGTTGGTTTGCACAACCTTCTCAATGGCAAAGGTAAGATTTCATGTTCAAAACTGTTAAAACTTGATGTTTTATTGACTGTTCTTGATGACGTCGTCTGTTTGGAGTGTAGATCTTAGATCAAGGCTGATTTAGGATGTTTTGATGAAATTTGAGCACTAGGTTTTAATCGGAATGATTAGATCTACAAGTTTACCATTCCAATTTGTTCCAAAACATGTTAAATTCTGTAGATCTGAGGTTTAGACGAGTCGGCTATCGGAGGTGTTTTTGTCAAATTAATCACTGTACAAGCCGAGTTAGAATACAATGAACATCGGGTTTTGATCATGATTAGATTCTCTACGTAGATCTATGTTCAATTTGATGTTTTGCCTTAGAAAATTTTGATGATACTTTGAATGTTCAAGTTGTTCTTCACTGTTCTTGGATAGAGTGGCAACCCGATCGGGTGGCAATCCGATCGGGTGACCACCCGATTCATTGCATAATTACTTTTTAGAATTTTCTAAGTATCCGATGCATTGAAATCTGTGCTATAAATGCTTTGACAATGTTACCTTGGAAATTGTGCCTTAAACTGTCAAAGGTTGTTGTGGATAGTTTGGCAACCCGATCGGGTGGCAATCCGATCGGGCGGCAATCCGATTCATAGCACGTCATAGTGTTTGCCTAGGTTTCTATGCTTTCACTAAGTGACTTGGAATGTTTGGCAACCCGATCGGGTGGCAATCCGATCGGGTGGCAACTCGTTCCAAATGCATTCATTCACTGTTCATCATATGTCATGGATACAGTGGCAACTCGATCGGGTGGCAATCCGATCGGACAACCATCCTATCCACATTACTATGTCTAGAAATCTGTGCTTCATTCTCCTTTATCGAGTGGCAATCCGATCAGGCGGCAATCCGATTGGACAGCCATCCGATTCTCATCACTAAATGACAAAAATTTTCAACTGTTACAAAACCTGCCAAGAATCGAGTGGCAACCCGATCGGGTGGCAATCCGATCGGGTGGTCATCCGATTCATGACATTCACTCTCAAAGAGTTGACTGGTCAAAGATTTTACTTGCTTGTCACATGAATCAAGTGGCAACTCGATCGGGTGGCAATCTGATCGAGTGGGCATCTGATTCAAATGCATTTGACTTTGTTGACTTCTCATTGGACATGATGGCACTCCGATCGGACAACCATCCGATCCGCAGTACTACACATAGAGAGTTCCAGAGTTAGAAAAATTTTGAGTTTTTCAAAATTTTCATTTCTTGTCACTTTATGTCTCAAACTTCGTGCAAATTTTTAACATTGTTTATTATTGCAGGGAAAAGCTTCAGACTCGGACAAATCTCATAACATATATTGTCTACTACATGCGCTTTATACAGACAAAACTGTGGTTGAGGTTATAGCCAAGTTTTTAAGAGAAAGCAAGATTGCCAAGGCTTTAACTGACAAGACTATAGTTTATGAATGTCATGTGAGACGGTTTTGGAGTTCAGCATGACACGAGGATAAAGAAAAGATGATTTATTCTGCAGTAAGAAAGAAAGATGAAAATGGCCAGGATGTGGATTTGGAAATAAAGTTCAATGTTAGTGACATTAGACGAGTCTTAGAGTTAGGTGATTTTGATAATGATCCTACCATCATCCCAGAACGTCTATGTAAAGGTTTATGGTGCAGGATGGGTTTCACAGGGCACTTGAATGGAAGAATGGGAAAAACAATGTTCTGCCATCCTTACAAGTTCATGATTCACTGTGTAGTTCATGCCCTATCACACAAGAAGGGAGCATACGACGAAACATCTGACTACATCATGAACATTATCACCTGTTTGGTGCTAAACAGGCCATACAACGTATCGAAGGTGATATTTGAGTATTTGGTAGAAAATATCAGGGCTGGAAATGCAAAGTTCATCATGTATCCATGGTTCATCATGATGATGATAGATGATCAATTCAAAGACATTCAAAAGGATGCTAATGATGTGCTAGGTCTAAGGAACATGACTCTTGAAAATATTAGCAGATTGACTAAAGGACCTGAACCAAGAGTTAAAAGAATGATATGCAGAATTAACAATCCAGCTTATGTTGCTCCAGAGAATGATGCGTGGAGACATGAGAATAGTAGTTCTGATGATGAAAATGAAAAGATGAATGAGATGATTGAGAAGAAAACTTATTGGTGGTTTGTAAAAGATGGAAAGAGAAAGAGAACACCGAAGACGTCCCTTGTAGTTTTTATTCATAAGGAGCCAACACCGAAGATAGTTGTAAAGGGTTTAGTGAAAGGGGGAGTCATAAGGTAGTTAGAACTTTAATTGTTACATTTTACTAATGAATACTTCAATTATTGTTTTGCAGGGCCTTATGTGGAACCACAACAAAGGTTGGTGGACGAGCCAGTGGTGAATCCAACAGATTTATCCCAAGAAGGAATTGACCTGACAAAAGTAACATTTGAGCAGTTCATAGAACTTTCTAAAGCTTCTGCTCAGAAAGACCAAAGCTCAAGTGTTCAAACAGAAAGTGTCAAAGAGAAAGAGCCTGAAGGTGTTGTTCATGATGATTTAAGCGAAGCTGATTCTGAGTCCACTGAGACAGAGACGGAGCTTGATCTTACAACACTTGGACGAGGAAATGCTCAGTTGAAAAATAAGCCAACAAAGAAAAAGAAAGGATTTGACGAAGAAGATTCTTCTTTCACTCCATCAGTTGATGAGCGGAATAAGCTGAGGATAAAGCGAAAGGCAGTTCAAACTGGAGTGATTCCAAGAAAAACAGAGCAAGAAAAGGTGGTGCCTCAATGCCTGAAAGTCAAGCTGTAAAAAGTGAAAAACATGTTGCAACTTCAAAGGTTCTTGAAGCAGAAAAGACTCAAAGTGTTGAAGTTCCAAAAGAGCTAGAAGTTCAAAGTGTTCCTGAGGTAGAAATTCAAAAGAAAGGTGGTGATGATGATTATGTTCAAATCACTTGGTTTAGAGCAGCTACTCCTCCACCACCACCTCCACCACAAGATCAATCCTATTCCAGAAAGGGGTGAATCTTCGCACCCAAAGAAAGATTTTTCTAATTTGTTTGGAGATCTTCCTCATGCTACTGGGGTATACAAAGATGATCTTGGTCTTGATGATGATTTTTATGTGTTCAACAATGCAGCAATCAAAGAACTTGAGAAGAAAGTTGGTGAACTAGAGAAAGAAAAGGCCAAAGCTGAAACTGAAAACAACATGTTAAAGAAGCAGGTTGAAGAGTAGACGAAAGTGAATGAGGAGATAAAGACCGTCATGATAAAACAAGACAAAAAGTTAAAGAAATTGAAAGATGGTGTTCATGACAATTCACAACTGTTTGAGATTCTTTCAGCAGAAAATGTTGAGATGCGTGAGAATATGAAGAATCTGCATGAGATAAATCAAACTCTAAATCAGCTGTTAAGTGAAATCAATGAAGCTTCGTCAAATGAAATGAAAGTGATGAAGTTGGAGATAGAAGCAATGAAGGCTGACAAAGTTATGAAGGATGAACAACTCAATATGCTATACACGGTTATGGAAAAGTCATCTAAACTTTGATATTCATGCTGCCTTCAACAACATTGAAGTTAAAAGAGCTGAAGAGCGTAGGATTGAACAAGAAGGAGAGTTAGCTCAATAAGTAACTCAAAGAAGAAAAGGGTTAGTAGTTGATACAGAAGAAACTCTTGGGTCTTCACGTCAACCTGAAGCAGGTGGTTCTTCAAGCCAAGTTGATGTAAAAATGGTTGATGCTGAAGCAGATCCTAAGGGATTCGTGCTTGTTGGTGAGTCTTCTACTCTCTCTTATGATTTTGATGATATACTTCGCCAAGTGCATGTTATACAAAAGAAAAAGAGGGCAAAAGAAGTATTGTTGTTGAAATGGAAAGAAGAAGAAGAGGTAGTAGAAGAAGAAGAAGATGATGAAGAAGAAGAAGATAAGATTGATGATGATTTGTATGATTACATCAACAACTATCCAGAAGGTGATGATGATGATGATGATGATGATCAGGGTACGTCTGGGTTATTGCTTGTAAATCCGTCCGTGGAACAAAAGATTGAAGATTTTCTGAACGATGAGATCAATGAGCAAGAGGATGATCAACATCAAGAAGCCTCTACTTCAGGAAAGCAACATGTCGACCAGGTATTCCTCACACAACCAACTATCATTTATTTACATGCTCGATATGAGGGGGAGCTAGAGGTACCGAGGTCTAGGGCGGAGATGTTGGAGGAATTGGGATTAGATGATGGGAAATTCAAATTTGATATAGAAGATGAAATCCCTCCATCACCAGAAAAAGAATATGAGTTCGTATATGCCCAAGAAGCTGATAAATACAATGAAGTTTTAGTCGAAGAAGCGTCTGATGAGGAAACATATTTTCACTACTCTGGTGTTGTTGAAACGTTTCCTTCACTCGCTGAAATGTTCAAAGATCAAAACGAAGATGAAATCAGAAGAAAGATTGTTGAAAAGATTACAACTGAAGGTGTGCCAAAGACCATTCCAAGAGAAAATCATGTAGAAGAGAGAAAGAAATGGTTTAAAGTAATGCCAAAGGAAAGAAAGTTTATACGGCCACTTTAGTACTTTTCGCATGATAAAGATATTTCTTGGGGAGATATACTTTCATGGGGTTATCTGGAAAACTTGCAGGTGTATGCCATTAGACTGGAGCAGGGGGTATAGTATTTCGAGTTTCTATCAGACATAAAGACCCTCCCGTGGTGGGACGTTGATGAGTTGGTTCAAATAAAAAACATCAAGCAGTATTATTATGGTTTGGAAGTGAAGCAACATGATCAACATCTGTGGGATTACGTGAAGCAATAATCAAAGGCTAGATATCCGGACTGGAAGCCTCAGTATCCGAAACAGATTGTTACAATAATGTAGAATGGTGAGAAAGATATTACATTGGATGTCAAGCCTCCAAGGTGTTTAAAGAACATGCCATTTCGAGCTATGGAACAAAATTTTCACGAAGACTTCGAAGGTTGGCTATATAATGAAACCATAGTAGAAGCGATGATATCCTTGTTTGATAAATCAAAGGGTGAATCAAGAAGAATCTGCATACTAGATCCAATGTGGCTGGTTAACTGTTCGAAGAAAGACATTGATTGCTTGTTCTACAATAAGATTGTTTATGAGAAGCGAGACAAAGTGCAAGCAATGCAATATCAAAATATTGTGGATGTGTGCTTTGCTCAAGACATCAACTCCGGTAGGTAACGGAAGTCTGAATGGAGAGACTTGGAGATTGATGAGTTTCTGAAGAAGTACAAGCGAGAACAGAGATTCAAGGCAATATCTGAGAAAGCAACAAAGCTTGGGAAGTTTAAGCTAATGAGACCGCCGACAACGGATCAAACGCTAATTGAAAAAGAAGAGAACAAGATTCCCAAGTGGGATAGAAAGCGTGATGGTGATCTAGTATACAGGAAATGGTGGATTGAGGAAGGAAGGCTTCTGAGACGTAAAATTTTAGAAGAAAAAGCCGAAAAGATGAGACAGAGGGCCAAGGAACGAAGACGTCAGAGAAAGGACTGAAGACTATGCTGGAAGGAACTACAACTACATCCAAGGGGGGGGGGTCAGTTAGTTCATATGTATGTAGCTTCCCTCAGCATTGAGTCTTATTTTGTATTGTATATGTCTTTTGTGTACTTGTATGTAAATGTATGTATGTGTGTAGAATGACAGCTCAGGGAATGGCGCTTAACTGTAAAAGTGATGTCCGATGGATGACAAGTGTCACCCGATCGGATTGCCACCCGATCGGACTGCACTTAATAACCTCCCTGAGTTTGCCTATAAATACCCAACTTGGGTATGTCATTTAAAACTTTTGCTCATTCTGTAAGGAGACTCTGTCAAGTCTGATTCTCTACCGGTTCTTGTGTACTTTCACATCATTCTAATAGAAAGATCAGACGGATTTAATCGTTGAATACGTTGTTGTGATTCTGTGACTTGATCCATGGATTCCACACAATGATCGAGTTCGATTTATCCACGTTCGTGACGAACAGATCCTGATCCAAAGGCCTAACACCGACCAGTATTAGGTTATGGTACCATAGGATCTGACAAATCCCATTATCGGACTACACCCATGGTTATGTGTGGGGGTTATGTGGGTAACGACAGAACCTGTTGATTGTTAACTTACCCTTTGGTGGTTTGTTAATACGAGTTTAACGATAGACAAGTTACGAAGGTTTGAATGTTATTAGCGATACGACCAAAAGTAGTTTTCACAATTAAAACGAGAACGGTTTAAACAATTGAAACGATTTGAACATGTTAAACTAATTGAACAAACGATTGGTTTTGGGTTGTGATTAGATAATGGGACGGGTGTAACATGATAAAAGCATGGTAGATACGCCGTTGGTACTTCTTATATATAAGTGTTTTTATCATATTATATTTCGTAGCATTATTTAGTTCACTTGAGCATACGATGTGTCACACCCCGACCACGTAAAACAACAAATCGTGGCGGAAACGTCGGGGAGTGTCGTAACAGAATCATTGTTTCACAACCATGGATTAAATAATTTCGTTTTATTGAATTATTGAACTCATTGTTTTATCACAAATCAAATGAATACAAATATTGTCTTTCAAGTTTTAAAGTCGCTAAGGCAAGAGTCCATCCTATGTATAGCATGTATCAACAATCATCACATAACAGCACCTGAAACATGTGTAAAAATAGGTATGTCAGCATAAAAATGCCTGTGAGATACATAGGTTTTATTAATGCGGGATTCATGATTTGTAAGTTTAAAAGAATGTTTAACAAAAATAGTCATGAACTTAAAAATGTTTTCTTTATAAATCATATAACAAGTGATAAGAAATCAGATGATATAAAAGAAAGATGCATAAATAAATAGTTAAGTAAAATGAGTTTGTATAAAATATGTTTTGATAAAAAGGTTTGTAGTATACATAAAAATATACTTTGGTTTTAAGAAAGTCGAATAAGTAATATATTAAAATATATTTCAGTTCCAAAATAGTTAAACAAATAGTATATTAAATATACTTTAGTCGTCAAAATAATAGTTTTCAGTAGTATATCAAAAGTATACTTTGCTTTTATTAATAACATATTAAACTATGCTTTGGTTTTATAAATAACATATTAAACTATGCTTTGGTTTTATAAATAACATATTAAACTATTCTTTGGTTTTATAAATAACATATTAAACTACGTTTTAGTAATTAACAAAATATATGTTGTTTTGTACAATATCACACATGAGAGCATATCAAACTATACCTTTGGGAGTATAACAAAATATACAACAAAAATGTGATTTGGAATTCATTCAAACCTTAGTGTATCAAAATACACCTTTGAGACTATAGAAATACCACAAAGGCAAACCCTATTTGGATATCGGTTTCTGACATTCCTTACAACAGGAATGGGGTGTCAAATCCTATAGCGCTATATCATACTACCAATCGGTCTGGTGAATGTAAAAAATAAGTACAATCCAACAATTAATTTTATAATCTTTGAAGAATTCGTGTTTAAACCATAAATAATCATTCAGTTTGTCAAACGATAAGTACTAACATGTATAATCAATTATACTTTTGAAATCATGAACATAACAATTAGGTACACATGTTTCACCCCAAAACATTGAAAACAGTAAAAGAGGGGACTATGTACTCACTTGAGGATGCTTAGAAGTCTTGAATAACAACCAAGCAACGCTAGAGGGATCATGGAATCAAACGACACCTAATATAGGTAACTAAGTAAATAAACCGGACCTAAATCGGAAGTTCGGATAGAATGAGGTTTTGTAAACCAAATGAGTATGGGAACTCATGTAATATGGTTTAACAAAGCCTACATACTAAATCGAAACCTAACCTTAGTGCTTATGACCCATTACGACCCGTTTAGGTAGCTTACGCTACTTTAACGCGTCGTTCGCATAAAACGTGTTCGGACCGCCTAACTAGTCCTATGACAAGTAATATATGCCTTAATATGTCTAATAATGTTTCCTAATCAGTTTAGATGTCAAAATTTATGTTACATATGCTTAAAATGAATTTATGCGTAAAAAGGGCATCTTGGTCATTTACTTAAGGCATATAAACTACCTATCATACAACTACTTAAACGAAGTGACCATAAGGTATAACCTCGGAAGGTTATTCCCTATGCAACTATGGTCACAAAACATGTTTGGTCGGATCCTAATGATCGACCAAACGGGTCTAGTTCAAAAGTCTAAGAGGTTGTTTAGACCGCTTGACTTACGACTCTATACAAGCACTAAAATAAAAGTGACGAGCTAAACATGTTAAAACATGCTTAACTAAGTTAGAAAACAGGTTTTGATATCAAAACAAAGGGTTTTGATACCAAGAATAGTTTGGTTGCAAAATACGCATAAATACGCATGTTGACCGAAACTATGACTCGTCACTACGCCTAATCAACGTGGTAATCAGTAGGTATAGTCACTAGGGACTATAACCATCGTGATTACGCTCAGAAAGTCAAACGCACTTCAACGAACTTCGTGTTGACCATAACCTGGTCAAAGCAGAAAGTCAAACGCAGTTTGACTTTCGTGCTTAAAACGCATAAAAGCACGAAAGAATACTTACAAAGGGTCCAAGCTAGGAAGTTTTAATCTAAAGATACTCAGGTGTGAGGTTTTGAACCCCAACTTAGAGTGAATTCTGATCAAAGTGTGCAGAAAATGAAACGGGGCTTGGGTTTATATAGATTTTGGTAAACCGTTAGCATCGTTACTCGCAAAACGTGCTTCGATCTTGGCCCTCCACTTGGGCACATGGTTTTCAAAACCATGGGAATGCTTAGAACTAACAAATTCCAGCCCAAAGTATGCCAAATCAGGGGTTTAAAACCATCAAAACTTAAAAATTGGACCAACTTCAATGTTTCTGTCTGCAGGCACTATGCGCCTCGCGTAAGAATACTCTTCATCTTACGTGGCCCGCCTAGGATACTTTGGCAGATTGTCAAAAAGAGCCCTTGAACTTGAGAAACTTGTGTTTTGATGCATTTTTAATACGTTTAAGCCCCGTTAACCTCATTTCAAGGCTCTAAAATGATGTTAAAGTATAGGGAACTTGAAATGTGCTTAAAAATAACTCGGTTGTCGGTTCGTTTGGTTGTACGGTTGCGTTGTTCGGTTAATTACGACGGAAGTCGTAACGAACGCAAAAACGATCCAAATTAAGCGACGAATGGAATTTTATCATGCCAACCACTAAAATAACATATTTTAATGAATACAAAAATTTTTGGATGTCCATATATATTCAAAACGTAAGATATGCACGAAAATGCAAACTTATCCACTTTTTGACGCTTTTAGTCCCTGAATGATATTTATGGTATGTTAACCTATTTCTAAGCTATGTAAAGGATATTTATGGTATGTTAACTTATGGTATGTTAACTTATGGTATCTTAGCATACCGAACACCTCAAAGCCTATTTCTAAGCTATGTAAAGGATATTTATGGTATGTTAGGTCAAGTTCCGGAATGTTCGTTACTATACAAATCGGTATAGTTTTGCAGTTTGACACAAATAGTCCATGCGATCGAACAAACTTGATTTCAACACACCAAACCATCCAAAACTTATTTCTAAGTTATGTAAAGGTTATTTAAGGTATGTTAAGCCTATATCACTATTCCGGAGTGTTTGTTGCGTTAAACCGATTACGTTTACGCATCAGTTCGCGTATAACCTTCCAAAAAGCGATTTAGAGCTGGAAATCGAACAACCATTGATATGTGCCAACGATACACATATTTATATAAATCCCAAGTATGAAATACAATATTTCATTGTTTGGTATCTATTTGATGGTTGAAGTGACACAGGTGTCACAGTCTCCCCTACTTTAGGAAATTTTGTCCCAAAATTTAATTTTGGAGGAAACTTGTGAAGACAACTGTGATTGTTTCGCTTTCAAATGAATCCCTCGAACCTAAATAAAATTCTGAGTCATGTTTGGATTCTTAGCGAAATTGTCAACTGTCAAAGGGAAGTCCTTGTAGTAACAAAACATGGAGTTTCGAACTACGTCAGAAGAACGTTTCTTATAAAGACTATCATAGGAAACTTCTGTATGCTCGAAATCAGAGTCGTAGAGTGTAAGATAAAATGACATTGGTCAAGGTTCGGGACTTCTAGTAACTTAAATAACGCTACGTTCGCAATGTAATAAGGAACACTTATATATAGGAAGTACCAGCGGCGTATCCACCGTGCCCCTTTCTATATTGTTTCCGTTTCGTTATCCTCATCGATATAGGTCTTAACACATGACAAAACTTGTTGTGGTTTCTGTGCACTGAATTCCATAATTATGTATGCATCCATAATTACGTAATTCCTTGCACAGTCCGCACAGTTCATTTCATAATGTGTACGAGAAGAATTAATTGAATAATCATGAAGTGACTTGATTAGATCACCAGAGGATCTTTTTAACTAGATCAACGAACAATCCTTTTAACTAAATCAACACAGGATCTCCTTAACTAGACCTTCATACGATCTCCTTAAATAGACCACTTAAGGGATCTTTTCGGCTATATCATCACATGATATTCCTAGCCAGATTTTTAAATAAATCTGTTTAACTAGACCACTCAAGGGGTCCAATTATAGATTAGTACTTCATAATCCAAGGGACTTAACTACAACGTAGAAGCCCATTAAGGATTTAAGGTAGTACCTTTGGATATCCTACTATGAATCCCTAATATTGAAATATGGAAGACTCTTTGAGGATTTGGATAATGAATATTCAGATTACACAAAAACACAAGACATAAAAGAAATCACATAAGCACATAATCACATATTTGATTAACTTGATCTTCATTTTGTTAATTTTCTTGTTAATTGAGCACACGAGTATTTAAAGCAAACCAGGAATCCAATCCGTGAATTCTGTTTGGCACTTTAAACATTTTCAAGAATCTAACTATGAAGATAGGAAGATCTAAATAAGAATTTGGCTTTGTTTCTTAAAAGAAACGAGTATTTAAGATTTTTGGGGAGATCACTGGTGATTATAAAAATGACAGAACTACACGAGTAGTTTGTCTTTGTGTCGGCAACATGGGGTTGTATTAAACATACACACAATCGTATCAGTTTCGTAAAATAAAATTGAAACAACAAATTTTATTTATATAACAACTGAGTCGATTCAAACATCCAAAAGATAACATACAAGAAAAAACAAAAAACTAATTGTTCACTGCTGCATTGTCGTCTGCGTTCGCCTCATTTATGTTAAACACTCGTCCACGCGCTGGATTTGCATTAACAAGTCTTGGGCAATTGTTCCGGTAGTGAGTAAGATCACCACAGTTATAACACGACCCAGGTGGAAACCGTGTTTGAACAGCAGCAGGATTTGCAGCAGCTTGGTTTTTGTTGGCATAACTGTTAGTGCATATGTCTGTTGACTTCGTCTTATGTCTTGTATCGAGTCATGTAACTAGAATAGATAGACCAGGACTCGTTGTATGAGAGAAATGGGAAACAGACCTGAACCAGCCACCTCACACAAAGTGGATAGGCCACCTCTCACGAGGTGACCAAGTTCATGCTTTCTGGCAGTTCGTGCTTTCTGGCAGTTCATGCGACCTGGTAGGACTGGTTCGTGGGGTCTGGCATTTCCTATAAATAAGTGAGTCCAGGTCTTCATTTGTAACATTCTGATTCTGGAGACTAAGTGCTGCCGAAGTGTCGAACGATCCGTAAACACTATCAAATCAATACAATCGACAGTTAAAGTGATTCTAAGTGTGAATGTAGCTGATATAACATCAATACGTCTGATTCCGCCTTTCGTATTAATCGAGAACTCTTCTTAACAACCCGTTTGATCGAATCCCTGATCCTACAAGTGGTATCAGAGCTCAGGAGGAAGAGTTCTTACCATTTCAGCTTGATTTCTTCAAAAATAACTTTTTTCTACTCATTTTCTTCACGTTTTTCTCAAATTTACTGAGATTCCATGGTTAAAATGACCTGATTTTGACAAATAACACGTAAAACACTGTTTTGAACAATCTTTGAACAAATTTGACTGTAAATTCAACCTAAAAACTGATCAAATTCGAGAAAATCATGAACTTTTGGATTTAGATGTTTCAAACGAGGTGAATTTTCATCAAAACTGTTTGAATTTTGGCCAAATCGTGTGAAAAATCTTTCAGATCGTTCGAAAGTATCTCAGGTCGCACGGTTTGAACAAATCAGGTCGTACGAGGTGAGTCAAATCATGTGAAACTCAGTCAGATCGTGTGAAAACTTGCTAGGTCGTACGGTTTGAACAACTCAGGTCGCACGAGTTGATCAGGTCGCTTGAAACAACATCAGGTCGCACGGTTTTATCCACTCAGCTCGCACGAAGTGGCTCAAGTCGTTTGGAAGTTGTCAAACCGCTTAAAACTGTAGCAGGTTGTTTGAAAGTGTCTCCAGGTCGTACGGGGTCTCAGGTCGTTTGGAGATCAGAGTCAGATCTCACGGGTTGAGTCAGATCACACAGATTTAACTCAGATCGTTTGTGGCTTCCAGTTAGTTTCAAATCGTCAGCTCGTTTGAACTTTGTGTTTTGGTATATCTTTTATATCGAAACATGGACAACGTATTTTATAATGCATTTGCTACTGCCCCGGGTACTCCTGTTACCGTTGCTCAGAACGTAAACATGGAAAATGAAACGGGAAAGTTGCAGAAACCCCCAAAGCTGATGAGCATTGAAGAATATTAGAGTTGGCAAGAACGTTTTGAAAACTGGGTTCAAGCAAATCATCTAATGTCTTGGGTTTGTTTTGAAACTAAGTATGTTCGACCTCGTTCAGATATGGGAGTTATAAAGATTATTTCTGAATTTTCGGATAAAGAGAGAGACATGTACAAGGCAGAAAAAATGATGATAAGTTTACTACAACAAGTTGTGAAGGAAGACATTTTCGTATTACTTCAACATGATGGTAGTGCACGTTCGATTTGGGAAGCACTTCGCACAAAATTCAAAGGAAGTACGGAGATGATCAAGAATAAAAAAAATCATTATTAAAGAAAGAATTTGAATTGTTTTCAAGTTTGCTAGGTGAAACTACAAAGACTCTTATTGAGAGATATTGTCATTTAGTACGTTCAATGACTCGGTTGGATATCAATAAAGATCGAGAGGAATGGGTTGAAAAATTAGCTGATGCTTTACCTCAAAATGAATGGGGTACATATCTTATGATTTTGAAGAATACCGGAGAGTATGATAGATTGTCAATTGCTCAATTCATTGAAAAACTTGAAGGACAAGATCCTGAACAACAAAAGATCGCTAGAATGAACAATTCAAGTGGTCAACAAGATATCAAGATGTATTTCAAAGGTAATGTTCAAAATGTTGAAGCTAGTCCAAAGATCCAGACCGCTTTCAGCGTAGAAAACTCATCCAGATCACTCAATCAGAGTTCAATCAACAACAGTGGATTTTCTTCATATCCGAGTGTTAATCCTAATGTTTCAACTTCAAATTATCAGTCTCAAAGCTCCAACAATGGTAATGGTCATGTGCTACAATGCAACATCGCGTTGCATCTTCAGAACGGTCAGAATTTCTCTGAAGAAGTTGCTAAAGGTCATATGGCATTACTAGTTACCGTGTTAGAATCATATGAGAGTTTGGTTGCGGGGAGGATCGGAAATCCTATGTTAACAAAAGAGGATTACGATCAGATTGATGCTGAGGAAATAGAGCTAATGGATATTAAGTGGTGTTTAGCGAGCGTGTTGAGGAGAGCTGAGAAATTTAAGCAGATTACCGGAAGAGATGACTTACGTGATGCTAATGTTTCTACTTTAGGTTTTGATAAGCCTAAATTTACTTGTTTTCGATGCAGGGAAAAAGGACATTTAATGTACCAACCGAGAAGCAGGTGGAGCTCAGAATCCTTTCGGGAACAATGAATATTATCGGAAAGCAATATATCATCAAGTAGCTCAACAACCGTCATCATCCCGTACTATTTCGATTGAAGATGGAAAGAAGAAAGCCTGTATTACTATGCCTCCAGATCAAGAAGATGAAAGATTGCCAAAGGGATTTAGCTGGGATAAATATATTTCGGCTGAAAGTAACTCAAAGTTTAGAGCATTTGTTGCACAGATCATTCAAGAGCCAGAGTTGATGAAAGAATGGATGGATGTGTTTGCAAATGTTGAGAAAAGTCAAGATGGAGAGTCTGTCTCTTCAAAAGATAGTTTAGAAAAAACACAAGTCTTTGATCAATCACCAATTGATAGCAGTGATGATGATGAAGAAATCAATCAAATAAACATTGGTAAAACTCATTTATCTCCTGAAAGTTTCAATTTTTGCAGAAAAATTAGAGAAGCTAAAGGAGAAATGAGCAGCAAAAGAAAAGAAAGAGGTAAAATGTGAGAATGTTGCTCGGGAAGAGAAGTATGAACAGAGTGAAGAAGTTAAAGTTGTTGAGAAGATTGTTGAGATTGAAAAGATTGTAGAGGTCACAAAACATTGTCTGAAATGTTTGGAACCATGCAAACATTGTGAAGAGAAAGATAAGAAGTTTAGTGAGCTAGACAAGATGAAAGAAAAATTGTTGTTCGATGTTAAGTACTTGAAAGAATCTGATGATGTGTTGAACTGAACAGTTAATCAGTTGGAAAAGGTAACTCAGAAAGGGAAGATGCCTTGACAATGATGAATGCAGTGATGATGTCTAAGCAGAAGGCCATTAATTACTATATTGATTAGTGTGCAAAGTTTAAGCAAGAATTAGAGACTGAAAAAGATTGAGAATGAAAGAATCCGATGATTGCTAATGAGTTACTCAAGTTCTGATTACATGATTGATAGAATTTATCCGACAGTAGCAAGTTTTGAAGCTTTTCAACATGAGAAATCAGAAGATACGGATACTGGTAAGAAACAAAGTGCAAATTATAACAAGTGTCCACCTCCGATCTGGGAAGGTTATTCTCCCAGAAAACCAAATTTGGAACAAGTCAAAAAGGCAGTCAATATAAAGTTAAACTCTGAAACAACTGATGAGTTACCAGACAACATTGATGTCACATTCACATCGTCTGACACTGATCATGAGTCTGAGTTAATAAAGAAAGTGGCTGATCAGGTGTTGGATAAGGATGAGGAGTCAGAGTCAAAGTCTGAATCTGAGAGCTCAAGTTCATCAGTTGACAGTTTGAAATCATCGGTCAAAAGGGTTTATAATAAAGATTTTCTGATATCAAAAAATAATTTGAATGACGAAACATTCAAAGTAGCATATACTTTGAATGACTCTGACAAATTATATTATGATGAAGAATTTCCAATAAGAGGTGTTAAAACTGAAATGATTAACAAGGTTTTCAAATTAACAGAAATTAATATTTCTGAAATAAAAGATGTAAATCTTACTAAAAAAACCTAAAAAATACGCTTCAACAGTTCAACAAAGATTGAACAAGAAAAAAGGTTATAGTTCTTGTTCTGGTTATCAAAATAAACCAAACCATAATAGTAATTTCAAAAAGAAAGGATTGGGTTTTATTCCACCCGAAAAGCATAAAAATGAGAAAATTTATCAACCAAAAACTAAATTTGTTTCAGGAGCAAGTTCTGAAGAAGAGAAAAAGAGCTCATCCTGGAAGCAATCGAACAAAGCGTTTCTTGCAGAAAAACAGAAACATGAGAAGTATTAAGCTAATCAGAAAAAGGAGACAAGAACCTGTTACCGATGAAAAAAAGTTGGTCACATCGCCTGGAACTGTCCAAAGGCAACCAACACACAATAGGGAGTGTCTTCTAAACTCAAAGAAAAAGTTGTTGATAAAACTGAACCACCAACTGAAAAATTTAAAATGTTTAAAAGTTCAACATATGAAGTTGGTGAGTGTTCTAAAAGGTTTTACAAAAGAAGAGTTAATCTTAACAACCAAACGTGGGTTGCTAAGAAATCAGAGGTTAAATCTGGCGATGAATTTGTCTCTTCGGAAGCAAAGGAGCCACTTTCTAGCGATTAATCTGACTCGTCAAAGTTAGAGGAGCCACCAGTTGAACTTAAAAGAGAAAATTCAGTACCACCAATGGATGATGTCAACTTTCCACCATTGCGGACTGAAAATTTAAAACAAAAAGTTGGAAAAGAAGAGATTTCGAATCAATTCTATTCTGAAAATAAAGAATTCGATATCGAAATGGCTTTCAATGGAAAAGTAAAACATATTTTTGGAAAAATGGTCGATGGTAGGGCCAAAGGGGTAAAAGAATTTTTATGAATCAAAGAGGAGAACCTACACACCGAATGAAAATAACTCGGATGCACCCAAGGCTGGTCAGGCTTGGGTGTCAGCATTCCTTGTTTGAAATCCTGACATACCGGAGCTCCCAATGTTGGTAATCGTGGAGCATGAATCGACATCTTTCTTAGAAATAAAAAAATGTTTGTGTGAAAAGTCTACAAGTGATGAGTGAATCCCCATGATGTGTGAAATCAACAAAACTAGTTTTCCGGAAAAACCATTTTGATTAAAACAAACTTAAGTGTTTTGAAATCATAATGGGAAAATAGTTTGTTGTCAGGGGGAGTTCTGATTGTTTAAGCCAAAAGAATGGAGAATTGAAGCAATTCACATCAGTTTGTCATTTTATTTGTACAATTTATTGCTTTTACTTTCAAAATTTTCCCGGAAAATCAAAAATTGAAACATACTTTTGATTTTAGGGGGAGTAAAAAAATTTTTAGAAATTTTGAAAATTTTGAAAAATCCAAAAACATAATAAAATCTAAAAACCAAAAACATTGAAAAATCAAAAATGAGTTTTGTTGTGAAAAAGAGGAAATGATAGTACATCAGTGGACTATCACAACATGCTAAAGAAATGGAAAGTCAAAATGATTTTAAACAAGTCTCACTGATGATGTGCCAGTAGACTTCACACGACTAGTAGATTGAATTTGAGATATAAACCTAAATATCAATACTTGCTTATCTCGTGGGGAACATCTCTCGGATATATGGGTAACCCCCGAAATCTTGTTTGAGAGATTTCCTGATTCTGAGAAACTAGGTCTTTATTCTATTTGATATCTGGAGTATTATACCTAGTCTTCTGATATTGCGGAAGCAATGGCCTAGACTTCGTATAATACTTTAAGCGCTTTAAAAGCTTATCATCTGCATAAAAATTAAAAAATATCAAAAGATATGAATCAATTGCAGTTGAAGAAAAGATTTGTTAGTGCATACATCTGTCGACTTCGTCTTGTATCGAGTCTTAGTCTTAAAATGTTAGATCAGGGCATGTTATACGAGAAAATAGGTTGAGTTAGTGTGTAAATGATCTGATTTCGCTCCAAGCAGCTGATTTCGCTCCTAATGTCAGGAGATATCTTTCGAGCGAAATCATATGTTAGTGATTTCGCTCCAATGGTCCATGTGTCTCTATGAGCGAAATCAGGACCCTATAAATAGGTCATCAGGAGCGAAATCAGAATCAACTCTCTTGTTTCCGGTACCAAATTGCTGCCGAAGTGTCGTTTGACTATATTCAGTGTAAAATCATCAATATAAGGCAGAATTAAGTATATCAAGCTGTTTTTCAAGTCCGTTTCTTATTTTCCGCATCTGACATGGATTAGAACACCTCTGATTGACTCATTTAGGTCAGCACGCGATCCTACAAGTGGTATCAGAGCTCAGGTCGAGGAGTTCTTGCCAAAACAGCATCATTTTCTGTATTCTACACCTTCTTTCATCTGTTCAGGAAGTTTTCACGATTAAAATCAAACCAGATTTTCAGAAACTGTTTAAAATTAGACATAGACAAACCCTTGAAAGTTTCACTGCAAAATTCGGATTAAAAATAGAAAAATGGACTCGTGAAGTGATTTCGCTCGAACAGACATATTCTAATTTCGCTCGAAGGTGCATGATTTCGCTCCAAATGATTGTCTGATTTCGCTCCAAATCAGATTTCGCTCCAACTTACATTAGTGATTTCGCTCCAGGAGAACAAGATCAGATTTCGCTCCAAACTGCAATTGGGATTTCGCTCGAAACAAGAAAATTGTGATTTCGCCCCAAAAGTGAAACTGTGATTTCGCTTCAACTTGCTATTTCGCTCGAAAGTGTTTGTTATTAAAAAACGTGTTATTGAATCATGGCTGGAGAATTCTACAATGCATTCGCGACGCCCGTTGCCCCTGTGACTGCTGCTGAAACATTATACAGTGAGAATGAGACGGGTACTCATCAGAAACCGCCAAAGCTGATGTACATTGAGGATTTTCAGGGATGGAAAAACCGATTTGAGAACTGGGTTCAAGCTTACAGATTCGATGCATGGTGTTCATTGCTGAAATATTATGAGAAACCAAAGAATGAACGGAGTATTGAAAAGGCTTTCTGTGATTATACCGAGAGTGACAAATTGTAGTTTAAAAGTGAGAAAATGATGATAAGTATTCTTCAACAAGCGGTTAAAGAAGATATTTTTGTGTTACTTCAACATAACGGAACAGCTAGATCAATCTGGGAGGCTTTGATTCAGAAATTCAGAGGGAGTGCTGATATGATCAAAAACAAAAAGGCCTTATTGAAGAAATCGTTTGACATGTTTACTGCGTTTGATCATGAAACAACCAAGCAGACCATTGATAGATATTGTCATCTGGTATTGGAAATGGGTAGATTAGACATCAAGAAAGAGGACGATTAATGGGTCGACAAACTAGCTGAGGCATTACCACAACATAAGTGGGCAACATATTTGATGGTTGTGAAACTTATGAGAAAGTCCGAGAGCATGAATTTGGCTCAGTTTATTCAGAAAATCGAAGAGCACGAGCTAGATATTCAAAAGACAGCTATCATGACAAATCCAAATGCGAAACAGGATGTCAGTTTGTACTACCGAGGGAACAAGTTTGAGGCTACCCCTAGCCAGAGTCCAAAGCCTAGTACTGCATTCAGTGCTGATGGTTCTGCAAGTCCAAATGCAAGGAATACAACTCAAAGTGGTTGATATACTTCATCATTCTCTAGTTTTGATCCAAACAGCAATACACCTAGTCCTCAGAAGCAAAATTCTACAAATCTGCAGTGTAATGTGACTTTGAACATTCAGAATAGTCAAAATTTATCTCCTGAAGTGGCTAAGCAGCACATGGCATCTCTTGTAGCCATGTTAGAGTCGTATGAAAGCCTAATTGTAGGAAGAATTGGTAATCCGATGCTCACAAAAGAAGAATACGACCAAATCGATGCAGAAGAGCTTGAGCTAATGGATGTGAAGTGGTGTTTGGCTAGTGCATGCAGGAGAGCTGAAAAATTTCAACAGATTACTGGCAGAGATGAGTTCCGAGGAATGGCTACCTCTCCACTTGGTTTTGACAAGTCAAAAGTTACCTGTTTTCAATGTAAAGGAAAAGGTCATTTTAAATGGGAGTGTAAAAACCAAGAGTCAACTGGGAGTCATGATAAGAGCAATTATTATCAGAAATCAATCTTTCATCAGATTGATCGAAGAAACAAATAAGAAAGCTTATTTTGGGATAATAGACCAAAGTGATGAGTTTGTTGCAGAGGGATTCAACTGGGATAATTACATACCTGGTGGAACTAGATCTGATGTGGCTCTTGTTACAAGAATTATGGGTGAAAATGAAGATTGTCAGAAAAGAATTCCAATATTTCCAGATCTTGGAAGTGATGTTGATACTGATGATGAGGAAGAGTATCTTAACAAATGTAGAAAAAGTATTGATCCTAACAGTTTTAATTTTTTCTAGGCAGATAAAGTTGAGATGCTGAATCACAAGAAGATTGCCCGATTGAAGAGAGAGCTAGAAGCAGCAAAGCTACTCACTAATGAAAAGGCAAAAATAGAGAATGGAGAAACAAAAGTTGAAGCAGTTACTGAGAATGTGACAGAAAAGATTGTTGAAGTGGAGAAAGTGGTAGAGAAAATTGTCAAAGTTGAAAAGGTTGTTGAAGTTGAGAAAATTGTTGAAAAAATTGTTGAAGTCGAGAAACTTGTTGAAGTTGAAAAAACTATCGAAGTTTAAAAGATAGTTGAAGTCACTAAGCCTTGTGAGAAATGTTTAGAATCCTGCAAAGATTGTGAAGAGAAAGACAAAAAGATTGCTGAGTTAGAGAAAATGAAGGAAGATTTACTGTTTGATGTGAAGTATGTTAAAGAGTCCTATGATGTTCTAAACAGGACAGTTGCTGGTCTGAAAAAGACAAATGTAGAAATCGAAAAAGAAAATGACAAAATGAGTGCAACTTTGATGACAAAGTAGAGTGTTATAAATGATTACATTGAAGACTGTGCTAATTTGAAGAAGGAGTTGGAACTTGAGAGAATTGAGAGTGAAAGGATTAACCGATTACTTTTGAGTTATACTACTTGTGATTATCTGATTGATCGTGTTTATCCTGCTGTTGCAGGTCTTGAAGCATTCAAGAAGAAAGAAAAAGAAGAGGATGCTGGTAAGACACAAAGTGTCAAGTATAAGAAGTGTCCGCCCCCAATCTTTGAAACTTATTCCCCTAGAAATCCAAACGAGGAACAGGTAGACAAGGCTCTAAACATCAAATTAAAGTCTGAAATCACTGATGAATTACCAGACAATATTGATGTCACATTCACAGCATCTGACACTGATCACGAGTCTGATTTAGTAAAGAAAGTTGTCGATCAGGTGTTGGATATGGATGAAGAGTCAAAATCGGAGTCTATGTCAGATAGTTCGAGTTCGTCTGAGAAGAGTCTGAGTTCGCCGATCAAGAGGGTTTACAATAAAGAATTCTTGTTATCAAAATCTAATTTGAGTGACGGATCAGTGAAAGTAGCATATACGTTGAATGATTCAGACAAATTACATTCTGATGAGGAATTCCCAATAAGAAGTGTTAAAATTGAAATGATCAAAAAGGTTTTCAAATTAGTAGAAATTAACATTTCTGAAATAAAAGATTTAACAAAGAGTAAACAAGAAAATGGGTTATGGTTGTGGTTATAGTTTCCAAAAGAAACCAAACCATAATGGTAATCTCAAAAAGAAAGGTCTTGGTTTTAATTCGTCAGAAAAGTATAAAAATCAGAAAACTTATAAACCAAAAGCAAAATTTGTTTCAGGTGGAAGTTCAGAGGATGAATAGAAGAAACCATTCTAGAAGCAGTCGAATCAAGAGTTTCTTGCTGAAGTGAAGAAGAATGTGAGAAAGTTTTCTCAAAGAGTTGACAGAAGAACCTGTTTCAAATGCCAGGAAGTTGGACACATAGCTTGGAATTGTCCCAAGACCAACTACCAAAAACAGGGAGTTTCTTCTAACTCTGTTTTGAGAAACACTTGTGTGGATAAGAAAGAACAACCTGTAAAAATTGTTAAAAAGTTTGAAAATTCTACTTCTGAAGAAGGAGAAAGTTCAAAAAGGTTTTACAAAAGAAGAGGTGATTTAAGTAAACAAAAATGGGTTGTTAAATCTGAGGGTAATTCTGACAATGAATCTGATTCCATAAAATCAGAGGAGTTATTGGTTGAGAAAAAGATTGTGAATTCTGTTCCAGTGGTGAACGATGAGAATTTTCCTTCATTGTCAAAAGAAAATTTGATGAAGAAAGTGGGAAAAGTTGAGATCTCAAATCAATTCTTCGCTGATAAAGGAGAATTTGATGTTGAGAAGGCTTTCAACGGGAAAGTCAAACATATGTTTGGGAAGATGGTAGATAGGAAGGTAAAGGGTGCTAAAGAGTTCTATAAATCAAAATGTTAGTAGGACAGATGTGTTCCAAAGTCACCCAAGGCTGGTGAGCTTGGGTGGACATCATGTTTGAGTAAACACCTGACTTGCCGGAGCTCCCAAGTGGGTAATCGTGGAGCATGAATCGGCATCTTTCTTTGTATATGTTTGGTTGGTAATCTTGCAAGTGGTACAGTAGTTAATTCTGTCAAAGTGATTACTCAAGGTCATTAATTTGAACTTGATGTAATCCTCATATAAGTGATTGAATAAACAAGATGATGAACCCTAACCCACAAGTGGTAAAAACAATACATATTTTCCGGAAAAAACATTTGATTAAAACAAACTTAAGTGTTTTGAAATCACAATGGGAAAATAGTTTGTTGAGAGGGGGAGTTCTGATTGTTTATGCCGAGTGGATGGCGATTTGAAGTGATTTGATATCAGTTGTCAATTTGTTTGTACAGTTTGTTTTCAAATTTTCCTTTAAATGTGTTTGCATTTTAGGGGTTGTAAATGTTTCACAGAAAATTCAAAAACATTAGAAAATTTGAAAATGTCAAAAACATTAAAAAGTTAAAAATGAGTTTTGTTGTATAAAAGAGGAAATGATAGTACGTCAGTGGGCTATCTCAGCACGCTAAAGATATGAAATGTTTAATGTGATAAACGATCTCACTAATGATGTGTCGGTCCCTCTTTGAAAGGTCCCTCTTTCTGAGATACTAGGTCTTTATGCTTAGTGATATCTGGGGTATTATCCTGGGACATCTGTTGTATGGAAATACTGACCTAGTCCCCGCATAATACTTTCTACAAATGCTTGAAAAAGCGCTGCCCTCAACAAATTGATGAAACAATAAAATTGATAGTCATTGCTGTTGTAACAAAAGATCCTCTAAAGGGGACCCACCAAAAGTCGAAGCCGTCATCTCTCTGCGTATACGGAAGTATTGACCTGAGCTCTCACGGCCCTCGCACCTAACCCCTTACAGATATCATCTAGGTATACTCACCTGTAAGACTGAATATTGGGATCTGGATACGGGAGTATATTCAAGTGGTGGGACACGCGAATAAGTTTAAGTATCTAAGAAATTAATCTCGTATCTCGGACCAATTAAACTTTGTGTGAAAATTTAAGTGGACGAGTATACTGACAATCTAAGTGAATCGTTTAAAACTTAAAATGTTTAAAGCTTAACGGTGTTAGTGATTTGTCTCAGAAACTGATATGATCCTCCTACACAAACTCACAAAAATATTGTATGTAAATATTTCTTTCTTTTATTTCTGTTATTAAATCAAAATTCCAATAAGATTTTCAGTGTGTTTTAGCATAATTTTTTTTGAAAAATCCAAAAAGATTTTCGACAACTGATGTTGAAAAGCTGACTTTCAAAATTCCGAGTGCTAAACATGACGAACATGTTTGGAAGTGTGTGTTTTTAGAAAGAAATTGATATACGTGCAAGTGGTTCATCAGAGATTTAGATGATAGATCATTACTGATTGTGTTTTGATAGTAGGGGAATCAGTGTTGGTGCATACAATTTCTAAAAACTTGTTAATATCTTATGTTTATGAATCTTATGTTTTGGGTAGAGGATGTGCAGGATGACCTGAGCTGGATGAGAGTCAGGTTCTGATGCCTGAGAATCTGATTGAGAATAGAAAGCCAGGTTCTGATCATGACATGTAAAAGCCAGACTACAATCCCAACATGTTTTGAAGAGGAGTCTGTTTGAGAAAGAATTTGATAATGGAAGAGATAGATAGAGATTCTGGAAGCCCGAAGACTGATCAAGACTGAAGATGCGAAGACTCGACATGTCAGACTCGTCAACATCTGAGGGGGAGTGTGTTAGTGCATACATCTGTCGACTTCGTCTTGTATCGAGTCTTAGTCTTAGAATGTTAGATCAGGGCACATTGTACGAGAAAATAAGTTGAGTTAGTGTGTAAATGATCTGATTTCGCTCCAAGCAGCTGATTTCGCTCCTAATGTCAGGAGATTTCTTTCGAGCGAAATCATATGCTAGTGATTTCGCTCCAACGGTCCATGTGTCTCTATGAGCGAAATCAGGACCCTATAAATAGGTCATCAGGAGTGAAATCAGAATCAACTCTCTTGTTTCCGGTACCAAACTGCTGCCGAAGTGCCGTTTGACTGTATTCAGTGTAAAATCATCAATACAAGGCAGAATTAAGTATATCAAGTTGTTTTTCAAGTCGGTTTCTTATTTTCCGCATCTGAAATGGACTAGAACACCTCCGATTGACTCGTTTGGGTCAGCACGTGATCCTACAAGATTCCCTAAAGGGAACACACTTAAAGTCGAGCCTTCATCTCTTTGACTGAACGGAAGTTCATACCTGAGCTCTCAAGGTCTCGCACTAACCCAGAATACAAATATCAAATTGGTATATTCACCTGTAGTACTGTATCTAGGGAATTTTGATACGGGAGTATATTCTGAGGTGGGACACGCGAATAAGCTTAAGTCCTTAAAACACTAATTCGTATCTCGAATCAATTGAAACTTGTGTAGAAGTTTAAGTGGACAACAATACTGACAATCAGAAGTGAATTTGTTTAAGACTTAAAGGTAAATCAAGATCAACGGTGTTAGTGATAAGTCTCAAAACCTGATATGATCCTCTTATACAAACTCACAAAAAGATGTTTGTATATAGTTTATTTCCCAAAACCCAAAAAGATTTTCAGTATGTTTTAGCATAATATTTTGAAAATTCAAAAAGATTTTATTTCATATTATTTTCGGCAACTGATGTTTGGAAAGATGATTTTCAAGATTCCAAGTGCTAAACATGATGAACGACAACAGGGTTGGGAGAGTTTGTTTGAAATAAGAAATGATTTTGAAATGATTAAATGGTTCATTAATTTGAAATCAAAATTTGAGTGTTACAAATACAAGTGGTTAAGCAGAGGTTATAAATGAGAGATCATATTGATTTGAGAATATTTCAAATAGTTTCTAAAATTGTTATAAATACAAAGAAACCTTATGTTTTGGGTAGAGTATGTGCAGGTAAAAAGCTTTGAAAGAGCTAGGTTTCGACTCCTGAGGATTTTCTGCATAAGCGTATGCAGATTAGAGCCAGGTTTCCGATTCAAATCTTGCAGATAGTGAATTCCAGACTGCGATCCCAGCTTATCGAAAGGGGGAGTCTGAAGACGTAAGAGCCAGATTCAGATCTTGAGATAGCGTTCGAGATAGAAGCTGCTAATGCTGAAGAGCTTAATGAATCAAGAGATCTGATCAAGAGAATTAGAAAGTTCGAAGAGTAAGATTGAGATTCTGGAAGAGTAAAAAAGAGTTTGATAAAGATGCGTACAATGGAGAATACTTTGGAGAGAGCGTAAAGACCGATCAAGACTGAAGACTCGACACACTGAAGAATCGTCATCATCCAAGGGGGAGTTTGTTAGTGCATATGTCTGTTTACTTCGTCTTATACTCTTATGTCTTGTATCGAGTCATGTAACTAAAATAGATAGACCAGGACACGTTGTATGAGAGAAACGGGAAACAGACCTGAACCAGCCACCTCACACAAAGTGGATAGGCCACCTCTCACGAGGTGACCAAGTTCATGCTTTCTGGCAGTTCGTGCTTTCTGGCAGTTCGTGCTTTCTGGCAGTTCGTGCTTTCTAACCGTTCGTGCTTTCTGGCAGTTCATGCTTTCTGGCCAGTTCATGCGACCTGGCAGGACTGGTTCGTGGGGTCTGGCATTTCCTATAAATAGGTGAGTCTAGGTCTTCATCTGTAACATTCTGATTCCAGAGACGAAGTGCTGTCGAAGTGTCGAACGATCTGTAAACACTATCAAATCAATACAATTGACAGTTAAAGTGATTCTAAGTGTGAATCTAGCTGATATAACATCAATACGTCTGATTCCGCCTTTCGTATTGATCGAGAACTCTTCTGAACGACTCGTTTGATCGAATTCCCGATCCTACAATAACGACAGGTGTTGATCAAATGTCCCAATCGTCCATAGTGGGTACATTTGTGACACTGCACTTGCTCTAGATGATGACAGTTGCATTTGTCGCACAAAGGTGCAGTACCAACATAATTTATCCTTTTACGAGGTTGTGCTGGCTGGTTTGGCCCAACCTGATTGTTCTGAGCAGTTATGGCGCAGTTTTGAGAAACCTTGCACTTCTTCTTCTTGGGTGTTTCGGCCTGTTTATCCTTTGGTTCTTCTGGTGCAGACTTGTCAGATGGTCTTGGGTCGCCCTTTCCAAAAAGCTTACCCTTCCTGATGTTTGATTCAGTCATGGTGGCAGACAATTCAATGGCCTGTCTGACGGTAGTAGGGTTACTGCCAGTAACGATATCCTGAACTAAGTCAGGAAGACCATCAATGTACTTTTCAATCGCCTTCTCCACAGGTGTAACGATAGCGGGACATAACAGGCTCAGTTCCTCATAACGGTCAATGTAGGCTCGATGTTCACCACTGTCTTGCTTTAAATCGTCGAATTCCCTTTCCAATGATCTAAGCTCATGACGAACACAGAACTCCTTCATCATTAGAGCTCGAAGTTCTTCCCAAGTTTGAGCTAGTGCCACATCAGCACACCTATCACGCATCACACCTTTCCACCATGTAAGAGCACGCTTCTCGAATGCACTGGATGCAAACTCAACCTTACACTCATTCGGAAATTGCATATGCCTGAATGTGCTCTCCAAACTCTCGAACCATTGCAGGAGCGCGGTTGCTCCTTGAGACCAAGAAAACATCAAAGGTTTAGCAGAGTTGAAGGTCTTGAAACTATAATGAGCATTGTTGTTGTTATTGTCGTCGTATAACTGATGGATCTGGGCTACTATTCCTGGAAGCACAGCAGCCATTTGCTGAGCGACAATGGCTGTGACTTCTTCATTAGTTTGAGTTGTGCATCTCGTCGAGGAGGCATTGTCTAAAGAGAACAAGGAAACATGAGAGAAAACAAGTGAAATGGCATTGGGTAAGAATATGATGTTACAATTACCGACCAAAAAGCATGGGTGATGGTCATTTGTTCGAACCACGAAGCAAACAAACGACACACAAAAGCTGAATCAAAGTAAATAGGTCCTCATAATGTATCGCGAAGACATGCTTTAGCCTATAAGTGGACACTCACCCCAAGAGTTCCCAGGTAAGAGTGACTGGTCCGATTATGTGGATTTGTACGAACACTCTAGCCTTAGACAGAAAACTCAGGATACAGGCATCCACCCTTCCAGATTGCACGTGTTCACATTATAAGACCCAAACTTTGATGAGATTTTGAAAACTTAGAGGGTTCAAAACATTATAATAAATCATCCTAGAACAGATGATTGGTTTTCAAAGCGGAATCAAAATTTGTGTTCTCGTTGTGGTTGTCACCTAAAGATAGACAGCGGTATTGTTTTAAAACTAAACACAAGATAACTTGTGTTAGGGTCCTAGGAATGTTATAGTCTAGGTCAAAGCATTACTAATAACCTAATTCCCTATAACCATTGGCTCTGATACCAACTTTTCTGTCACACCCCGACCATGTAAAACAACAAATTGTGGCGGAAACGTCGGGGAGTGTCGTAACAGAATCCTTTTTCACAACCATAGATTAAATAATTTCGTTTTATTGAATTATTGAACTCATTGTTTTATCACAAATCAAATGAATACAAATATTGTCTTTCAAGTTTTAAAGTGGCTAAGGCACGAGTTGTAGGATCGAGATTCGATCAAATACGAGTCGGTCAGAGTTAAATCAAGTCACTAGAGAAGCGGAAACAATCTAGTAACCTTGAATCAGTGTTAGAATGTGAGTAGAAGCAGAGAAATACACTTAAAACAAGTTTTCCATTGATATTAGACGTTAATACATGCAGAATGTTTCAAATGGAAAACAAAACACCCCTATTTATAGGGTTTCCAATTCGCACGAGTTGACAACACCACTTCGCACGAATTGGCAAAGTCCAATTCGTGCGACCTGGTCCTTACAAGAACCACTTCGTGCGAACTGGCTAATATACACAAATAACTTTAACTTTTACACTTTAACCCCTATTACAAACTACTGACACGACCTAGACTGATGACGTAGGCGATAGACATTATGTACCAACAAACTCCCCCTTGGATGTTGCCATAGTCTTCAGTCAGCCTGTCTTCAAATACTTCCTTTCACAGAGACTTGAACTTCTTCTCTTTGCTTCGGTTTCTTTAGTAACAACTTTCTGAGCTTTTTATTCTCTTCAACAGCTTTCTTTTCCTCTTCAGCCAGTCTTTGTACAACTGTATATCTTGCAATCTTGTCTTTCTCTTCACGTTCTTTTCTCTCTTTTTCAGCTTTCAGAGCCTCTTCCTTCTCAACCTTTCTCCACTTTGACGACCATGCATTTTCAGAATTTATTCCTTTCTGAAAACATATCGTTGCAACTTTTTGAAACTGCAAAGCCTGATCTTTGTCTTCAGCTTTGTAACCAATCTTGTTTACGAATAAACACTCGATATCTTTTGCAGAGCAGTTCACAATCCACATCGGATCATACAAGTGAATGTATCTAACTTCATTCTCCACTTTGTACGTGATCACGGCTTCAGTTGACATATAGCTGTAAGCCCAACATAAGAATCCTTTGTGAAAATCTTGCTCCATTTTTGGCAGTGGAATATTCTTTATCACTCTTGGCTTTTTAATTTGCAGAATAGTTTCTTCAACACCTGTTACTGGATCTATCTTCTTCACTTTCTTCGGATAGTGCGGCTTATAGTGTTTGAATTCTTTGAATGCTTCGAACTTCATTAGACCCCACGTAGGCATATCATGAGTTCTCATAGGATACGATAATGTTCTGACTTTGGGTAGCTCCTCAACATCCCACCAGGGCAAAGACATTATACCCTTGATATACGCGAAATACTGAATGCCAAACTCTCTTCGAATTGCATACGCATTCACTTGAGGCAAATACCCCCAACTAATGATGTCACCAAGAGAAACTTCTCTTTCTCTTTTGTAGTACTTCAGCGGTCTTTTGAATATTCTCTTAGTATCTTTTTTGAACCATTTTTTCCTTTCTTCACGATGTTTATCTTTCGACATTTCATAACAACTTTTATTCTTCACACTTTCTGCAACTTTCCTTCTTAACTCATCTTCATTCGCTTGACTGAAAAACTCTGCAAGCGTCGGAAAGTTAGAAGTATCAACATGAATACTTTCAGACTGTTCTTCATCACTACAGTCTTCCACTTCAACTATGTCGTAGTAATCAGCATCTTCTACGTATTTGTACTGATACTCAGGTTGTTGATTAATGTTAAACTGATTCAACTCTTCTTAAAAATCAATCTTGAATTCATTTTCATCAACATGTGTCATCTTTACGATCTCAGCTAAAGTGTAAGTGTGTAGAATTTCACCTTCCTCTACACCATGTTCAAGATGTAGAATTAGTCTTGTAACATGATCATCACCTTCATCAACATTCTTAGTATCATCATGCTTCCCCTCACTTTCAGCATTCTCAGGTTCTTCATTTGCATCATCATGTAGATATTCATCAATCTTCTCTTCATTAGACGCTTCAGTGACTTTTATGCCTGTAGAACCTTGATCATCGTCATCATTGCCATCATCATCATTGTCACTATTTGCAGAATAAACTTCATCTATATCGTCTTTCATAATATCATCATCATTTTCTTCTTCTTCATCATCTTCATCATCATCGTCAAACTCACCAGAAACTGAGGAAATTCGACAAGGATCAAGAATAGTCGTTTCTGGAGTTTTAATGGCTCAGACACAACTATTGCCCTTTCAGTTACTTCAGCAACACCTTCAATTGAAACACATGTGCCTTCGTTTTTCATTTCAGCTTCGATCTCAGCCTTACGTCGTGCTCTGACTTCCTCAAGCTCGATCTCTTCAAATCTTTGTTCATCAGGCTTTTCGATCAAACTCTCCAATACTTTATTCATCATATACATTTCATGCTCTTTCTTTGCATTGTTGGCTTCCAATTCTTTGTTCTTCAGCTTGAAGTATTCATTTTGTTCATCTCTTCGAGCTTTTTCTTCTTCTAACTCTGCTATTCGAACTTTAAGTATATCAATATCAGCTTGATCAGCTTCAACTCTTTTCAACAAAGATGAGTTTTCAGCTTCAACAGTCTTTACACGCTTTACTAACTTCTTCTTCTCATCTAACACCTCTTCCACCTTCTTTTGTAGCTTCTTCACAAGCTCATCGTTGACAAAGCTAAAATCATCAATCTGTTCAAGGCCTATATTCTCTGGAACATGTGGAAACTCTTTAAATCCAGACGAACCAGGAGTAGTTTGTACTGGTGGTTATGAAGTTGGTGGTGTTCGTAGGATGTGTGGTGAAGTTATAACAGGTTGTTCATGAATTGGTGTAGAAATACGAAGTTGTGGTGATGATTGTGGTGATGGTGAAGGTTGTTTTGGTGGTGATGGTTGATTTGGTGGTGATTGATGTGATGGTGGTGATTGTTGTTGTTGTGGTGATTTTGGTTGTGGTTCAGGTGGTGGTGAAGGTTGTTTTGGTGGTGATTGATGTGGTGGTGGAGATTGTTGTGGTTGTTCTGATGATGGTTTTGTTTTGAACTCGATTTTCAACTTTCGTGCTGCTGGAGATTGAACACGTTTCCTCGACGTTGACTTCTTTCTACCTTCAGAAGATGGTGTTTGTACTTCCTGGACATGTTCTGGTGATGGAACATACGTTTCATCTTTATCGTCGTCTGCACTCCTCTTTCTTTTCTTTTTTATCAATCTTTCTCTTGGATCATAATTTTATCTAATCCACCTTTCAGATTCAGCATCAATATCACTTTCTTCAGGATCAGAAGAACTCTTCTCTTGATCATCTCCTCCCTCTTTACCAGCTGCTTCCCCAGCTTCAAGATTGTAATCAATACTTTTCAACACTTGTTCTGTTTCAGGAGATAACTGATCTTGATTTCCTTCAACATTTGTTTCTGTTTCTTCTTCCTCTGGTTCATCCACTAGCATTATCTCAACAACTTTCTTCTTTCGTTTCTTTTGTGGTTGAGAAGACGAACCTTCTTCAGTTTGAACTTTTGGAGTTCTCTTTCTTTCTTTTTTCTTCTTTTCTTCTTTTGTAAACCACTCATTACCTGTTTCCTTGAATTCTACTAACTTTGTCAATTCATCAGCTGCATTTTTCTCTTTCATCTCTTCGTCATTTCTCCACTTTAGATGATTCACAGGATCTGGATCTTCATAGTTAGCACTCTTGATGAATCCAAAGAACTCTGCCTTTGTCTTCGGTTCTGGCCAATTTTTGTGATACTTGGATAATCTGATCAACGTCTCGTTATCCATGTGTTTCAACACCAATAAATCTTTATCTTCATCTTTCACCAGATCCGGATATGCATGATCAAGCATCATTTGCACGAACCTCGGATACATCCAGGTTTTACTTTTAGAAGTAATGTTCTCTTTCATATAGTGGAAAATGATTCTTGAAAAGTTTTACTTTTTGTTCAACTTACCATACACATCTGGTAATCTCTCATCACGTCATATCCACCCTTTCTATGACTAAGAGCGTGAACCACTGAATGAATGAAAAATGGTAAGGCTTTGAGAAACATGCTTTCAAATAGTTTGTGTCGTTAACGGTCCACTATATCCCATTCTCAGCATACAACCCTTCACCATTCTCTCTGGAAATCCTGTAGGTGACTTTTCATCATCAGGAAAATCTAACACTTCTCTGATAAGCTGTTCTGTGATGATTATTTCTTTATCTTCACCATTAAGACTAACAATTGAAGTTATCACATCATTTGCTTCATCATACTAAGCATTCTTCCAGAAATAAGCAATATGAGATTTAAAAACACGGTGTTGATTCGTCAACGCCTTCTGAATCGGTAAACGCTTCATGAACTCCAAAATATCCTTGAATACAACCATCTTTGGAAGCTTTTCATCATAAACACAACAAATGTTATATAATGGATCAAATTCAATAATCGATGCCTGAAACATACAACGAATACACAAGTTAAAGATTTTTGAACAATTTTCAAAACAACATACTTCACACGAATTGCCATTTCAAACGAATTGATGCAGTTTCAAACGAGTTGACCCTCATACGAATTGGTCAATTTCAAGCGAATTAGATTTCAAACGAAATGGCCAATTCAAACGAATTGGAACAGTTACAAACGAAATGACCGATTCAAACGAATTGGTGTTTCAAACGAAATGGCCAACTCGTATGAAATTGTGGTCATCACTTCGCTTGAAACTCCAATAATGAACAGTGGATTTATAGGTGGTTAAAACATGATTTGATGATAAAATTGAAACCTTAGACTTGTTCTTTATCAGATTCCGAGTACATGGATGTGTTTTTTTATTCATTTTAGACCACAAAATCATCCTAGATCTCAATTCAAAAGTCCTGTTCTTCCGAGTTAATTCGAATTCAACAAATCTGGTTCAAATTGAAGCCCTAGATCTAATCTATAACACATTCCGAACACACTGAAGTGTTTCTTATTCATTTTAGATCATTATTCAACCCTAGATCTAGATTCAAAGGACTGTTCATCGAAGTTCAATCGATTTTAGTTAGATCTGATTCAAATCAACATCAATCCTGACCTTTCCCATGTTATAAGTTGTACCAACCAACTTATAAGATGATTTCGAACAACAATTTCGCAAGATTTCGGCTTAGAAAACAAGAAATCTTCAAATCGCTTCAAATCGCCCAAGTAGTGTGTCTGATACGAAATGGTGGAAATGATTGTTTCAAGCGACCTGGCCTTTTTATATAGGCGAGGCCATTTCGTAGGAAATGATCAAAGAGGCAGTGTGGCCAATTCGTACACGTTGGCTTAGTTAAAACATGTAGCCATTTCGTGCGAATTGGTCAATTCGTGTGAATCAACACTTTTCAAAATTTTTGAATTTTTGAATTTTGTTTATTTTTTTAATTTTTTTAGTTTTTTTATTTTTATTTTTAACTATTTACCATCACACCAAGTTAACCAAGTCCAACCTAATGACCCTGGTCAACTGTTTAGCCTGCCAAGTCCAAGTTAATGACCTTGGCTGACCAATTTATGATCTCGCTGACATTCTGAAACAGATTAAGTTCAAATTAATGAACTTTTAAACATTTCGAGCAATTCCCAAACACTTTTTCAAACTTTTTCTTTATCAACCCACATGATCCAACTTGTTTAGCATTGAGACTTTGATCATTAGATCCCCAACGTCTGTTGTCAAAACTAAGATGAAAAATCAAATCTTTTTGGATTTTACAATATTTTGCTAAACAAATAGGAAGTCTTTTTGGATTTTGATAAACAATAAACTGTACACACAAATTTTTGGTGGGCGTGTTAGGGGATCATATCAGCTACTGACAAGTTACAAGTACCGTTAAACTTTGATTTCATACTAAGCATTAAACAATTCACAGCGATTGCCGATATACTGATCCAATTTAAATTCTCACACAAATTTCAATTTGTTTAGGATACGAATTAGTTGTTTTAAACGCTTAACTTATACGCGTGTACCACCTCAGAATATACTCCCGTATTCAGACCACTATATTCAGTCTTACATGTGAGTGCACACTAATGATATCTGTAATGGGTAAATGCGAGGCCATGAGAGCTCAGGCTAGAACTTCCGTTCAATCAGAGAGATGATGACTCGACTTTAGGTGGGTCCCCTTTGGGGATCTTCTTTTCAACAGCACATGATTAGCATTTTTCAATGTTTCATCATTCTTTATGCTGAGGGGAGGCTTTATGAATAAAGCAGTGCAGAGTATTATACGAGGACTAGGCTATTGCATCTGCAAAATTAGAAGTCCTGGTATAATACCCCAGATATCATCACGTACAAAGACCTAGTATATCAGAAATAGAGTCTTTCAAACAGGATTTCAGGGGTTACCTATATATCCAAGAGATGTTCCCCACGTATTAAGCAAGAAATGATTTAAGTTTATATCCCAAACAAACTTACTAAATGTGTAAAAACCTATCGGCATATCATCAGCGAGACTGCTTAACACAATTAAACTATACATTTCATCAGCGAGACGGCATATCATCAGCGAGACTGCTTTACATAACAAACTCATTTTTGTATTTTTCAAATTTTTTGGATATTGAAATTTTATCATGTTTTTGTATTTTCTGTAAACTTTCTCCCCCTAAAAGCAAAAACATATTTTTATGTTTTTGGTTTTATCAAAAGTAGAAAATAAACTGTACAGAAACTTGACAACAAGATGCAGATCACTTCTGATCGCCGTCCTCCTCGGCTTCACACTCTATTACCCTCCTAGAAAACAATTTTTTCAACCCGTTTAATTTCAAAAGATAGTTAAATCTTGTTTTATCAAAGGGTTTTGTATAAAAATTAGCTCTCTGGTCATTGGTGTGTATATGGTCAATTCGAATCAATTTCTTCTCGTAGCAATCATGGATGAAATGATGTCGAATCTCAATATGTTTCGTTTTAGGGTGATGCACCGGATTTTTAGTTATATTAATTGCTGCCTCATTATCCACAAACAAAGATTGGAGTATCCAAGAACTACAAACCATAGTCCCTCATCTGCTTCTGGATCTAAAGGATCTGAGAACAACAGCTGGAAGCTGAAACGTATTCAGCCTCACAAGTTGAGAGAGCGACTGTGGTTTGTTTCTTGGATTGCCAAGTAACAAGCCGAGTTCCAAAGAACTTGCAACCAGCAGTCGTGGACTTTGCATTAAGCTTACAGCTCCCGAAATCAGAATCAACATAACCAGTAAGAGAAAAGACACCAGATTTAGGATACCACAAGCCGGTGCTTGGGCAACCTTTAAGATACCGTAAAATTCTCTTCACAATCGTCATGTGTGACTGTCTCGGACTGGACTGATAACGGGCGCAGAGACAAGTTGGATACATGATGTCTGGTCTTGACGCAGTTAGATACATTAATGATCCAATGATCGACCGATAGTGCGTCTCATCCACTCTTTCACCGCTTTCATCCGGACATATGCCATGATTTTGAGCCGGGGGGGTTGATGTTGGAGTTGATTCGGACATGTTAAATTTGTCCAGCACATCATTCACATATTTCGTCTGGTGTATGAAGATTCCTTCGGGCATTGGCTCAACCTGAAGCCCTAGGAAGAACTTCATCTCCCCCATTGAACTCATTTCAAACTTCTTTTTCATAACCTTCTCGAACTCTTTACACAATTCGTCGTTCGTCGATCCGAAGATTATGTCGTCAACGTAAATCTGCCGATGAGTAGATGTCCTGCAAGCTCTTTTGTAAACAAAGTGCTATCGACAGTCCCTCTGATGAACCCGTTGGCCAGCAGATGTTGGGAGAGCGTCTCGTACCAGACTCTCGGGGCCTGGTGTAGTCCGTATAACGCTTTGTCGAGTAAGTACACCTTGTTTTTGTGCACTGGACCTGTAAACCCCGGTGGTTGTCCAACGTACACTTCTTCTTTGATCTTTCCGTAAAGGAATGCAGATTTGACATCTAATTGGTAGACCTTGAATCCCTTCCAAGACGCGAATGCCAGGAAGATTCTAATTGCCTCGAGTCGAGCAACAGGCGCATACACTTCTGTAAAGTCGATGCCTTCTTGCTGACTAAAACCTTGGACTACCAAACGTGTTTTATTCCATACAATAACCCCTCTATCATCCTGTTTACACTTGAAGACCCACTTGGTCTTGATCAACTTTTGATCTTCCGGGAGATCCACCAACCTCCACACTCCAAGTTTCTCAAACTGCAGTAGCTCCTCCTGCATTACATTTACCCAACTTTCCTCGGTCAATGCTTCTTTGTAAGTTCTCGGCTCAACCTGCGAGATTAAACATTTTAATGAAAATTCTTCCTGTAAAGGAGCTACATAAAAATAAAAACATAGGGCTTTGTTGATTTGATCACGCGTTTTCACGCCACTGTGAAGGTCACCAATGATTTGTTCTGAAGGATGATAAGACAAAGTTATCGGCATGACTGTATTAGGTACGCTCACTTCCGATTGCAAGTTTGTTATATCCTGATCACCCGTGTGATCAACAGCTTCCGAAGACACAATATTTGGTTCCTCGTCAAAAATCGGATCGGCTTCCGATTCTGAGTTGTCAGATTGGTCAAATATTGGAGTTGGTTCTTCTGGGGTTTCTTGTGCAGTTCCACTTGGACCGGCCTCATGATCATTTGAACCCTCGGTGAGTGGAGAAACTACCAATGGTCTCGGCACTTGTTCTTATGACATATATTGTTGTTGTTGGTATAATAATGCCAGTTCCTCCTCACTCGGCTCAGTCGGCAACTGGAATGACTCCCAGAGTTTGTCGTAGTCAAATAGCAATCTGTTTCCGGGAAGTTGTTTTGGAGCAGTAAACTTCTGACAGTCAACGTGCTGAACTTGTATAATCTTCCCCAAGCATAGAACAAATACTCTCTTCAGTGGACTTGCATAACCTACAAAAAAACCTTCGTTAACTTTTGCACCAAATTTACCATCTGGATCAATAAAAGTGCATGGTGATCCAAAAGGTTCCAAGAATTTCAGATTTGGTTTATAGCGATGTAGTAATTCGAAGCAGGTTTTCTTGTACTTCTTTACTGTAAGAACACGATTTAGCGTGTAACATGCTGCAGCAACTGCTTCACTCCAAAAGAATATCGGCAATTTGGAATCGGCTAGCATAGTTCGAGCTGTTTCGATCAGTGTGCGATTCTTTCGTTCTGCGACTCCGTTTTGTTGTGGAGTATACGGTGCGCTGAATTCATGAATAATGCCTTTGTCATTGCAAAATTCGAGCATACGGTTGTTTTTGAACTCCGTTCCGTTGTCGCTTCCAACTCGTCTGATCGGCAGTTTGTACAGCATCTCCATCTTTTTGAATAAAATCATCAACGAATCAAACGTTTCATCTTTTCTTTTGAGACACATCACCCATGAAAATCTTGTATAGTCGTCAGTGACCACAAGACAATACAGATCTCCACTTTTTTGCATATGGAGTCTTTCGAGCGGTAGTCTAATGGAGTTCAAGAGCTTCTTTGGGTGTGACTTCTTCGTTTGCTTACCCTTTTTTGCATTCTACACAATCATCATTCAGATGGAAATTTTATGCGTTCCTTGCTTATGTGGCCAAGTCTACAATGCCATAGGAATGAATCACTAGTACCATTTTTCTGACATTTAGAAAGGTGTTATATGTTACTGTGACAACTCGTATTTCTGAACCTATTTTTGTGTAACGTTTATGAACATGACACGACTATATGAACTTGATTGACTAAGAGAATGCTTATTGAATGTTATGTGATATGTGTTTTAATGAATGTATACATGATATGTTATGTGTATGTATATATGTTACATGAACCCAAACCGCACAACATGAACGAAACGTACAAGACTCACCGATCACACAAGTCCTTTGGACTATATCACTTGCATTCGGACGTAAAGGGCGGCCCAAGTGTGGGTTCGGCCCAACCCCTCATGAACTATTAACACTTAGAAGTTAGTAAACTTCTCATTATTTTGCCAAACATCAAAACACACAAAACCCTAGACGACTTTCTCTCTCTCTCGTTTTGCTTGGAACCCGACGGCACAAGATCATCCTCTTGTTCGGATCACACTTCTCTACTCGTAATCGGTTAGTGTTTTGTTTATGCTTTCGTGTTAAGTGATGTTATGATTACATGCTTAGATTAAACTGATTAGAGTTGCATGATAATAAACTAGGGCCGATTCGATTATGTTGTTATGCTTGGTCCTCGGATTGATTGTTATGATGATTTGAGATTGGATGTTTGCTAGTCGTCTGATGTGTGTGTTTAGATACGGACGATGTGCAAATCGTTGAGTTAATATGCATGCTAGTAATCGGACTGTACCACACGATTTGATAAGATGATGAATATATTGTTTATGTTCTTGATAGATTAGTGTTCATGCTTGAATTAGGGTTCATGTAAAATTGATGCTTGATTTCCTTGTTTAATCGAAAAAGCATAAAACAAGAAACTGTTAATTGATTTGGTAAACTTGGAAACTTTGAATTAGTGTAACCGATTGCTTGTATTATGGAAGTTAGTTAGACTGATCGCACAACACAAGCCAGTCGGTCGCACATCATGGCTGGATCACACAAGTTTCCTGACCGCACAAGGTGGCCCAATCGCACAAGATCCTTTGGATCAAACTGTTGTTATGTTGTTGAGCAGTTGGGCCGACCAGCCCAGATAGAACCGCACAAGCCCACTTCCGATCGCACAACCCAACTCAGCCGCACAAGGCTAACCGGGTCGCACAAGAATGTCTGGATCGCACAACTGGGCCGATCGTACAAGCCTGGACGGATCGCACAAGTGTAGATCTTGGGCCGTAGCTATGTTAAGTAATTATTGTTGTGTTATTGGACCGAGTAAGCCCAAGGCCCACTCGCACAAGGCCGGTACAATCGCACAAGTCATCTAAGCTTATAGGGCCGAGAAGTTATTTGGATTGTTTATGTATTTGGGCCGACGTGTTTTGATCTGTTATGATATGCTCTGCCGGGTATGGTTTGGGCTTATACATGAACATTGCACAAGATGGTTGGGCTCGCACAAGTTCAACGGCCCAACCATCCGAACCGCACAAGTGGAAAAATGTTATACTTGGACTGATTACGTGTTGCTATGATCTATATACGTGTCTGCTATGATTTATACGTGCATTATTTAAGTCAGAACCTGACTTGTATGATAACCCTGTTAGGACGTGTTGACCAACCTTAGTTCAAGAACCCTTTTCTTTGTGTATCTGCCGAGCAAACCAAGGTGAGTTCACACAGCCAAGGCATGGGATTCCCGGGTTGGGAATTGGGTTGGAATGTTTGATATGGAATGATTACTCGTACTTACGCAATCACTAGACTATAGACCATCGTCCTCAGGATCGTCAGGACACTTACGTAAAACCTGCGTAAACTAGTATCTACCATTGTCTCCCGGGTCGGGAGGACACTTACGCAAATCCTGCGTAACCTAATACCCACTACTGTCTTCCGGGTCGGAAGAACACTTACGTAAATCCTGCGTAAACCCCACGCGTACCACTGTCCTCGGGGAAGGGCACTCACGTAAATCCTGCGTGACCTTGTACGTATTCCTGTTCTCGGTTTAAGAAGAACACATGGTTGCAAATAGTCTAGTAAGTACCATAATGGGAAGCCCCCATTATAAAGGATAAATGTGAGAATCCCTCACCAGTAGTATATACTTGCATGGGAAGCCCCCCACAAGATGAACTTACGCAATACTGTTATGAACTTACTTTCTGTGAACTCGCTCAACTAGTTGTTGATTATTTGCTGCATGCCTTGCAGGACCTTAGGTACTTAACGAGCTTGCACCAGGAGGAGCAGGTCGTTGTGGACAAGGATTTGTGAATGCTTACTAAACACTTATGAAATTTCATACATTAACACTTATGTTTGGGTTTTACGTTAATGCTTCCGCTACACTTATTTTTGTTGGTTTGATAAACACCTTTCGTATTGTTGGATAATTATTACTATTTATTTACATGTTCAATATGATTGGTGGCTTGATCCTGGTCAGTCACGCTCCCAAGCGGTAATACTCCGTGGGTGGATTTTGGGGGTGTGACAGATTGGTATCAGAGCCATTGGTTATAGAGAACTTGGTTTTAATATGGGAAAACGTTTTTATTAAAACCAGACTATAACCAGAACAGTGCTCTCAACGATCCACAACGACGCTTCGCTCCATGTGCAAGACTCGACATCCTAGGTAATAAGGTTTATGATTATTACCTGCATGCTAGAACTATATAGAACTTTGCTCGCATTACGTTTAGATACACATGACTTTATTACATGAGAATACCTACGTGCTTACGCTTTTCTGTCATCGCCCTATTCGCGAACCACTCTCACTTACGTTATTTTTACTATAAAGATCATGTCTGGACGAATTAACATGACTCAAGCCCAGCTAGAGGCTCTCGTTCAAGCTCAAGTTGCTGCGGCACTTGCAGCTGCTCAAGCAGGTCAACCAGCGCAGCAGCAAGTTTGCACCTTTAAGAACTTCATGGACTGTCGTCCAAGTACTTTCAGCGGCACAGAGGGGGTAGTGGGACTCTTCCATTGGTTTGAGAAGCTGGAGTCAGTTTTCGAAATGTGTGAATGCCCTGAGGCTCGCAGGGTGAAATACGCCACTGGCACGCTAGAAGGAATAGCACTAACTTGGTGGAACGCCCAAGTTCAGATCTTAGGGTTGGCAGCTGCTAACGCCACACCCTGGAACGAATTCAAGGAACTTATCAAGCGTGAGTACTGCACAAGGGATGATATCCATAAGTTGGAGAATGAGTTTTATCACTTGAAGATGACGGGGTCAGAGATAGAAGCTTACACGAAGCGATCGAACGAACTGGCTATTTTGTGTCCTACCATGGTAGACCCTCCCATCAAACGCATCGAGTTGTACCTCAAGGGTCTAGCCTCAGAAATTCAAAGCCATGTTACCTCGGCTAACCTCGACAATATCCAAGACATCCAGCGTCTTGCTCATCGCCTCACGGATCAGGCGGTGGAACAGAACAAGTTGCCCAAACGCATCAGTGCTACCACTTCAGCCGCTACTCCCACAACACCCAGTGACAACAAAAGGAAGTGGGATGGGGATTCTAGCAAAGGTTCAGCAACAGTTCAATCTCAAGCTCAGCAACAAAAGACTGACCACTACCAGAGTCCAGGTCAGCAATCCTCTGGTGGTCATAGACAGAGAAGGTATCAAGGGTTTCACCCCAAGTGTCACAACTGCAACAGACATCACAGCGGCCAGTGCAACAAGGGTCGTTGTCAAAGATGTCTCAAGATGGGTCACGAGGCCAAAGACTGTAGGAGCCCACGGCCTGCAAATCAGAACCAGCAACCGCAACAACCAGCTCCACAGAACCCGCAGCAGCAGCAGCAGCCACAGCGTGGAAACCGGGGATGTTTCCAGTGTGGGGCTGAAGGCCATTTCAGACGCGATTGTCCTCAGTTGAACCAGAATCAGAATCGCAACAACAATAACCAGGGCAACGGGCATAACAACGGTGGGAACAACAACAACAATGGCAACGAGGCAAGGGGTCGAGCTTTCGTGCTAGGACGAGGAGATGCAATGAACGATCCCAATGTGGTTATGGGTAAGTTTCTCCTTGACGATATTTATGTTACTGTCTTATTTGATTCGGGTGCGGATACAAGTTATATTTCTGTGAAAGCCAGTAAATTGTTAAAACGTACATCAACACCCCTAAACACCAAACACGTCGTAGAACTAGCAAATGGTAAGAGTTTAGAAGCCACGCAAATAGTCAAGGGTTGTAGTATTGTCTTAGCCGGTCAAGTTTTCTCTATCGACCTTATTCCCATAGTCTTAGGAAGTTTTGATATCGTTATTGGGATGGATTGGTTATCCCAACATCAGGCAGAGATCTTGTGCTGCGAGAAGATTATTCGCATTCCCCGTTCTGGTCAAGAACCTCTTGAAGTTCAAGGCGACAAGAGTGGTGCTGTGGTAGGCATCATCTCTTTCTTGAAGGCTCAGAAGTGTCTGCGGAAGGGTCACACCGCAATCTTGGCACTCGTTTCGGATGCATCAGTGAAGGAAACGAAACTGGCAGTTGTACGCGACTACCCTCAGGTGTTTCCTGAAGACTTACCTGGCTTACCGCCTCATCATCAGGTCGAATTTCAAATCGAGCTCGCTCCAGGAGCAGCACCCATAGCTCGCGCACCATATCGTCTAGCTCCATCAGAATTGGAGGAATTGTCAAAGCAGCTACAAGAGCTCTTGGAAAAGGGCTTCATTCGTCCAAGCTCTTCGCCATGGGGAGCTCTAGTGTTATTTGTGAAAAAGAAGGACGGTACCTTCAGGATGTGCATAGACTACCGTGAACTGAACAAGGTAACGGTGAAGAACCGTTATCCTCTTCCACGCATAGATGACTTATTCGACCAGTTGCAAGGGTCGTGCTACTACTCCAAGATAGACCTACGGTCAGGGTATCATCAGCTGAGAGTCCGGGATGAGGACGTCTCCAAAACCGCATTCAGAACTCGCTACGGTCACTACGAGTTTCTTGTCATGCCGTTCGGGTTAACGAACGCGCCTGCCGTATTTATGGACCTTATGAACAGGGTGTGCAAACCCTATCTTGACAAGTTTGTAATTGTCTTCATCGACGACATTCTGATTTACTCCAAGAGTCAGGAGGAACATGAGCAGCATCTACGCCTTATTCTTGAACTACTTCGGAAGGAACAGCTGTACGCTAAGTTTTCGAAATGCGACTTCTGGCTTCGTGAAGTCCACTTCTTAGGCCACGTAGTGAACAAGGATGGGATCCATGTCGATCCATCCAAGGTAGACTCGATCAGAAACTGGCCTGCACCACGTACGCCAACGGAAATACGCCAATTCTTGGGTTTGGCGGGTTACTACAGACGGTTTATCAAGGATTTCTCAAGGATTGCTCAGCCACTTACGCTACTGACACAGAAGGGTGTCACCTACCGTTGGGGCAACACTCAGGAGACTGCTTTTCAGCACCTAAAGGATAGACTTTGCAGTGCACCTATCCTCTCATTGCCAGAGGGCACGGACGATTTTGTAGTATACTGTGATGCATCCATCCAGGGTCTTGGATGTGTATTGATGCAACGGGATAAGGTTATTGCTTACGCTTCACGCCAACTTAAGATTCATGAACGGAATTACACGACGCACGATTTAGAGCTGGGAGCTGTTGTTTTCGCGCTTAAGATATGGCGACACTACCTGTACGGTACCAGGTGCACGATTTACACCGATCACAGGAGTCTCGAGCATATTCTTAAGCAGAAAGATTTGAACATGCGTCAACGACGATGGGTTGAACTACTGAACGATTACGAATGCGCCATCAAGTACCATCCCGGCAAAGCCAATGTTGTGGCTGATGCCCTCAGTCGGAAAAGACACTCTACCACGGCGCGTGCGAGCGCTACAGCTTACGATTCAGTCTAGCCTTCCAGCACAGATACGAAATGCTCAGGTAGAAGCATTGAAGCCCGATAATGTCAAGGCCGAAGCCTTACGCGACTCACGACAATGAATGGAACAGAAGGCAGACGGTGCCTACTATGTAACGGGGCGTATTTGGGTCCCACTTTTTGGCGGTCTACGCGAACTTGTGATGGACGAAGCACACAAGTCTCGCTACTCGGTACATCCAGGGTCAGACAAAATGTACCACGACATTAGAACTACTTATTGGTGGCCTAGCATGAAGGCCCACATTGCCACCTATGTCAGCAAGTGCTTGACCTGTGCGAGAGTCAAGGTTGAATACCAGAAACCAGCGGGTCTACTTCAGCAACCCAAGATACCACAATGGAAATGGGAAGAAATTTCCATGGATTTCGTTACGGGCTTACCCAGATCCCAGCGTGGGAATGATACCATATGGGTGATCGTGGATCGACTCACCAAGTCTGCACACTTTCTGGCTATAAAGGAAACGGATAAGTTCTCCACTCTCGCAGACGTCTATCTTAAAGAAGTTGTTTCGAGGCACGGGGTGCCCACATCCATCATTTCGGATCGCGATGCACGATTCACGTCAGAACTATGGCAAGCGATGCACAAATCTTTCGGCTCACGATTAGACATGAGCACAGCATATCATCCTCAGACGGATGGGCAGTCTGAGCGAACGATTCAAACTCTTGAAGACATGCTTCGGGCATGCGTTATAGACTTCGGCAACGGCTGGGAAAAGCACCTCCCTTTGGTGGAGTTCTCGTATAATAATAGTTATCACACCAGCATTCAAGCCGCTCCATTCGAGGCATTGTACGGACGTAAATGCCGGTCACCTCTCTGTTGGGCAGAGGTGGGAGATAGTCAGATTACGGGTCCAGAGATCGTAGTGGACGCCACATAAAAGATAGCACAGATACGACAACGCATGGCGACAGCACGCGACCGTCAGAAAGCCTACGCGGACAAGCGTAGAAAGCCGTTGGAATTTCAGGTCGGGGACCGGGTTTTACTTAAAGTCTCACCCTGGAAGGGTGTGGTATGTTTTGGCAAACGGGGCAAACTAAATCCGCGGTACGTCGGACCGTTCGAAATCATTGAGAAAATCGGCAAAGTGGCCTACAAGTTGAACCTACCAGCTGAACTCGGTGCAGTTCACAATGTCTTTCACGTGTCGAATCTGAAGAAGTGCCTGTCAGATGAGACCCTCATAATTCCTTTTAAGGAACTCACTATCGACAAGCGGTTGCAGTTCGTCGAGGAACCAGTAGAAATCACGGACCGGGATGTAAAGGTCCTCAGAAACAAGAGAATCCCTCTTGTTCGAGTACGTTGGAACTCCAAACGTGGTCCAGAGTACACCTGGGAACGCGAAGATAGGATGACAGAAAAGTACCCCCAGTTATTCGGAAACAATGCAACCACTACTGAGACTGAAGCTGCTACTGCGGAATTTCGGGACGAAATTCCAGATCAACGGGGGGAGGATGTGACACCCCAGGAAAACCAGTGAACGATTGAACTTACCTAGCTTCCTCAGTGAGTGCATACCAAATTTCGGGACGAAATTTCTTTTTAGTTAGGGATAATGTGACAACTCGTATTTCTGAACCTATTTTTGTGTAATGTTTATGAACATGACACGACTATATGAACTTGATTGACTAAGCGAATGCTTATTGAATGTTATGTGATGTGTGTTTTAATGAATGTATACATGATATGTTATGTGTATGTATATATGTTACATGAACCCAAACCGCACAACATGAACGAAACGTACAAGACTCACCGATCGCACAAGTCCTTTGGACTATATCACTTGCATTCGGACGTAAAGGGCGGCCCAAGTGTGGGTTCGGCCCAACCCCTCATGAACTATTAACACTTAGAAGTTAGTAAACTTCTCATTATTTTGCCAAACATCAAAACACACAAAACCCTAGACGACTTTCTCTCTCTCTCGTTTTGCTTGGAACCCGACGGCACAAGATCATCCTCTTGTTCGGATCACACTTCTCTACTCGTAATCGGTTAGTATTTTGTTTATGCTTTCGTGTTAAGTGATGTTATGATTACATGCTTAGATTAAACCGATTAGAGTTGCATGATAATAAACTAGGGCCGATTCGATTATGTTGTTATGCTTGGTCCTCGGATTGATTGTTTTGATGATTTGAGATTGGATGTTTGCTAGTCGTCTGATGTGTGTGTTTAGATACGGACGATGTGCAAATCGTTGAGTTAATATGCATGCTAGTAATCGGACTGTACCACACGATTTGATAAGATGATGAATATATTGTTTATGTTCTTGATAGATTAGTGTTCATGCTTGAATTAGGGTTCATGTAAAATTGATGCTTGATTTCCTTGTTTAATCGAAAAAGCATAAAACAAGAAACTGTTAATTGATTTGGTAAACTTGGAAACTTTGAATTAGTGTAACCGATTGCTTGTATTATGGAAGTTAGTTAGACTGATCGCACAACACAAGCCAGTCGGTCGCACATCATGGCTGGATCACACAAGTTTCCTGACCGCACAAGGTGGCCCAATCGCACAAGATCCTTTGGATCAAACTGTTGTTATGTTGTTGAGCAGTTGGGCCGACCAGCCCAGATAGAACCGCACAAGCCCACTTCCGATCGCACAACCCAACTCAGCCGCATAAGGCTAACCGAGTCGCACAAGAATGTCTGGATCGCACAACTGGGCCGATCGTACAAGCCTGGACGGATCGCACAAGTGTAGATCTTGGGCCGTAGCTATGTTAAGTAATTATTGTTGTGTTATTGGACCGAGTAAGCCCAAGGCCCACTCGCACAAGGCCGGTACAATCGCACAAGTCATTTAAGCTTATAGGGCCGAGAAGTTATTGGGATTGTTTATGTATTTGGGCCGACGTGTTTTGATCTGTTATGATATGCTCGGCCGGGTATGGTTTGGGCTTATACATGAACATTGCACAAGATGGTTGGGCTCGCACAAGTTCAACGGCCCAACCATCCGAACCGCACAAGTGGAAAAATGTTATACTTGGACTGATTACGTGTTGCTATGATCTATATACGTGTCTGCTATGATTTATACGTGCATTATTTAAGTCAGAACCTGACTTGTATGATAACCCTGTTAGGACGTGTTGACCAACCTTAGTTCAAGAACCCTTTTCTTTGTGTATCTGCCGAGCAAACCAAGGTGAGTTCACACAGCCAAGGCATGGGATTCCCGGGTTGGGAATTGGGTTGGAATGTTTGATATGGAATGATTACTCGTACTTACGCAATCACTAGACTATAGACCATCGTCCTCAGGATAGTCAGGACACTTACGTAAAACCGGCGTAAACTAGTATCTACCATTGTCTCCCGGGTCGGGAGGACACTTACGCAAATCCTGCGTAACCTAATACCCACTACTGTCTTCCGGGTCGGAAGGACACTTACGTAAATCCTGCGTAAACCCCACGCGTACCACTGTCCTCGGGGAAGGGCACTCACGTAAATCCTGCGTGACCTTGTACGTATTCCTGTTCTCGGTTTAAGAAGAACACATGGTTGCAAATAGTCTAGTAAGTACCATAATGGGAATCCCCATTATAAAGGATAAATGTGAGAATCCCTCACCAGTAGTATATACTTGCATGGGAAGCCCCCCACAAGATGAACTTACGCAATACTGTTATGAACTTACTTTCTGTGAACTCGCTCAACTAGTTGTTGATTATTTGCTGCATGCCTTGCAGGACCTTAGGTACTTAAGGAGCTTGCACCAGGAGGAGCAGGTCGTTGTGGACAAGGATTTGTGAATGCTTACTAAACACTTATGAAATTTCATACATTAACACTTATGTTTGGGTTTTACGTTAATGCTTCCGCTACACTTATTTTTGTTGGTTTGATAAACACCTTTTGTATTGTTGGATAATTATTACTATTTATTTACATGTTCAATATGATTGGTGGCTTGATCCTGGTCAGTCACGCTCCCAAGCGGTAATACTCCGTGGGTGGATTTTGGGGGTGTGACAGTTACCGCTAGGTTGAACATCAATTTCATAAATACCGTTTCGAGGCTTAGCCTAAAAATAGTAAATACCATTTAGATAAGTAGAAATAGCAACACCATTAAAAACATATCTAAATCCTTGTTCAAAAAGCAACGAAACTGAAATGATGTTCCTGGTCAAACCAGGTGCAAAAAGACAGTTGTTCAAAACAACAACAAGACTAGACGGACATGTAAGATTAAATGTGCCAGTTGCCAAAACTAGGACTATTTTTCCATCAGCAACGATGAGCTCCATGTCTCCCGGCTTCAGTTTCTTCCACTTCTCAGGCTCTTGCAAGACATTAATGATGTGAAACCACACCCGGTATCAAATACCCATGTGTTGCTTGAAACAATGAAAAGTTCGATAACATATATTAGAATACCTGAAGAAGTGCCTTCTCCATTAGCCTTCTTCACTTTGAGCTTGGCAAGATACTCGGGGCAGTTACGTTTCCAGTGCCCCATCTTGTTACACTCATAGCATTGCCTCTCTTCTGAAAGAGGGGCTTTCACAGCTTGTTTGCTCTTGTTGGTGGCACGTTTGTGATGAAACAGTGGTTAACCAAGAGAGGTTAATTCACTGGTCTCATCAAGTAGGGTTAATCCCTTCTTTCCGAGGATCGGTGGCTAGACCGTCAGCTGGGCTATCTCCTGCACAAGGAAAACACACCGTGACTCGTAACAAGGAGAAAGGGGTGGGGGTGCTCCTTGTTACCACTCTCCGGCGTAAGAATCAGTAATTTGCTTGAGAAGCAAAGTGTGTGATAGTAGTAGTAGTGAGAGAGTTGAGAAGCGATACCTCAAACCTGGGTTGGGATGGGTATTTATAGCCGAGGATTGAAGGAGGGTGGTTGAGTGGACAGACTGACGACGCACCGCCCTTATGCAGGTGTGTCAGGCTTGTCGGCTGTGGAGGTGAAGCCACGTCCTACTGCGGTGTCAGTCTGTTGCTTACGTATGGGCTGACAGGAAACTGTCATTGGTGCCACTTGCTCTATGGTGTCAGTCCCACTTGCCTCGTGGGCAGGATGCGGTGTCGTGCCGCATCGCTACCTACGGTAACTGCTGTTGTTTCCGCATTCTCACCCTGCCGAAGACTGTGGGATGCCGTGCCAGGCCGCATCGCCACTTGTGGTGACTGTTGCTGTTATCTAGATCCCTTTTCGTGACGAAAATGTTCATAGGATGCGGTTCAAGGCCACATCGCTATGCGTACACCCATTTTCATACATAAGGTAAGTCTTTTTATTGCTTGACCGATTGGATTCGACTGTTGTGTTCGCTCGTGCCCGCACGAACACAGATAAGTTCTTGCTGGTGGGGGTTTTTGATAAGGGTAATGGTCACTCGCGGTCATGCTGACGCGAGATCTGGGACCATACCCCTTCAAGTCCCCCCAGTCTAGTGTTGCTTCCTCATGTAAGTTGCATGTGGGAGGAGTACTGGACTATGGTGTCTAGAAGGTAGTTTCTAGTTTGGAGAAGATTCTAGGCCATGTAGATGGCTCCTGCTTCAAGTAAATCAAGCTGGGGAACTGGTAGAGTAGTGTGACATCTTTTCCGTACCGGTGAGCAAGTTCCGTCTGATGCGAAATTCTCAGCCTAGGGTTTTGATACGGTAGTATGGTCTACCTTTTTCTGATGTCATCAGGGTTGGTTGCCACCTGTTGATGTGTCGAACCAACCTCTGAGACCGTGACTGAAGATGGCAGCAGGGTTTGAACCAACCTTTGAGATGGTGACGGAAGATGTCCGCGACCGCAACTCTAGTTGTAACCTCTGCGTCAGCTGATGCAATGCTATAAGTGCTTTGCTCAATCTCTATGTTCAGCAACTGGACATGCAACGATGATCCCTACTTTGTGGGGTGTTCATGTTCTTCCAGTTAGCTCTCAAGTAACCACACGTCCTTTGCGGTTACCTAGTTCCTTTGCATTGTTGGCCATGCTTGGTCGAACAATGTGGGGTACTTGCGTCATTGTTGTCCGTGTTTGGTCGAACAAAGTGAATCTGGATAATGGTCAAATAAACATGGTCATAGGCATGGTTGTGCCCACCATTGTTTATTCTATGCGGCTCATAGGTGGGCAAACAAAGTCATAAGCAGACTTGTTACCACTATTCCTTGGCTTGTTGCTCAAGGAGATCACCTTAGATGATTGGGAATCTGGGTGAAACTCGTCCGCATTCGTTCTTTAGCCACTTTCCTTCATGCTTAGTTGGAAAGCAGTTTTCCTGGAAGTAGCTATGCTCAACCGCGTGATGGCTTAGTTGTGGCTCTTCCGTAGCTACCATTCGCGTAGTTGCTTTCCGCCGCAGCTACTCATGAGTGTCTTCGGTTTTCAGCAGAAGACTCGCTTTAAAAGAGGAATTCTCTTTGATCTGGCTCTTGAAGGATCAAGAGTCAGGGTTGCTGATGTGCGGTCGCTCATCATACTTATCCTTTTCCCTAACGAGAAGCTGTTTGCGTACCCTCTGTGGTTGTGAACCGGAGACGAGGGATTTGAAGCTTGAAGAACTTCAAGGTGATGCGGTTTTGTTGTTCTTGAGAAGCGGTTTTCGCAGTCCAAAGAACAACGCTGGTTCTGAGTATCTGACACACCTGTATGGGCTCGTGTGTGTCATCTCCGCATATTCCACGTGTGCTGGTGAGTATATGCGGATATTGATTTATCCCCTTTACATAGTGTAAATATATTTTTTCTATTTTTTGAGGGGATGTAAAAAATGACATGCGGTCTAGAGTATGGTTTGAGAAACCAAAAAAAACCGCATGCCGCGTACATGAGAGTTATCTTCATTTGTAGCTTTTTGCAATCGTTGTAGACCGCACGCGCGAGTTGGTGGAAGTTGGTGAGATTTGCCTGACATGTGCTGAAACGAAAGGACGTTTGCACTGCCCGAGGTAATCACTGCACTGTAGCAGGAGTGTAAAAGTCTCTTTTGACAGGCGCGTGGGCGGCTACTCGCGCGTGGTAACCGTCAGCGGAACCGTCGCTGTACATGTGTCGCTGCATGGTTTGTTCCTTTTACCCACGATGTTTCGGTTACTGTTCCGTATTTATTGCGATGACTATAAAAGGGGAAACCGTTTGTGGTTCCCCACACTTCTTCAAAATTTAAAAAAATTCCGGTGAGAGAAAGAGAAATTCCTTCGTCTTCTCCGATCATTTGTTTGATATTCCGTTGAGGTTTCTGAGTTTTTTGAACTCGTTCTACATTTGCTTTCTTCTACATTCTGATGGCTGAACCATCAAATCCCCATACTGCTGAGGGTGAAAACCCTGACCCTTCGTCGCCGGTGGCGGCGAAGGAGGAGGAAGGTGGTGCACCGGGTGGCGGCTTGCCGGTGTTGAAATGGCCGAAAGCCTCGTTCGATCATCTGATGACCGAAGTTCAGATGCCTCAAGAATATGGGGCTGGTTACCCACAAGAGGGTGACACCGGTGCTGATGCTCTGGCCGGTTATGTCACCATGTGGGCAGATTTTTTCGGTGACTGTAACCTCCGGTTACCGTTAACTATCTTTGTCACTGAGGTTTTGGAGTGGTACAAACTCCATATCTCTCAACTGAGTTCGTTTGGTATGATCCGGATTTGGAATTTTGAATATACCTTTCGTGCTCTCGGTATAGAGCCCACTATCGGGGATTTCCGACGGTTCTATCAAATGACGGTGTCACTGGGGTTCTTTTCCTTCCGTCAACGAGATGGTTGTCCCAAGTTGATGACCCCTCCCAAGGGTATTACAAAGTTGAAGACGAAGTTCTTCTACATCAAGGCTGCTGCGGTCACTTCCAAGTTAACCTTTCGGAATGTGACCGAGACGATCATAGCGGAGACTATTGCTGTCCCCAAGGCTAACATAGTGGACTGGTTCCCGAGGTTGCGGACCATTGAGTGGAAGAAACTAAGCAACACGCAGTTGTGGGTGTTGCGGATGATGCTGACCAGGATGAGTAGGAAAACAGGCGGGAGAAAAGTGGTGGTAAGTACTTTCCTTCTTGTGCGGTTTTCTTACTTCCTTATCTGTGTTACTGATTTGTAAGTGTACTATCAGAGGATGCTGCCCTGTCGAGAATATTTGATCCGGACTTCAAGGGCAAGGTTGAAGTGCTTGCGTGTACGGATGGTGAAGAAAGTTTTAACTTCACCATTCGAAACAACTTCCGGGTGCCTGCGGAGGCTGCACTAGCGGTTGAGTTGCCGCAAGGCAAAGGTGTAATGAATATTTTCCCTTTACTTGTTTTGTAAAGAAGATGGCCCTGCTGATTTGCTTGTTTGATGATTTAAACTCAGGTGATCTTGGGGCTTTGGGAGACACTGAAGCGAAGGGTGTTCCCAAAAAGCAGGTGGAGAAAGCTGTGCGGTTTTGCCAGAAGAAAAAGCATGAGCCTGTCGTTGTTCCTCCTTTGGTGCCGCAAGCGGCAGGTATCTCTCGTACTCGTTTTCGCAGATACACCGATCACGTGGTAGTGTCTGACACCCTTGAGGTTTTGGGTGTTCTAGGTGGTGCGGCTACAGGTGGATCATCCGCGGGTTCCAAACCTGCTGATGAGAAGAATAAGCGGAAGGTAGAGGAAAAAGCCGCTGGTGCTGGTGAGCGGAAACGTCCGAGGTCGAGAACGACTCGGACAGCTGCTGTTACGCAGCCGAAGCCTGCGGTTGTGACTGGTAAGTCGACAATATGTTCACAAGTGTTTGTTATTGTAAGGTTGAAACTTATAGTTGTTTTTGCTTTCTTGTAGAACCGCAAGAGGGAAGTTTTTCATTGATGGACACTCCCATTTCCACTGCGCATGACGCGGCTGCGGATGCGGGGGTTAACAAAGAGTTTACAAGAAGCCCTTCTATCGAAGTGGTTACTGAGCCCTTTGTGCAACCGAAGGAAGTTGGGAAGAAGACCGCGGATCAAATCTTTGATACGGTGGATTCTTCTGATAATTTGATCTCCCCGCGGGATATTGAAAATCTGAAGTTTGCTGATGCTGAAAAGCAAAAACCTCCTGCTGCCGAGAAGGCTTCTGGTTCTGCCTCTGGGGGTACGGGTTTTGAAGAATCATCCATTCAGCCTGGTGAGTCTGAATTGGAGTTCTATTTTAGACCGGGGTGTAAACTACCATCGCCCCACTTGGAGCGTTATGCAAGGGGATGATATTTCGAATGATCCCTTCGCTTGTAGGGATATTTTGAGTGGTTTGGGCACCCCGTTTGAGGTTCTTTGGGCCCGTGGTTTATCTCGTGAGAATCGGATAAACCAACTCTCCTCCATGCTTGTTGGGAGTTCCATAATGGTGAATGCCATTATGGAAGACTACAAGGTTCTGGGTCGCAAGGAGTAGGAACTTGCTCGCTTGCGGGCTGAGGCCGGGGCGATGGCTAAGGCTGCTCGGGATGGTGCGGAGCAGCTTGAAAAAGAGAAAGCTGCTTTTGAGCAGTACAAGCAGACTGAGGCTTGGGCTGGAACAGTTAGCCTTAAACAGGTTCGTACTCTTGCTAAGTTGCTTTCTGATGAACGTAAAGGTTGGAGGGAAGCTTGCGCTCGAGAAAATGAAAAACTTTACCATGTTCGTCAGGAGGTCACTTATCTCAAAGCAGCGAATGCTGCTTTGATGAAGGAGAAGGTCGTAGCTGAGGCGGTTGCCAAAGAGGCCAAGGGGGCGGAGGCCCGCGCTGCCAAGGCTCTTGAAGAGGCGAATGCTGACCGCAACCATTTGAACAAACTTGTTGAGGATCTCAAGGTATGGGTTGCGTTTACACTTGAATTTTTGTCTTTGTTTCACAAGTATGATTGATTATCTTTCTATACTTGTGTTTTCTTCGTTGTTGATAGGTTGAAGTGTAGAACCGGGTTACCATTATTGTGGAGGTCACTGCCCGCGCAGCTGAGGCTGAAGCGCGGGCAAGGGAGGCTGCTGAGGCTAGAGATAGCCTGACTTCTTCCTTGGATCAGCTGAAGGCAGACCGTGATTGGATGCGCAATCATGGTATCGGGCATGTAAGTATCCGGTGCCTTTGCTATCTTTAGGTTTGCCTTTGTTTACCCTCGTTACTTGTGTTTTGCAAATTGTTGGAACTATTCTTGACGCGCCTGAGAGCGCAGCTGTTGTAAATGAGCTCAAGGAGTGTGCACAGCAGGCATGATTCAAGGCTGGTTACAATCGATGCATTAGTCATATGAACCCCATGTACCAAAGCATATTTACTGATGAAAGGTCTGGGTTCCATGGCGTAGATACCGAAGCGCGGTATGTTGCAGCCATTGAGGCGTACAACAACCTGTCCATTTCCGCCATTAACGACATTGATAAATGCTTGGAGGCGGAAGATTACGTGGACCGCTTGCGGTTATTGTATGCGGATCCTGAGGAGGAGGAAGAGGAAATTGCTGGTGACGCAAAGGGTGATGCGGGCACCAGTAGCACGAAATAGGTTTAGGTTGGCCTGCGTGCCTTTCATTTTGATTTCCTCTTTGATGTAAATGGTAGAAAAACTTATGTAACCTTTTTGTGCACCGCGTAGGTGTAGAAAATTTTTTTTTGGAATACAAAGTTAATCTTTTTGTTCAATTTGTACAAGTTTGTTTTACTACTTGCATTCTTGAACCTGTGTGAGTTAATGTTTTTGTGAATAACATTAAGTATGAAGTTGCCTTTTTGCATATCTAGGTGATATGCAAGTATGTGCAGCTCAAAGTGTGTAAGTAATGAATATTTACTTTCTTTGTGTGAGTGCGTATATAGATAACTCTGTTGGCTGTAAAGCGCAGTTGAGTATACTCTACACATTTGTCGTGTAAGTATTAGTCAATTCCTATTTTTATCCCGTTAGGGTTTAGGAATTGTGTAGGTTTTGTAAAAACCGTATGTGCGTATCCAGCAGGATAGACATTGATGTTTTGCCTTCGTTGGCCTATTACAATATTTGTGTGTGGTCACCACTTTGTTTGGGTATCGTGAATGAAGATTTTGCCAATCTATTTTTGTAGATACCGCAAAGTGGAACACACATTTGTAATAGAAGGAAATAAACAAAATTGCATTGAATAGTTCATTTATTTATTTGCAAATGGCCTGCGGCCCGATAGGTTACATGGAAAATGAAAAAACGTGGCTTACATGTAACAGCGTCGAAGTTGCTGTGCATTCCATGTGCGTGCGATAGGTTCGCCTTCTATTGTTTGTAGTTTATACGCGCCTTTGCCCAGGACCTCTTGGATGAGGTAGGGTCCTTCCCATTTGGGGGCAAGTTTCCCTGGGCGTTCTGCGTTATACGCCTCATTGTCGCGAATGACGTTGTCTCCCGGGTTGAAGGTACAAACGTGTACGCATGCATTGTAGTACTTTTCAAACTTGGTTTTGTACTTGGCCTCGTTGATGGCAGCGTTTTCACGCCTTTCTTCTAGGAGGTCCAACTCAAGCCTGCGCTCATCGCTGTTGTCTATCCTGTTGTTAGCCAACATTCGGGGTGAGGGGAGACCTACTTCAGCGGGGATCACCGCCTCTGAGCCATAAACCAGGTTGAAGGGTGTTTCACCGTGACTTGTCTTTGGGCTAGTCCTTTGGGCAAGTCCTGTGACCCAGCCTCGTCTGGCTGTTCCCAACTGTGCCTTGATGCCTTCGACTAAACTTTTATTGATACTCTCTACTTGGCCATTCCCTTGCGGATGCGCCACTAAGGAGAATATGTGTTCAATGTTTAGTTCCTTTAGTCATTTTTGAAGGTCTTCGGCAGCAAAGTTAGTGCCGTTGTCGGTAACGATGCACATTGGCAGACCGAAACGGCAAATGATATGTTCCCAAACGAATTTTCTTATTATCATAGCGGTGGTTGAGGCGAGCGGTTTTGCCTCTACCCATTTTGTGAAATAGTCAACAGCCACTATGATAAACTTCACCACACCTGGTGCATCTGGAAATGGTCCCACCACATCGATTGCCCATTTTTGAAATGGCCATGCGGTAGTGACGGGGATCAGGTTGTTCTTGGGGCGCAAGGTTTTGGGAGCATGCTGCTGACAATTGAAACACTTGCACAAGACCTTGACCGCGTCCAGGTGCATGCCAGGCCAGTAGTACCCGGCATTCATGATTTTGGCCACCACCATGCATGGGCCCGCGTGTATGCCACATATTCCGTCGTGTATCTCTCTGATTAGATACGTGGAATCTTGGGGGTCGAAGCATCGTAGGAGTGGCCCCAGGTATGATTTGCGGTATAAAATACCGTCTCCCATTTGATGATGGCATGCTTTGTATTGCAACTTGCGTGCTTCTGCTTTGCTTTCGGGAGTAACACCTGATTGCAAGTATGCAATAATCGGTGTCATCAAGGATGTCGTACCATACTGGATGACGTTGACTTGGAGCAGGGGTACTGAAGGATTCTGCAGAATTTCAATGCGTATCTCCTTTGCTAGATGTTGGAAGCTGGTGGATGCGAGTTTTGAAAGTGCATCCGCGGGTTTATTCTCACTCCTATTGATATGGAGAATATTGAAGTAAGTGAACTTTAATTTCAGTTGCAGGGCTTGTTCGAGGTAGAGGATCATGATATCCCCTTTTGCGGCATAGTCGCCGCGCACTTTCCCTGCAACAAGTAGTGAGTCGACGTGTGCCTCCAAGTGTTGGACGCCGAGTTTAACTGCCAGACGCAGCCCTGCCAGTAGAGCCTCATATTCTGCCTCATTATTTGTGCTTTTGAAATCAAGGCGGATTGCATAGGTGAGCTCTTGGCCATCGGGGCTGACGAGTCGCAGACCCGCACCATCCTCGTTGGATGCACCATCAATGTATAATGCCTAGGTATCCGATAAGGATGGTGGTGGTGTAGGGTTTTGTTCTTCTTCGCATTCTTGGATGCGATTTGCTGGTACCTCGGCAACAAAATCAGCTAGAACCTGGCCTTTAATCGCGAGGCGCGGTTTGTAGATCAATCTGTGCGCGCCCAGTTCAATGGCCCATTCTGCTAATCTCCCAGAGATGTCAGGCTTGGAGAGGATCGGTCCGATCCTGTAATTGGTTAATACGGTGAAGACGTGATTTGCAAAGTAACGTCATAACCGTCTTGATACGTGCACCAGTGCGAGTACCAATTTCTCCATGATGGAGTATCTTGTCTCTGTGTCGTTGAGCATTTTTCTGATGTAGTAGATGGGTGTTTGAACTCCCTCTCGCTCTGTGATGAGTACCGCGCCTATCGCGTTGTCTGCGGCAGATAAGTACAAGATAAGGGGTTCTTTCTTGCGTGGCGCGGTTAGAGTTGGGAGTTGGATCAGACACTCTTTCATTTCCCGGAAAGCGTTTTCAGCCTCTGCGGTCCACGGGAACTGTTCCTTTTTTTAAGCAGTTCCGCAGAGTTTTGATGAAAGGATAAGATTTAGTTGCGTGATTGGCTAAAAATCTGTTGAGTGCGGCTAGCCGGCCAGCTAGTCGTTGCATTTCCTTCATTGTGGAAGGCGATGGCGTGCACTCGATCGCCTGAACTTTTTCCGGGTTCACCTTGAATCCATCTTTAGTTACGATGAATCCAAGGAATTTGCCTTCTTCCATTCCAAACGAGCATTTCCCTGGATTGAGCTTCATGTTGACGCTACGCAGAGTCTGGAATGTTCTTTCAATATCGTTGAGCTTGGTATCCTCCTCCATGCTCATGACGACCAGGTCGTCCATGTAGATCTAGACACTTTTGCTGATTTGATCACCAAACATGTCGTTCATCAACTTTTGATAAGGTGCGCCCACGTTGCACAGCCCAAACGGCATTTTTGTATAACAGTAATTCCCGGTAGGCGTGCGGAATGCTGTTTTATCTTCATCCTCGATTGCCATCTGCACTTGGTGATACATCTTGTAGCAATCTAAGAAGCACTTCCATCGAAACGAGGTGAGGTTATCGACTTTCTCGTCAATTTGGGAAGTGCGTAGCAGTCTTTAGGGCAGGCTTTGTTGAGATCTTTATAATCGACGCACATGCGCCAGCCCCCGGTTGGTTTTTCAACCATGACTGGGTTGGACAACCAAGTCTGGTATTTGACTTCTCGCAGGATGCCTGCGGAGAGTAGTTCTTTGACCTGCTCGTGCATCGCCTCGTTCTTTGCGGACCCAAGGTGGTGTTGGCCTTGGATCACCGGCTTGATACCTGGCAAGGTATTCAAGAAATGTTGCTCAACTTCGCGTGGCACCCCTGTCATGTCTGCGGGTGTCCATGCGAAAATATCTTGATTTCTGAAGAGGAGTTGCTTCAGGCGCGCTTTGATGTTGTTGGACAAAGCATGACCCAATGTGACCGTTTGTTCAGGGTGTCTTGCGTTAAGAACCCATTTCTCCGATTGGGTGTTGGGGATGAGCCTTTCCGTCTTTGTCGGACGTAGCTCATCCGTGGACTTAACCTCTCTGCGGGCATAGATTATTGCGACCCCCGTCTCGGTTGGGAAACCGATGGCAGAATGGGGGACAGACGTAATCATGTTGAAATCGCCTTGGGACTCTCTCCCGAGAAGTACGTCATATTTGGAGGTGTGGGTAAAACCATGAATTTTACCTCCTCTATTCGCGTGTGCCTTCCGTTGCTGAGGCACACGGGGAAGGTGATTTTTTCCAGGGCGGAATACGGTTTCCCCCGCGAATCCGGCCAAGGGTAATCTACCGGTTGCAACCGATCCTTGTCTTCCTGATCAAATTGGTTGAGGCACTGCTCATATATAATGTCAGAAGTACTGCCCGGGTTGATGAATAATCGCTCTGTGTAGTAGTGAGCCAAGTAGCCTGTAATGACGATTGTGCGCCTGTCGCGTAGACCGTCTCGGACTTTTGCAAAGACGACTTGTTCGTCATTCTAGTCATTGTCCGGTCGTCTTGCCGCCTTGCGCGGCTTTCCACGTCCTCCATTGATCATGTGGGTTAAGGCCACATACATGGTCCTTTTACCCGTGGAGGTGCCCTCGTTGTGGGGGGTGATGCGCTTGGTTTGCTTTTGCGCAGCTGGCAACAAATGTTGCAGCTTCCCCTACTTCATGGCTCGCTCAATCTCCAGTCGGAGACTAATGCAGTTGTTGGTTGTGTGGCCTGAGTCCTTGTGATACTCACAGTAAAGTGTGAGATCCTAGTTCTTTTTGGACATCATTGGTTGGGCCGGTCGCAAGAATTGTGCGTCCGTGAGGAGGACGTCACTTGGCGACTGGTTGATCTCGGTCCAATTATGGTCCCGGGACTCTTTCTTGGATGCCCGGTTGTCGCGCTGGGCATTGATTGTTGCCCTTGCGTCGGGCTGGTGGCTGCGTGGGACGTACGGTTTGGAATCGTTGCACGATTCCATGAGTCCCGGTTGCGCTTGTTATTGCGCTTGGAGTCTTGGCGGGAGGATTGACCTTCCGCTTGGGGTTGTGCCTTGGCCGTGTGAGGTTCGAGGGACCGCTGGGTTTGGGCATACGTCTTGACCGCGGCCATGACGTCGTCCCACCTTTCTGGCAAGCCCTCCTTGCCTGAGATGGTCATAACCTTTTCATCGTCCTTGACGGCTCGAATGAAATGGTTGCGTGCCATTTGATCTGCCACTCCGCCGATCTCGAGGCACTCTTTATTGTAGCGGACGAAAAACGACTCCAGAGTTTCATTGTCTCCGCGCCAGATGTTCATGACGTCCATGGAATCTCGTTTGTGACGTCACTGCTGGCTGAAATGTGCAAGGAATCTTGCTTGCAGGTCTTCAAATGAAGCCAGTGATCCCACTAGCAAAGAATCAAAGCAGGCCCTCGCCAGACCAGTAAGGGTCTGGGAAAAAATGACACCAAGTGGACTCGTCCCACTTGCCATTGCCTCCCGCGCCGGTAAAAATGTTCATGTGGTCGTCCGGGTCGGACGAACCATTGTATTTCCCAATTGTTAGTGGGAATTTAGTCGTGGTGACATCGGCGTGGGCAATCTACGGCACAAACTTGGAGTTTTGGGCCGAGGATTTTGGTCTGTAGGCCTGGGTTTGGTTGCGCTTACCGGTGCGGAGGTATGTAGTGCGGGGTTCCGTGGGAAGAACGTAATTGCGCCCTCCTGGTCGGCTGTTAGTTGCATGGGATTCCCCGCAATATGTATGGTCGTACGGGTCGGTACGACCATACCCTTCGTTGTGGGATTGTGGTCCCAGACGGCTTTGGATGCCAGAGCCGCGGTGGGCTATGGACTGCCGCCTGTTTTCGCCATGAGGGCCTAGGCGGCTATGTATTGAGCCCCTGTGTAACACCTCGAAATTTTTGTGTCCAATAATGTATTGACACGTGTCTTGACTTTACACGTGGCATTTAATATTAAATAAAGGACTAAAGTTGACAAACCTTGAAAGTATGTAAATTCGAGGGTTATAAATGTCAAACAAGGGTAAGTATACTGTATAGTAACCCTAAACGATGCTCGTACCTTCAAACGAATAAATCATGGATCGTACGGAAGCGAAACGCGGAAGAAAGTGAGAGATTACAAGCTGCAGGGGTTAACTGTGTCAACATGTTTAATTATACCTCTGAGTGACCCTTTGACGTACCCGAGGCTTTGTAACAGTAAAATACGCTCGCTAGAATGTACTATATAAATTCCGTGAAGTTCCGTTTTAAAATGAGAAAGTTATGATCAAATTCGTATGAGAAGGGTTAAAAGCGTCGACAATGAAAGTTAAGGCTTTCCAGATAATTAACAAACTAACCGGGGACTTAACAATACGGGTAAATAACCCGAGGCCCTTAGTTGTAAATAATCGAGGGCCAAATCGCAAAGTTACCCCTTCAAACCCGAAAGGTCAGGTTATTAATTACCGAAGATTTCGTTATTAATTACCAAGATTTTGGCAATGATTATAAAAGATTCAAAAATCTTGAAAAATAAACCTAACGCGGGCCGCGTAAAGGTTACACATAAGTTAACGCGGGCCGCGAGCCTTCTGCAATTACGCGTTCTGTTATGAGAACTCAGGCGACCCGCGTACAAGTCTGCCTGATCTTCCATGCGGGCCGCGTGAACCACCCAGATGCAGAAACTTTGGACAGACTTGTTGTTTGAAGTTGTGAACGATCAAAAGTGCAATAAGTGAAGCGTGGGTGCCCCCTACTTGCCTCCTAGCATCAAGGGCCACCTGCTGAACATCCATACTCACTTGTAGCCTGAGTTGTAATGATCTAGAGGTCATTCTTTCACTATAAATAGGCCTACATTGCGCATAAGTTCATCACACCTCAAAACACATCTTCTGCTCATTCCTGAAGCTCCCAAGTGTTCTTCTATAATTCTAAGTCGTGCTCTAAGTCTCTGTAAGTATGCCAAACCTTCTATGGCCTTGTTTTTGCTTAGTTTAGCTTAAAAGTCAATCCGTCTAACTAACGATTGACTTTGCGATAAATCACGAATTGTCCAGTGAATTGTCGAATCAAAAGTAGTTATGTGTTGGTATTTATGTGGGTAATAAACCCCTAAAAGGGTTTCCCCTGATCACCACTCTAACTAGTTCAAATGTCGAGTCAAACGTATACTTAAAAAGTCAACAGAAAGCCATTTTTGCGATTCTTGCATAATCTGTAATGTAGATGATATGAAACCTGTTTGAACACTTATAAAACATGATATTAAGTATATAAACTTTTGATTCGGCCATTTGCTATATTGACCCGGTTCGGAGCCGAATGTCGCAAAAGTTTGACTTTCGCTTTGACTTCAGTTCTGACCCGTTTTAGTGCATTGTAGATATGCCTTAGGACTCTCTTAGGACCAGGTCACATGATGGTATCACCCTCTGTGACCGGTTCGTTGTTTGTCCAAGTCTTTTACGCATTTCCGTTAATTGCTTAAAAGTTGACCGTAACGCCCTTTTCGAAATGAAACGAGTATTTCGGACACGTGAAGGGACCATAACCTTGCTTACTAAATTCTAAGCATGTCCCTAAAATTTCACGCCAATCCAAGGTCTAGAATAGGAGTTATGCTAAATAGCGCAATTAAAAGAAACTTTTGTAATAAACGGCGCGATTAGCATAACGCCTACCTAAACCAAGATTTCGTCACCAAACCGTTTACTCACTGTTGTAAATTAATATTTCGGAATTTTTAAAGATTTTTAATCATTTTTAACCTGCTCATAACCTACGGTTATGGCTACGGTTCGGTAAATACCGAATATGCCCTTTTCGGCCAAAACTTGAGTTCTATAAAGTCTTTTGACCCGATTCCAGTTGCTACTGATTTTAAATAATAAATAAAGTATTTTAGACTTTATAAACTGATCGGGAAACTCAGATTTCCTGTAGAACTCTAAAACCTCCTTTAAAAGTCTTTAAAATGACCGGAAAACCCCTACGGGGCGTATAATGAACTTAAACTCGTTATGGGCATCACGGAAGGTATCCTACTGATACCACAACCTCTTTAAAGCATATTGACTTGGGAAACAAGTGTAGGACTCTTACGGTTACCCGTTACGCCTATTGCGCGCACGGTTCGGCTTATGTAACTAGTTTACATAAATTAGCCGATACGGGTCAAACCATATTATTTTGACCCCAAAATCCGGAGTGTGAATATTAAACCCATATAAAACAAGTATTCAAACTTGTCGGGTCAGAATCACATTCCATTCTCGGTTTTCGCCTTTCACGCGATTAAACCGTATCTATCCCTTGAAACTGACCGGTCTAGGCTACGGCTAATATAAAGACCCGTTAGGATTCTAATAGGTTATTTTAAAACCTTCGTTCCAGAATAGGAGCCCCAGTAAAAGATATCTGTGATTTAATCAATTAAGGACAATACTTGCAAAGGTAAATACTTTTAACTTATTTTCCGTATTACGGGCTTGGGTTACGGTATATATAAAATACCGCTTGATCGAGCATCAAATCTTCCATCGTTTGGTGGTTAATTGAATAATTTGATCGGCTCGTTTAAACAGTCTTGTTACTTAAAAGCCTTTGGGGGGTTAATGACCATGTCCCGGATATCCTAGGCATCATTTTACGAAATGGCCACGACGTCGACATCCGGGTGTAGGCATACACCCGGCATTATGTCTATATTAATAAAAGACGTAACCGTTGGTTTACCCACCTCGGTTTTACGCAATGTGGTGTGTCTATTGATCTTTAACCCGGACTAGATCCGGGCTACTGAACGCAAAGAAGGAACATGTAATTCGTTCAAAAGATTATAATATTAAATAATTCTCCCAAGTTATAAAAGAGTTTGTGCCTTGTGCATTCAAATCAATTTTAATAAACATTTTACAAAAGTGTCGGTTGAATGTATTTACCAGTGTAAACTGACGTATTTTCCCAAAAAGATTAAGTGCAGGTACTACACGTAATCGGCTGGCTATAGCTCCTTAGCATCTTAAGAAGTCTCGCAAGATTTGATGCCTTGTCTGTTGAACAATACTTTTATTATTTTGATCCCCCTGTGGATGCCATTCGACTATTTGTGATACATTCGATATTACAATCAAAGGTTGAATTATATTTATCTTTATGCTTCCGCTGTGCATTCATATAATTGTGTGGTTTGACTATATTGTTGCCAACTACGTCACAGTAATCCCCCACCGGGCCCATCGGTGATACACGTGGAAATCGGGGTGTGACAGGTTGGTATCAGAGCCAACATTGAGTGAATTAAACACTATCCTAATGTGTTTAATCTCAGTGACACAATTGCACATACTTGAGTCTAGACGAGAACATAGGACAAATTCGAATTTTTATTCCAAGTTTGTTTTTTTCTTTTATTATTGTTATTTAAAGTTTTAAAAGCAGGAAATATGGCACCGGTAATTTTCCGAGGAAGAGGAAGGGGAAGAAGAGGCAGAGGAGAGATCGTTACTCACCACGATCACGAAGCTGGGCCTTCAAATACTCGAGCTCCTTCGACCACAAGGAGTGAAGAACCGCAAAGACGGAGAAACCTTTTCGAACCCGCGAGGCATTCCACCTCGCACAACTCGACGCCATCATACCGTCACTCGTTTGGGCCAGATTCCGAGAATGATCCCAACAACCCTCAACCCTTTTACATGCCTCTACAGCTCGCACCGTGCTTTTGACGACCCTACTCCATACTTCAGAGGTCAGTTTAACCCAGCTGACTACATTCAGGAGCCTGCAGGCTTTGTTCCGTTAGGACCACAAGATCACTTCTCCGAAGACCATATGGACGAGGACACGGATCCGACAGAACCTGCTCGTCGTACGCCCACGCATCCAATAGAAATCTCTGATGGGTCATCCTTTCATGGCACACCTTATCAGGGACCAGATAGCTTCATGGCATTGTTTAATCAACATGAGTGGTACTACATGCCACCTCAGCAGACATCACAACAGCCGCAACATCCGCAAGATCCCTCCGAGGATCCACGTTTCGTGGCAGTTACACCACCACCTCCGCCACCGGTGCAGCCAGTAATGCCTGATCCTCCAAGGCGTAGGAGGACAAATGCCCGTATGTCCACACGAGGAGGGGAATTCCACTTCAGCACCCCTCGACACTCTAGTAGTAGCCACTACCCGCCACTACCAGAAGAAGGACCTGCAAGTCCAGCACAGGAGGCGAACTCCGCACCAGTTGCACCGTCTTCGCCACCATTTGGGTATGACCACCCAATACCTACGTACACGGGACCAACGGCTTACAACCCGTTCGAACCGTCATCGCACGCACATTACAACTACAACTATGAGCGCGACCCATATGTGGTAGCGGCTAGGTATAATGCCCGCTATCCCGACGGAGCTTTTGGAAACATGGGAATACCGGACTACTCAGCTCATGGGTATCCAGCACCTCCTAGACCTCCAGTTCCGCAACCGGCGCCACAACCACGTTTTTCCCCACCTGAACAAGAAGAAATACTCCACCGTTTGAGCCGTGTGGAAAGAGACTTCGAGGAAGAACGTAAGAGCCACCGAGGATTCCTCAAGGGCTTGGCAAACCTACTGAAGGGCAAGAAGAAGAAACGAGACCCTTAGTCTCCTTATGGATTGTTGTACTTACACTTTAGTCCCTTCGTGGACATTTATCGTATTTCAGTCCCTACGTGGACTTATCTTTCGGTCCCTACGCGGACACCTATCTTGTATTAGTCCCTGTGTGGACCTGTCTTTTATTTAACCTCTATGTTGGTATGTACTTGTTTAAAAGTCCCGTTTAGGGCAGCGTGTAATCGTATTGAAGTTTTGGAATGTTAGGTTATGAATTTCATTTTGTTATTACTATATATGAAATAAATCGAAATCATTCCTTTTAATTTGATCTGCCTAAATAAAGAATCTTAAGAGTGAAACCTAGCCAGGTGTCTTTTAAGATCCGGCCAAGATGGTAAGACCTAATTAAAAGATTCAGATTCCCTGTTAACATCTGTAAGCATGTTAACAATCATGGCAGATGTGATTCGTTAATATCGCACATGTCATTCTTATACAAGAATCCTTTAAAGGATTCCAAAGCCCAAATTAATGATATAATAAATCATGGGTTAAATCATCAATGAAGATGATCACTTGTTAAACATCCATTAGCGATGTAGTGCCTACGGGCCGAATTATCAAACATTCATTAGTGATGCAGTGCCTGCGGGCCATAATTGTTGTCATAATTAGACAAAAGACAGTGGTGGTCTATGACTCCCTGTCAGAAGGGGGTAAAAGAGCTACGGTTCAAACCTTCATACCTTGATTCTCTGTAATCTCGGCTAATATTATATAACGTCCTCGTGACTAGGCTTTTATGCCACTAGCAATATAAATTGTGACTAGGATAAATATGTTCAAATCCTAAATAAAAAGTGAGTAACAAATTAACCGGATATGGTCTTCGTTACCATGGTTAATGAATTGCCATAAAAGACAATTCTGTAATAAACTCCTAAATAAAATTTTCATTATCTTCTACAGCAGATACAAGCTACTTTGGCAAATCCTAATGGAGAAAATAGTCATACGACTGAAGATGAATATGATAATGCCCAAGTACATTTAACGGGCGCTCAACTAAAGGCTCTTGTCGACAATGCTGTTCAGGCAGCTCTAGATCGACAATATACCGAATCTCGAAGCAGAACCGTTTCCAAACCACCATCAAAGCCAAAAACACACTCAAAATCCCACAGCAAACCATTATCCAAACCATTCTTCAAACCCAAAAAGGATGACGACAATCACTCGTCAAATGAAAACAGTGTTCGTCGTGAAAGGGAGTATACTGATGCATCCCGGGCCAGGGGCTGCACATACAAGTACTTTGTGTCTTGTAAACCCCGAGACTTCACGGGGGAGAAGGGTGCTGTCGATTGTATGACGTGGCTGGATGAGATGGACACTGTGGTGGACATCAATGGTTGTGCGGAAAGGGACGTAGTGAAGTTTGTGTCGCAGTCGTTTAAGGGCGAGGCCCTGGCTTGGTGGAGGGCGTTGGTTCAGGCCTCGGGAAAGACTGTGCTTTACAGCATGACATGGGAGGAATTCATTACTCTCATCAAAGAAAATTACTGCCCTCAACATGAGGTGGAGAAGATAGAGTCCGATTTTGTATCATTAGTGATGACAAACCTGGACTGCCAAGCCTACTTAACGAGCTTCAACACGATGTCTCGATTGGTTCAATATCTAGTAACCCCGGAACCAAGGAGAATCGCTCGTTTTATCGGGGGGCTAGAACCCGCGATAAAGGCAAGTGTGAAGGCCTCTCGGCCAACGACCTTTAGGTCTGTAACTGACCTCTCTTTGTCCCTCACAATGGACGCGGTCCGACTGAGATCGCTGAGGAACAAAGAGGCCGAGAAGAGGAAGCGTGAGGATGATACCTCACGAAGGTCGGGAAAGAAGCACCGTGGGAACGGTGATGGCAAGAGAGGGACAGAGTCGAGGAAAGATGGGCAACAATCCGGACAGAAGCCCAAGTGCAAAAACTGCCAAAAATTCCACTTTGGGAAATGCAGGCTTGGGTCGAACTCACAGTCCCAGTCGAAGTCGCATACTTGTGGACTGTGCAAGTCCAAGGACGACAAGACTGTGGACTGTAAGAAGATTAAAGATGCGACCTGCTATAACTGCAATGAGAAGGGGCACATTAAAAGCAACTGCCCCAAGTTCGCCAAGAAGACTGAAGAAACCAAAAAGAATAACGCTAGAGTCTTCAAGATGGATGTGAAGGAAGCTTTGCAAGACGACAACGTAATCACAGGTACTTTTCTCGTGAATAATATCTTTGCAAGAGTACTTTTCGATTCAGGCGCTGATAAATCCTTCGTAGACCAAAAATTTTGCAAACTGTTGAATATGCCTGTCAAAACCCTAAATGTGAAATACGAGGTAGAGCTAGCAGACGGCACGGTAGAAACCGTCTCCACTATATTAGATGGATGTATGATATCCATTAAGAACCATTCTTTTCCTCTATCTCTACTTCCCTTTAATCTGGCTGGTTTTGACATCGTTCTGGGTATGGACTGGTTATCGCACAACCAGGCCCAGATCGTCTGCAACAGAAAACAAATAGTGCTAAAGACCCCGACTGGTGAATCGCTCACCATTCGAGGGGATACGCAGTATGGATTGCCCGAGAACGTAACTATGCTCAAGGCTTCTAGATGTTTAAAAAGAGGCTGTGTCATCTACATGGCACAGGTGATTATTGGAGAGCCCAAACCAAAGATAGAAGATATTCCGATCATTTCGGAGTATCCAGAAGTTTTCCCCGAATATCTACCTGGTTTGCCACCAGATAGGCAAGTGGAATTCAGAATAGATATCATCCCTGGAGCAGCTCCTATTGCTAGAGCACCCTACAGGCTAGCACCGACTGAAATGAAGGAATTGAGGACCCAGCTGGATGAACTGTTAGCAAAAGGTTTCATCAAGCCTAGTTCATCTCCCTGGGGAGCACCTGTCCTGTTTGTTAAGAAGAAGGACGGATCGATGCGGCTGTGCATCGATTATCGTGAACTTAATAAAGTCACGATAAAGAATAGATATCCATTGCCAAGGATCGACGATTTGTTTGATCAATTGCAAGGGGCTAGTTATTTCTCAAAGATCGACTTGAGGTCGGGCTACCATCAGCTGAAAGTCAGAGATGAAGACGTACACAAAACAGCCTTTTGGGCTCACAAATGCACCGGCTGCATTCATGGATCTCATGAATCGCGTCTGCAAGCCGTACTTGGACAAATTCGTCATCGTATTCATCGACGACATTCTTATCTATTCAAAGAATAAAGCTGACCATGAGAAACACCTACGATGCATTCTCAAATTGCTGCATCGTGAGAAACTCTATGCCAAATTCTCTAAATGCGAATTCTGGCTACGAGAAGTCCAATTTCTTGGACATGTCGTAAGCGAGCGTGGTATCCAGGTGGATCCCGCTAAGGTAGAGGCGGTCATGAATTGGCAAGAGCCAAAGACGCCTACAGAGATCCGTAGTTTCCTGGGGTTAGCAGGATACTACAGAAGATTCATTGAAAATTTCTCAAGGATTGCTGCGCCCTTAACTTCTCTAACCAAGAAGAAGATAAAATTTGTTTGGGTCCCTAAGCAGCAAGAATCCTTTGATATCTTAAAGCAAAAGCTAAGCAACGCTCCTGTGTTGATGCTACCAGAAGGTATCGAAGAGTTCGTAGTTTACTGCGACGCGTCACACACTGGCATGGGGTGTGTGCTCATGCAGAAAGGCAAGGTGATTACCTATGCTTCGAGACAGTTAAAGGTGCACGAAAAGAATTACACCCCCCATGACTTGGAGTTGGGTGCCGTTGTGTTCGCGCTAAAACTGTGGAGGCATTATCTGTACGGAATCAAGTTTGTGATCTATTCAGATCCCAAGAGCCTTCAACATTTGTTTAATCAGAAGGAGTTGAACTTGCGGCAACGCCGTTGGATGGAGACCTTAAATGATTATGATTGTGAGATCAGATACCATCCCAGCAAGGCGAATGTAGTCGCTGATGCCCTGAGCCGGAAAGAAAGGATGAAACCCATCCGAATCAATGCTAAGAGCATTGAAGTAAAGAATAATCTGATTGAAAGGGTGTTAGCTGCACAGAGAGAAGCTGTGTTGGAAGCTAATTATCCTAAGGAAAAGTTAGGAGTAACTGAGGAGCAGTTAACTCTTAGCAAGGATGGAATTTTGAGATTGAATGGGCGAATATGGGTTCCTATTTATGGAGGACTACGAGATGTTATCCTCCAGGAAGCCCATAGTTCCAAATATTATGTCCATCCTGGAGCAGATAAAATGTATCAGGATTTAAAGGTAAATTATTGGTGGATAGGCTTAAAAAAGTCTGTAGCCGCTTATGTAGCCAAATGCTTGACTTGTGCGCAAGTCAAGGCTGAGCATCAAAAGCCATCTGGCTTGCTACAACAGCCTGAACTTCCTGAATGGAAATGGGAGTGTGTAACTATGGATTTTATCACCAAGTTACCAAAAACGAGCAAAGGAAACGACACAATATGGGTTATAGTCGATAGACTGACTAAGTCAGCTCATTTCTTACCCATCAAGGAGACTTATAGCTCCGACACATTAGCCCAGTTATACGTAGATAAGATTGTAGCCCTGCATGGCATACCTGTGTCTATTATCTCTGATCGAGATACTAGATACACGTCTCATTTCTGGAAAAGTTTCCAGCAATCTTTGGGCACACGTTTGAACTTTAGTACGGCTTACCATCCTCAGACAGACGGTCAGAGTGAGCGTACTATTCAAACGTTAGAAGACATGATGCGGGCATGTGCTATCGATTTGGGTGGTAGTTGGGATAAGAACCTACCACTAATCGAATTCTCCTACAACAATAGCTACCATACCAGCATAAAGGCTGCGCCTTTCGAGGCATTATACAGTAGAAAGTGTAGATCGCCTGTTTGTTGGGCGGAAGTGGGAGAGGTCCAATTATCAGGGCCAGAGATAGTCTTCGAAACAACGGACAAGATTGTCCAGATTCGAGATCGTCTCAAAGCTGCCCGTGATAGGCAGAAAAGCTACGCTGATCCAAAGCGTAAGGATTTTCACTTCGAGGTAGGTGAAAAAGTGTTACTAAAAGTATCACCCTGGAAGGGGGTGATGCGCTTCGGTAAGAAGGGCAAACTAAGCCCGAGATACATAGGACCTTTCAAGGTTATCGAACGTGTCGGGTCAGTTGCCTATAAGTTGAACTTACCAGAAGAGCTCAATGGAATTCACAACGTGTTCCACATCTGCAACCTAAAGAAGTGCTTCGCTGATGAATCATTGGTGATCCCACACACAGATGTGCATATAGACAAGAGCTTGAAGTTTGTGGAGAAGCCTTTGTCGATTGAAGACTGACAGGTGAAAAAGCTTCGAAGAAAGCATGTGCCGATAGTAAAGGTTAAATGGGATGCCCGGAGAGGTCCCGAATTCATGTGGGAAGTTGAATCCACGATGAAAGAGAAATACCCCTATTTGTTCGAGTAAATCTCGGGTTGAGATTTATTTTAAGGGGGTGAGGATGTAACACCTCGAAATTTTTGTGTCCAATAATGTATTGACACGTGTCTTGACTTTACACGTGGCATTTAATATTAAATAAAGGACTAAAGTTGACAAACCTTGAAAGTATGTAAATTCGAGGGTTATAAATGTCAAACAAGGGTAAGTATACTGTATAGTAACCCTAAACGATGCTCGTACCTTCAAACGAATAAATCGGAAGCGAAACGCGAAAGAAAGTGAGAGATTACAAGCTGCAGGGGTTAACTGTGTCAACATGTTTAATTATACCTCTGAGTGACCCTTTGACGTACCCGAGGCTTTGTAACAGTAAAATACGCTCGTTAGAATGTACTATATAAATTCCGCGAAGTTCCGTTTTAAAACGAGAAAGTTATGATCAAATTCGTATGAGAAGGGTTAAAAGCGTCGACAATGAAAGTTAAGGCTTTCTAGATAATTAACAAACTAACCGGGGACCTAACAATACGGGTAAATAACACGAGGCCCTTAGTTGTAAATAATCGAGAGCCAAATCGCAAAGTTACCCCTTCAAACCCGAAAGGTCAGGTTATTAATTACCGAAGATTTCGTTATTAATTACCAAGATTTTGGCAATGATTATAAAAGATTCAAAAATCTTGAAAAATAAACCTAACGCGGGCCGCGTAAAGGTTACACATAAGTTAACGCGGGCCGCGAGCCTTCTGCAATTACGCGTTCTGTTATAAGAACTCAGGCGACCCGCGTACAAGTCTGCCTGATCTTCCATGCGGGTCGCGTGAACCACCCAGATGCAGAAACTTTGGACAGACTTGTTGTTTGAAGTTGTGAACGATCAAAAGTGCAATAAGTGAAGCATGGGTGCCCCTCTACTTGCCTCCTAGCATCAAGGGCCACCTACTGAACATCTATACTCACTTGTAGCCTGAGTTGTAATGATCTAGAGGTCATTCTTTCACTATAAATAGGCCTACATTGTGCATAAGTTCATCACACCTCAAAACACATCTTCTGCTCATTCCTGAAGCTCCCAAGTGTTCTTCTATAATTCTAAGTCGTGCTCTAAGTCTCTGTAAGTATGCCAAACCTTCTATGGCCTTGTTTTTGCTTAGTTTAGCTTAAAAGTCGATCCGTCGTAACTAACGATTGACTTTGCGATAAATCACGAATGGTCCAGTGAATTGTCGAATCAAAAGTAGTTATGTGTTGGTATTTATGTGGGTAATAAACCCCTAAAAGGGTTTCCCCTGATCACCACTCTAACTAGTTCAATTGTCGAGTCAAACGTATACTTAAAAAGTCAACAGAAAGCCATTTTTGCGATTCTTGCATAATCTGTAATATAGATGATATGAAACCTATTTGAACACTTATAAAACATGATATTAAGTATATAAACTTGTCTAAGCTCGTTTGATTCGGCCATTTGCTATATTGACCCGGTTCGGAGCCGAATGTCGCAAAAGTTTGACTTTCGCTTTGACTTCAGTTCTGACCCGTTTTAGTGCATTGTAGATATGCCTTAGGACTCTCTTAGGACCAGGTCACATGATGGTATCACCCTCTGTGACCGGTTCGTTGTTTGTGCAAGTCTTTTACGCATTTCCGTTAATTGCTTAAAAGTTGACCGTAGCGCCCTTTTCGAAATAAAACGAGTATTTCGGACACATGAAGGGACCATAACCTTGCTTACTAAATTCTAAGCATGTCCCTAAAATTTCACGCCAATCCGAGGTCTAGAATAGGAGTTATGCTAAATAGCGCAATTAAAAGAAACTTTTGTAATAAACGGCGCATTAGCATAACGCCTACCTAAACCAAGATTTCGTCACCAAACCTTTTACTCACTGTTGTAAATTGATATTTCGGGATTTTTAAAGATTTTTAATCATTTTTAACCTGCTCATAACCTACGGTTATGGCTACGGTTCGGTAAATACCGAATATGCCCTTTTCGGCCAAAACTTGAGTTCTATAAAGTCTTTTGACCCGATTCCAGTTGCTACTGATTTTAAATAATTAATAAAGTATTTTAGACTTTATAAACTGATCGGGAAACTCAGATTTCTTGTAGAACTCTAAAACCTCCTTTAAAAGTCTTTAAAATGACCGGAAAACCTCTACGGGGCGTATAATGAACTTAAACTCGTTACGGGCATCACGGAAGGTATCCTACTGATACCACAACCTCTTTAAAGCATATTGACTTGGGAAACAAGTGTAGGACTCTTACGGTTACCCGTTGCGCCTATTGCGCGCACGGTTCGGCTTATGTAACTAGTTTACATAAATTAGCCGATACGGGTCAAACCATATTATTTTGACCCCAAAATCCGGAGTGTGAATATTAAACCCATATAAAACAAGTCTTCGAACTTGTTGGGTCAGAATCACATTCCATTCTCGGTTTTCGCCTTTCACGCGATTAAACCGTATCTATCCCTTGAAACTGACCGGTCTAGGCTACGGCTAATATAAAGACCCGTTAGGATTCTAATAGGTTATTTTAAAACCTTCGTTCCAGAATAGGAGCCCTAGTAAAAGACATCTGTGATTTAATCAATTAAGGACAATACTTGCAAAGGTAAATACTTTTAACTTATTTTCCGTATTACAGGCTTGGGTTACGGTATATATAAAATACCGCTTGATCGAGCATCAAATCTTCCATCGTTTGGTGGTTAATTGAATAATTTGATCGGCTCGTTTAAACAGTCTTGTTACTTAAAAGCCTTTGGGGGGTTAATGACCATGTCCCGGATATCCTAGGCATCATTTTACGAAATGGCCACGACCTCGACATTCGGGTGTAGGCGTACACCCGGCATTATGTCTATATTAATAAAAGACGTAACCGTTGGTTTACCCACCTCGGTTTTACGCAATGTGGTGTGTCTATTGATCTTTAACCCGGACTAGATCCGGGCTACTGAACGCAAAGAAGGAACATGTAATTCGTTCACAAGATTATAATATTAAATAATTCTCCCAAGTTATAAAAGAGTTTGTGCCTTGTGCATTCAAATCAATTTTAATAAACATTTTACAAAAGTGTCGGTTGAATGTATTTACCAGTGTAAACTGACGTATTTTTCCAAAAAGATTAAGTGCAGGTACTACACGTAATCGGCTGGCTATAGCTCCTTAGCATCTTAAGAAGTCTCGCAAGCTTTGATGCCTTGTCTGTTGAACAATACTTTTATTATTTTGATCCCCCTGTGGATGCCATTCGACTATTTGTGATACATTCGATATTACAATCAAAGGTTGAATTATATTTATCTTTATGCTTCCGCTGTGCATTCATATAATCGTGTGGTTTGACTATATTGTTGCCAACTACGTCACGGTAATCCCCCACCGGGCCCACCGGTGATACACGTGGAAATCGGGGTGTGACACCCTGCGACGGGACCCGTACGTGGAATCGTCCTCATCGAGTGTGCGGACCTCACAGTAAGAGGAACCGCGGTCTTCGTGCCTACTGCGAGAGGCTGGGTGTGTGGGGGCCCTGCCGTCGTATTGCAAGATACGACCCACAGGTGTATGTGGTGTGGGGGTTGGACCACCAGGAACATGCGCTTCGGCGCAGGCTCTATTGTATTTTGCGGCCATCAGAGTTTGTTGTTGGAAATACCAGGCATGGAGATCCATGCCTGGAGGTATCACAGAAGCATACTGTGAAACATCCGGTGCAAATGTGGGGGGAGTGCCCCCTGCTGCAGATGTGCCTATGTGGCCAGGGTTTTGGGCTGAGGGAGTAGTTCCCGCAGGCCCTGGGTTTGCGGGGTTTAGACTTTCCCCGGTAGCATTGTTTGGACTATCAGACATGATCTCAAGAAAGAAAGAGTTGCAAAAGAAGTGCTAAGAGTAGCGGAGGGCGCCAATGATGAAACAATAGTTAACCTAGAGAGGGTAATTCACTGGTCTCGTCAAGTAGGGTTAATCCCTTCTTTCCGAGGATCGGTGGCTGGACCGTCAGCTGGGCTATCTCCTGCACAAGGAAAACACACCGTGACTCTTAACAAGGAGAAAGGGGTGGGGGTGCTCCTTGTTACCACTCTCCGGCGTGAGAATCAGTAATTTGCTTGAGAAGCAAAGTGTGTGATAGTAGTAGTAGTGAGAGAGTTGAGAAGCGATACCTCAAACCTGGTTTGGGATGGGTATTTATAGCCGAGGAGTGAAGGAGGGTGGTTGAGTGGACAGACTGACGACGCGCTGCCCTTATGCAGGAGTGTCAGGCTTGTCGGCTGTGGAGGTGAAGCCACGCCCTACTGCGGTGTCAATCTGTTACTTACGTATGGGCTGACAGGCAACTGTCATTGGTGCCACTTGCTCTATGGTGTCAGTCCCACATGCCTCGTGGGCAGGATACAGTGCCACGCCGTATCGCTGCCTGCGGTAACTGCTGTTGTTTCCGCGTTCTCACTCTGGCGAAGACTGTGGGATGCGGTTCCAGGCCGCATCGCCACTTGTGGTGACTGTTGCTGTTATCCAGATCCCTTGTCGTGATGAAAATGTTCATAGGATGCGGTGCAAGGCCGCATCGTTATGCCTACAACCATTTTGATACACAAGGTAAGTCTTCTTATCGCTTGACCGATTGGATTCGACTGCTGTGTTCGCGCGTGCCCGCATGGACACAGATAAGTTCTTGCCGGTGGGGGATTTTGATAAGGGTAATGGTCACTCGCGGTCATGCTTACGCGAGATCTTGGACCATACCCCTTCAGTTTGGCAGCAACGTGAGCCTTTCCTTTGTTTTTGTTGTTATAACTCTTCTTTGTTTTAGGCTTTTTAACACCACCAGATCGAACCATTAACACTTGGTTTACTTTGTAGGAAATGTTCATCTCTGCCGTTTTGAGCATCCTATGTAGCTCTGTCACTATCTTTACCCAGTCATTCATGTTAAAGTTCATAACAAATTGATCATAGTGACTGGAAAGAGAGTTGAGAATGAAATCAACAACCATCTTATCTTGGATAGGATAACCAAGTTTGTTTAATTGGTCGATGTAGCCTTTCATCTTGAGGACATGAGCACTAACTGAGGAACCGTCTTGCATTCTACAGCTTATGAGTTGTTTCATGGTGTCATAGCGTTCCTGACGGGCTTGTTTCTGAAACATGCCTTTGAGTTTCCCAATCATGTCGAAGGCATTCATGTCTTCCATATTCTTCTGAAGATCTGGAGACATGGTGGCATGCATGAGGCAAGCAACTTCCATGGCATCTTCTCTATGTTTATCGAAAGCCTTCTTCGCAACCACAGTATTGCTTTCGGGTGCGGTTGGGATCGGGGTTTCCAAAACATAAAGCTTTTTTGCCATTTTGAGAACGATTCTCAAGTTGCGGTGCCACTCAATAAAATTGGTGTTATTTAGTTTGTCTTTCTCAAGTATGGACTTGAGAGCAAAAGAGGAGTTGTTTCCAGATGAATCTGTTAAACAAAATTATTTAATTAGTATTTTTAATGTATTTTCCTTATTTAGTGAGATGACACGATAAGGAAGAGAATCCGATTAGAAACACTTTCTAAAGGCAGCTGTAGCATGCAACATTAGCAAGAGGTTCAAGCGGACTGACACCGATTGTCAATTGTGAGAAAAGCACAACTCCGGGGTTTATGAGGCTACGAGAACAACTTTTTGTCCTTGCATTGATACGTTTGGCCTCATCTATGCCACTTTTGTTCTCGAGACAGCTGGGGCACGTACCACGAGAAGAAAAGTAATAGTCGTCCTAAAACGGTCACATGTGGAAGGGTCGGATGTGTCGACGAAGCCCTTGCACCTTGGAAGGATAAACTAGACACCAAGTGTCGTGCTGTGGCTTCAACACTAATGGTTCGCATTCTGCCCCAAGTGTTACTAGTTATCGGATGGCATAGACATTTATTTTAATTTTTACCAAATGGGGTCGTTATAGTTGGTTTTAATTTAGATATTAAATTTGCGACATAACCAAAAGGACCCTTTCACCTCTCAGGACAATTAGTTTTAAATAACCTATAAAACTAAGTTTGTCGCGACTTGAAATCACCAATTAAAGTTAATAGTGAAGACTATTAAGTTTATGAGTTTTAAAGATGTGAGAAAAAGATGTTTTAAAACTCTAGTGGTTATAAAAATATGTAAGTTGCTAGAACTTGCTTTTACTCGATTTCATTTAAAAAAAACATTTTTTAAGAATGCGCTTTCGTACTAGGTTGAAGTGTAATAACATTTATTAAAGGCAACCATAATAGCAAAAATAAATATGTAAATCATATGGGCATGGTTATGATCTTGCTAGAGCCAAGTAGCAAGATCAAGGGGATTACGGTCACAACATACAAAAAAACCACAAGGATGGACTTGAGTGCATCTTGTTGTCTTGAGCGACTCCCACTTACTCCAAGACTCCTCTTGGCTTTCGGTTTTGCTTTGGGTTTGCTTCGGGTCCTCGTGTCAACAATATTTAACAAGTAAATATAATAAAGACAAAAACCCTAACTATTACAACTTGGAACCACAAAATGGGCCAAAACCATCAACTAGCCTATTACAACTTTGAGCCGCAAAATGGGCCAAAACCATGAACAAAACCAAACATAAACATAACCACAAGGTCGGGCCCGATTTACATATTCAACATAACCAAAAGTATGTTTTGGCAATTTTGGTCAACCAAATATTAACAATTAAAATATGACCAAATATATATATATATATATATATATATATATATATATATATATATATATATATATATAGCCCAAAATAAAATAAATCAAAAACTTTAAACTTTTAAAGTTTGTGAATTATTATTCCGGTGAAAAAGACTGGTTTCGATTTGCATGTGGTGAGCCTCGTGTCACAGAGTTACTTCTGACTCACGTGTAGCGACTTAGATTCGATCTAAGTCAAACTTTTGTGCCCAACGATGAGAAGGTTTTGTAGGGATCAAGTGATGATTTCAAGTGTTGCTTTCAAATAAACAACTTAGTATTGATTACAAGAGAGTTTACAAGAGTGGGTTACAAGTATAAGTATGTAAACTTGCTAGGATGTTGGGTGATCTCCAAATGAGACCCCATCACCTATTTATACTAGTCTTAAGCTAGTTCTACAGAATTCTTCATCTAGAGATTTCATTACATAATATCTTGGATATTTCTTGGCTGATTTTTATGGGTTATTCTAGAGAATTCCATGGCCTAGAATGACCTAGATGATCCTTGCATCATCCTTGAAAGTTCCAGCAATCTTCCAGCCCATTCTAGCCCCTTCAAAGCTGATCTAGAATGTTCCGATGGTGTCGAGAAGTTCCAGCAACTTGTAGGTCGTTCCGGAAACTTTCGGGCAGCCCTAGACACCTCTTTAGTGTTCCGGAATCTTCCAGAACTCGCGAAAAAAGTTTTGTATTTAGGCGGATCGTGACATTCTTCCCCACCTAAATTCACGACGTCCTCATCGTGGTGCTTGCGTGGCTGATGCCTTGTTCTCACGATCCGCATGGCGGAAAATGCTTTGCCTTGGTACCTTGTATCCGTCTCCAAGGGTGCCGTGTGAACTTCTTTGCCCTTAATGATATACATGGTGTTGAGAAAAGGTGCTGGAATGGCGTTGGATCTCTGAAAGAATGCCATCCCGAGCACGATCTTGTAGTCGTCCATGGGAACGACCGCGAAAGTGACCTTGCCGTTCCATGTCCCGACCTTGGCCTTAGCGTTATAGGTGACTCCTTCGATTACTTTGGGGTCTCAGCCAACAGCCTTCATCATTAGTCCCTCTTGCGTGTTGATCCGTAAACCAAGTCTTTTGGCCTCGTCCCTAGTAATGAAATTGTGACTGGCTCCGCTATCAACTAAGGCTTTTGTGTGTTGCCCGTTAATCTCAAGTGTTATGAATCGAAGGCCTTTTGGGTCCTTATTTGTGGAATTTTCCTTGGTCTTACTCGAGCGATCATGGGTTATTCTTAGCGGCTTTGTTTGTTGTGTCCTTAAAGCATTAAGGACTTGGAGTTGCATCGCCCCTAGACGAGCCACCCCGCTACCTTCGGCTTCATCATCTTCGGTCCTGATAAAGGCCGTTAACTTAGATTTCTTTGGGCAATCACGTGCATCGTGTGGCCCCTCGCAAATGAAACATCCTCTCCTTGCGAGTTGGTTATTGTTTCGTGGGGGTTTTGGTCCTTCAATCCTCCGGGTGTAACTTGGTTTTGCTCCCCCACCTATGTCGTCATCAGGTTCTTCGACTACGGGTTTATTAGGACGTTTTTCTTTAAGATCGATCAAGCCTTCAGCTACAGCGATGGCAATAGCTAAATCTTGAACGTTGCGACGGTCCAATTCTGTTCTAGCCTAATATTTATCCCGTCGAGGAAGTAGAAAAGGGAATCCTTTTCCGACAGATCGGGGATTTCAAGGACAAGTGTTGTGAATTCTTTGACATAGTCCTTGAGAGTTCCGGTATGCTTTAGCTTTCTCAGTTTGCTCCTAACTTCATGCTCAGCATTGACCGGGTAAAATTGTTTCTTTAGTTCTTGGACAAATTCAGCCCAAGTGATGCGTGTTAGTGTATATATGTTTTTAGATGTTTATTTAAGCCCTTTTTACACTTTTAGCCAAGTTTTAAATTTATAAAACACGATATTTACTAACACTAAGCACACATATGGGCAAGTGCACCCATCGTGGACGTAGTATAGTGTTGGTAAGATACCGAGGTCGTCCAAGGACACAAGAGCTTTTAATACCGGTTTATCCTCAACGTCTAATCAAATCAAAAAGTTAGAAAAATATTTTAAACTAAGAAAAATAAAAACTAACTAAATGCTGAAAAATAAAATAAATAAAAACAGATAGACAAGATGAATCACTTGGATCCGACACGTGTATTAGTATAACCTTTGATTATTTTCGCACTTTTGCACTTGTTTAAGAGATTATCTTAGTTATTGTAGTAGGCCCCTCTTTTGAAGGCGACGTTACCCTCAACCCAGTAGTTTGAGTCAGCAAGGATACAATCCTAAAGGGTCGGATTATTGAAAGATAATGAATTAAGTTATTAATGCAAATTATGGTAGGCCCCGCTTTTGGCGGTGACGTTACCCTCGGCTAAGTAGTCTGAGTCAGCAGGGATACAGTCCTAAATAGCCGGGTTATAGTATTAATAGTAGTTAGCTTATGAGGGGGTCAAAGAGTTTGGATCCCCGCCATCCAATACCTATGGGCATTGAAGGAGATCCTACTAAATTTGACCCAGGTCCCAAGCAGGACCTCTAAACGCTGAACAAGGGCAAGACCTTTACCAAACCGTTCCCTTAACCCCCGACCAGGTAGCCAACATACCTCCATATAGACCGTGGAGATATGAATGGTGAAAATCTTTTATTTTATATAGACAGTAAAATAATGCCAAGACACCACGGACAAACGATAAGGAAAGATCACCTTCAACATAAGTAACTAGTTATTAAAGTCATTAATACAAAACCAAATAAAAAGTGCAAAAGATTAAAAATAAAAAGTATTATACTAAACACTTGTCTTCACCAAGTGATGTAAGAGACTTAGGCAAACATGGCCTTGATTGTCAAGAACTCTTACAATCAATCTTGGATCCCGAGACGACTCACACACTCTATGATGGACAATGGATGATGGTGATGGATGATGGTGTTATGGTGATGATGGGTGGTGGATGAAGTGTGAGAGAGGTGGTGTGCCAAGGGATGAGAGAGAATGAAACCAAGCTCCTCTATTTATAGGCTGAACAGAACGCTGGACACGGCCCCGTGTCCGCTGGACACGGCCCCGTGCCCGTCTGACATTCTCTCTCTTCATTAATTGTAATTGCGAATTACAATTAATGCGCCTGCTGTACTTTCAACACGCCCCCGTGTCCGCTGGGCACGGCCCCGTGGTGAGCAATGGAAGCTTCTACTGGTTTGTCTTTTCTGCTGCTTCCTGGGCACGCCCCCGTGTTCACTGGACACGGGGCGTGTTCAGACTTCTGTTCTCTTCTCTTTGTCTTGGGAGGTGCCGTTGAGGGTCCGGGCAGTTTACTTTTGTTCCTTTTCTTGTATTTATGGTAGAATTAGTGGTCTTTTTGCTTCTTTTGTGATTTTGAGCTCATTTCATCCTGAAAATACAAAAGGAAGACAAAAACACTCTTTTTCCAACATTAGTACTTAAAAAGGGTTAGTTTTATGCCTTAATTGATGTGTTTTATATGTTGCATTTTACACACATCAAATACCCCCACACTTGAACTTTTGCTTGTCCTCAAGCAAAACTCTTTTAATGTGGCTTACACTCCCAAATGGAATAGGTAGAAGAGAAGTTTTTTAACTTGTCCTAGAGTGTCGGGAATCCAAGGTTTGTATAGGTTCTATTTTTATTTTATTTACAATCTTATTCGTCATGGCTTATTTTGAACTTTTCATAAGATAAACTACTTATTTGGGCATAGCATGCCTTATTAAAATTCCATTTATATACAAGTTCACATACCTCACGGGAGATCACTCAATCACTCGGCCGAAGGTGTATATTTAAGTGAATCGCTCGAGAGCGGCACGGATTTACATTCTCCATATGCTTGCCAAGCGATCAATCCTCCTCCTTTTTAACTTTTTACCTTTGTAAATATCAAGAGGTCTTTTGGGGTGAAGGCTTGGGTTTAAAGGTGGGTGGTTGGTTAGTGGTTAGTAAAAAGGGCGAAAATCGTAACAAGTGTCGGTTTTCGTGAAATACCTTATTTTTGGTGACATTTATTTTTGAAGTATTTCTCCAAACAAGCTTTTTGTAGCTTATGTTTGTTTTTGACTTCATTCATTTTTTTTTTTTTTTGTCACGTAAAGGGTATGTTTATGAAAAACCGAGTTTGTTACTAAAATAAAGGTGAAAAAATGAAAAAGGTTTTTGGTGGGTAAAAAAAAATTGTTTTGGGGGTAATGAAATGAAAAGTTTAGGCTCAAAGGGGTTTTCTAGGGGGGTTTTGGGTAGGTAAAAAAAATTGAAAAATAATGGTTTTGAAAGAAAATAGTTAGTCCTAATGCCTCCATCATTTACTTACTTGGGTTTAAGTTGGTAAGGACCGGGAATGTATCGTCGTGGCAAGTTCTAGATTTGTAAAGACCGAGCGGCTATTCACACAAGAAACGAAAAATGAGCATTTAATCTAAATATGTGTATTTTTATGCTCAATAAAGGCTCAAAACTCACTTTTTGTGGGAATGGGTTTTTAATGTGACCAAGCATATATAATCGAATTTTAGCTAGACTTGTTATACCGGTTCATAATTTTCTTATGTTAGTTCTTTTTATCACGACGCTATCGGTTGTAAGTTTGTAAAAATATAACCCTTTTATAACTTGTTATTCCCAACTTAAACTAAGACAAGTAAATAAAAAAAATGAAAAAGTTTTTGAAAAAATTTGGGGTGTTTAGCGGTTCCAATAGAGTTTTGTGTAAGGCTTGTTTTAGGATTTTGCAAAATTCCAAGGTTTTAGCATCCCCCCACACTTAAATTACACATTGTCCTCAATGTGTCCAAAAATAAAGTTTTTGGTTGATTAGAATATGTAAAAGTGTGTTTAAAAACAAAGATTTGTGTTACTGGCGCTCTGGACACGGCCCCGTGTTGACCGGGCACGGCCCCGTGGTCAAGTGCCAGTAACAAAAATTATAGAAGTGAAACAGAAGCCTGGACACGGGGGCGTGTTCGCTGAACACGGCCCGTGTCCAGTTACCTGAACTGGGTGATTTCCTGCAGGGGGCTCAGCACGGGGTCGTGTTGGTTGGGCACGGCCCGTGTGGAGCCTTCTGTTATGGAGATTTTTGTCGGTTTGTTCTGTTCTTCTGCATGGTTCCATTTTTTCTCGTTCCCTTTTTCATCCATTACCACCATGAGTGTGATTTATTCTGCAAAAACTAAAAGATTAAACTAAACTAAGGATAGGTCCGCGGAATGCCTCCGTGGTGCGCCACGTTTATAAGGGTCCTTGGCTAGACCCAATTCCCGGTCACACGTCTTTTGATTGGGGTGCCTTGCCTCCCAAGTTACACCGTCGGAGAGCGGCATCCAAGCTTGAGTCGATAACCTTCATGTAGTGGATCGGGTCGTCATCCTCTATTCTTTTCCCAACTCCGAACTTTACCTCATCGTCCCCATATCTCAAAGTTAGTGTCCCGTCATTCATGTCCACTACTGCTTGTGCGGTGGCAAGGAAAGGTCTCCCTAGAATAAGAGGGACCTCGGTGTCTTCCTCCATGTCGAGTATGACAAAGTCAACAGGATAAACGAATCTGCTTACCCTTACCAAGACATTCTCGATGACACCTTGCGGGAACTTGACCGATCGATCCGCGAGTTGTATGCTTATTTTTGTGGGGCTTGTGGTTCCCAAGCCAAGCCTTTTGAACATTGAAGAGGGCATGAGGTTAATGCTAGCCCCTAAGTCGGCCAAGGCATTGCGAACGGGAGATTCCCCTATTGAGCACGGAATCGTGAAACTTCCGGGATCGATCTTTTTTTCGGGTAGTTTATTGAGCACGAGGGCAGAGCATTCTTCGCCTAAATTAACTAATTGCAAATTTTCAATTTTCTTTTTATGTGTAAGGAAGTCCCTCATAAATTTAGAGTATTTGGGCATTTGGGTTAGGACTTCGATAAAAGGAATATTGACATGCAATTGTTTTAGCAAACTTTCGAATTTTGCGAATTGCTCGTTGGTTTTTTGACGAATTAACCTACCGGGGTACGGAACCCGAGGAGCCTTGGTAGGCTCTGTTGATGGGTGAGGGTCCTTCTCCTGCAGATTTGTTGGCGTTGATTCTTCCGCGGCTGGAGGTACTTCTGCAGGCCCTACGGTCCGGTTTCGTAGCGTGATGAGGTGAACTTGCGCCTTCGGGTTGGTTTCGGTATTGCTGGGTAATGCGCCTTGTGGTCTTTCGGAAAAATTTTGAGCTAGTTGATTTATTTGTTTTTCTATGTTTTGAATGCTAGCCTGTTGATTCCTAAAGTTTGATTCTAATTGTAGGAATCTTTCCGAATTTTTCTTGTCAGTGTCAGAGACGAGGCGAGATATAGTATCTTCGAGCCTTTCTCTTCCACTTTGTTGTTGAGTGAAATTTTGTGACTCATTTCTTGATTGCTGAAAGTTTGTTCGTTGTGGTTGTTGGTTACTACTATTGCCTGGCTCCCTCCAACCAAGGTTTGGGTGGTTTCGCCATCCTTGGTTGAAGGTCCCTGTTGGAGGACCCGACGGCCTAGGTCTATTATCAATGTAGTTTACCATTTCTTGTTGATCGTCCGTTTCTTTCATGCAACTCCAATTTTCATGTGACCCACCACACCCCTCACAAGCCATAACCGAGACTGTTTTTGTCATTTCTAATTTTTTTATTTTTGAAGAAAGGGCCTCGATTTGGGCTTGTAACGAGGTGCTTTCGTCTACCTTATGGGCGCCCGGGGCGATAGTTTTATTTCCCCGGGGAGTGTGCCATTGAAAATTGGTTTGAGCAATTTCCTCAATTTGATTATATATTTCGTGTGGGCGTCGATTACCTAAAAGTCCCCCGGAGCTAGAATCAAGTGTCTGCCTAGTATGTGGCAACAACCCATTGTAGAAAGTGGATACTTGTTGCCATATTGCGAGGCCGTGATGGGGACACTTGCGTAATAGCTCCTTGAACCTTTCCCAAGTTTCATACAAGGATTCCCCGTCCTCTTGTGAGTATGTGTTAATTTCAGCCATTAATTTAGCAGTTTTGGAAGGAGGGAAATACTTATATAGAAATTTTTGGGCTAGTTCATCCCAGGTGTTTACCGATCCAGCTGGGAGGGTGTTGAGCCAAGCTTTTGCTCGGTCTTTTAGTGAGAATGGAAACATACGAAGGCGGATGGCGTCGTTTGATGCTCCATTGATCCGAAATGTATCACATATTTCTAAGAAATTAGTTATATGTAGATGGGGATCCTCGTCCGCGAGCCCGTGAAAGGTTGCGGAGTTTTGGAGCATTTGTATCAAGTGCGGTCGAAGTTCGAAGTTATTGGCTTCGACATTCGGGGCATTGATAGCGGCGCCGAGATTACCTACGGTGGGCCGTAAGTAATCCATGAGGGTACGTTGGTCCGCCATTGGGGGTGGGTCACCCGAAACTTTCTCTTGGTTTTTGGCTTTTAACCTTTTTCTGAGAAAGCGTTCGGGTTCTTCTAATGGTTCCTTTATGTCTTTATTGGAACTGGAGCTCATACACTACGCGAGGTTGGCATCGGGTTCCAAGTCCTGCAATAAAAACAGAAAAGAATGTTGGTCAGAAGGTTCACCACGGCCCCGTGTCGAGCGAACACGGCCCCGTGGTCGGAGGTACAGTGGTTGTTTTTCAGATCCCAGTTACTGGAAGTTGGACACGACCCCGTGTTGCACCGACACGGCCCCGTGGTCAGCCTTCTGTTAACTTGAAAAACAAAAACTGCCAGTAATGTTGCTGAGCACGGCCCGTGTCCGACCAGGCACGGCCCCGTGCTGAGCTCTGCAGAAGCTGAAAAATCTAAAAAAAATCCTAAAAATTAAAGAAAAATAAAAAGATGATTAGGCCGTTGATTCCTAACTTTCTTAAAATCCTTGTGTCCCCGGCAGCGGCGCCAAAAACTTGATGCGTGTTAGTGTATATATGTTTTTAGATGTTTATTTAAGCCCTTTTTACACTTTTAGCCAAGTTTTAAATTTATAAAACACGATATTTACTAACACTAAGCACACATATGGGCAAGTGCACCCATCGTGGACGTAGTATAGTGTTGGTAAGATACCGAGGTCGTCCAAGGACACAAGAGCTTTTAATACCGGTTTATCCTCAACGTCTAATCAAATCAAAAAGTTAGAAAAATATTTTAAACTAAGAAAAATAAAAACTAACTAAATGCTGAAAAATAAAATAAATAAAAACAGATAGACAAGATGAATCACTTGGATCCGACACGTGTATTAGTATAACCTTTTATTATTTTCGCACTTTTGCACTTGTTTAAGAGATTATCTTAGTTATTGTAGTAGGCCCCTCTTTTGAAGGCGACGTTACCCTCAACCCAGTAGTTTGAGTCAGCAAGGATACAATCCTAAAGGGTCGGATTATTGAAAGATAATGAATTAAGTTATTAATGCAAATTATGGTAGGCCCCGCTTTTGGCGGTGACGTTACCCTCGGCTAAGTAGTCTGAGTCAGCAGGGATACAGTCCTAAATAGCCGGGTTATAGTATTAATAGTAGTTAGCTTATGAGGGGGTCAAAGAGTTTGGATCCCCGCCATCCAATACCTATGGGCATTGAAGGAGATCCTACTAAATTTGACCCAGGTCCCAAGCAGGACCTCTAAACGCTGAACAAGGGCAAGACCTTTACCAAACCGTTCCCTTAACCCCCGACCAGGTAGCCAACATACCTCCATATAGACCGTGGAGATATGAATGGTGAAAATCTTTTATTTTATATAGACAGTAAAATAATGCCAAGACACCACGGACAAACGATAAGGAAAGATCACCTTCAACATAAGTAACTAGTTATTAAAGTCATTAATACAAAACCAAATAAAAAGTGCAAAAGATTAAAAATAAAAAGTATTATACTAAACACTTGTCTTCACCAAGTGATGTAAGAGACTTAGGCAAACATGGCCTTGATTGTCAAGAACTCTTACGATCAATCTTGGATCCCGAGACGACTCACACACTCTATGATGGACAATGGATGATGGTGGTGGATGATGGTGTTATGGTGATGATGGGTGGTGGATGAAGTGTGAGAGAGGTGGTGTGCCAAGGGATGAGAGAGAATGAAACCAAGCTCCTCTATTTATAGGCTGAACAGAACGCTGGACACGGCCCCGTGTCCGCTGGACACGGCCCCGTGCCCGTCTGACATTCTCTCTCTTCATTAATTGTAATTGCGAATTACAATTAATGCGCCTGCTGTACTTTCAACACGCCCCCGTGTCCGCTGGGCACGGCCCCGTGGTGAGCAATGGAAGCTTCTACTGGTTTGTCTTTTCTGCTGCTTCCTGGGCACGCCCCCGTGTTCACTGGACACGGGGCGTGTTCAGACTTCTGTTCTCTTCTCTTTGTCTTGGGAGGTGCCGTTGAGGGTCCGGGCAGTTTACTTTTGTTCCTTTTCTTGTATTTATGGTAGAATTAGTGGTCTTTTTACTTCTTTTGTGATTTTGAGCTCATTTCATCCTGAAAATACAAAAGGAAGACAAAAACACTCTTTTTCCAACATTAGTACTTAAAAAGGGTTAGTTTTATGCCTTAATTGATGTGTTTTATATGTTGCATTTTACACACATCACCAAGTGTTAATAGTGCACGTACCTTTGGTGATGTTCGTGTATCGACGTCTCCACCATAGTCCTGCTGTGTCTTTTAGGTACATGCTGGCCGTTTTGATTTTGGTGGCATCATCCTTGATTTGCACTCCACCCAAGTATTGTTCCATCTCCCATACGAAGTCGTCAACCGCTCGTGCTTCTCTTTTGCCAAGGAATGGAGATGGTTTTGGGATCTCAACCCTAGGGGTGAAGAGATCGGTGTTGGCTGAATGCACAACTACTTGCTTGTAGTGCGGGACTTTTGCTTCCAAATCCAAGAAGCTTTGGTGACAATCACGAATGCTATTCTCCACCTCGTTTCGTAGCTTCGACATTTCCTCCTTGAAAAATGTCGTAAGCTCGTGGCGCCAAACGCCCATGAGGGACTTGACATCATCCTTGAAGGTTTCAAAATCAGTTTCTAACATTTGTATTCGTTGGAATGCCTGGTCAAGTTGCGCACCCAATCAGGTAATCGCTGCCTCGTTGTCGCCAATGCGCTTGTCATATGTTGCCTCTCGTTCTTTCTTAGTTGTGCATCTTTCATCGCCATTTGTTTCGGTTGCCATCCCAAATGAATCGTCCCGCTCTGATACCACTTGTCACAGAGTTACTTATGACTCACGTGTAGCGACTTAGATTCGATCTAAGTTAAGCTTTTGTGCCCAATGATGAGAAGGTTTTGTAGGGATCAAGTGATGATTACAAGTGTTGCTTTCAAATAAACAACTTAGTATTGATTACAAGAGAGTTTACAAGAGTGGGTTACAAGTATAAGTATGTAAACTTGCTATGATGTTGGGTGATCTCCAAATGATACCCCATCACATATTTATACTAGTCTTAAGCTAGTTCTAGAGAATTCTTCATCTAGAGATTTCCTTACATAATATCTTGGATATTTCTAGGTTGATTTTTATGGGTTATTCTAGAGAATTCCATGGACTAGAATGACCTAGATGATCCTTGCATCATCCTTGAAAGTTCCAGCAATCTTCCAGCCCATTCTAGCCCCTTCGAAGCTGATCTAGAATGTTCCGATGGTGTCGAGAAGTTCCAGCAACTTGTAGGTTGTTCCGGAAACTTCCGGGCAGCCCTAGACACCTCTTTAGTGTTCCGGAATCTTCCGGAACTCGCGAAAAAAGTTTTGTATTTAGGCGGATCGTGACAATCGGCTCTGATACCACTGAAGGATATCCGAGGTATGATATTTTTTTGAACCCGGTTCATATATGTATATATTTATTTTTTACAAAGATTAGTCAAAAACACTTTTGATAAATATGAATACGTATATATATTTTAGTTAAATAAACTTTAACTAGTAAAATATATATATACCTTTTAAGGCAACGGGAGCATGGATAACAATATACAAATAGTATGAACACCTTTTATACCAAGAGTATCCGCAATATAGCAAGATCAGTGACATGCAAACACGAAAAAAAAAACACTAACCATAGGGGGTTTAGATATACCTTCAGTTAGTAAATAACCGGTTGAGACACCGAGGTTCAACGAACAAGTGCTAGTGATACGAACTAACGAGACGCGAGTATGAACCCGTGTAGCGGCGGTGGTGGCCGGCGGCGAGCGGCGGCGGCCGACGGCGAGCGACAGGACCGGCAGTGTGGCGGCCGGTTATGGGTGTTCCTTTAGAGTGGGTTTTTTTAGTTCTTGCAACAACCATATGCAAGACCCAAAAACTCATTTAACTAGTAGATGGAGGCTCATGCATGTTTGCCAAGTGGCGAACATGCATAACGCATGTGTTACAATTGGCCAAGGTTCTTGCATGCGCGACAAGTGGCGATGTACTCGTCTCTCAGTTAATACCCGTATATTATTCGTAATTACCAGTTAAACCAGTTAAGTGGATTTTAGTTCGTTGCCCACCGTGTAACTCTTACGAGTCAAGACCCGGTCGATAGCGTTGACTTATCAAACCGGAAATAAATATCCAACATTCCGAACATATATAAAATTTAATCATGCATAGGAATAATATAAAAAACTCCATGCTTGTAATAATACTCATAAGTCTAACTCGAGTTTTTGATATAAGCATGCAATAGACAATCTCAAGCTCTTATAAATCCAGTGAGTCAAACTTGAGTTTAATATAGGTCGTGTGTTTATCATACCCTTTAGATTACCCTTATCGGGTGGTTTGTGAGAACCCACGATTATCGGGTGGTTTGTGCAAAAACCTTTTATATGTGGATTTGCCGGATGTGTTACTTTCATCTATTTAAAGCCATTGAAAGATATCAAAGAGGATTATAATAGCAGGGTTAGTGGGTTTTTGTGGTGCAGAAGACCTAGGAGTATGAATACATCATTTACTTCCATTATTGAAGAGTACGAATGGCATTATTTACTTCCATTATTGAATTATGCAATAAACATGTGCTTGAATTCTTATTATCTCAAGAAAAATTATGAATTCTTGTTATAACTGACACTAATTTCCGTAATTGGTTTTCTAAATGATATAATAAAAATATCGTTTCGATTATGAGATGTTCAAGAGCTGACGCCTCGAGTTGAGTTAAGCCATTCTCGAGTTTTGGTTGAGTTTGAGTCTAAACTAAAATTACCTATATATTATTCCATATATAACTTTGCAAGTTTTTTTGCATTACAACTTGTAAATTGTGTTTTATGAGTTTTTCAAAAAAAAAAAAAGTTGAATTTTTACTTTTAACCAAAAGGTTTTTACCTTTTTCAATTTTAACCATACATAATTTGTTTTTTTAACTTTAACCCAAATCTTTTCATTATTTGCAATTTAATTTCGCAACTTTTCTCACTTATACTTTTTATCTTTCGCAAATTTTCGTTTTACGTATAGTTCTAAAATTTTCGAGTTAATATGACACAACGTGCATGTGTGGTTCAATGTTTTTACCTCTAATTTTCCATGTTTGACAGGTTCGTCGCAACACGCATATCCTAGGTCGAGTCAGTGTTGGTCGTCGATGACGGTTGTGTGACATTAGTACTATTTGACACACCGTTTTACGCCCCGCCGCAACGCGCGGGGTGCTTTGGGGGGTTTTCAAAGAAAAAAATGTTATGCATATGGTTGTCGTAACGTTGGCTTCGGGGGTTTTCCAAAAAGAAAATGATTTTTTTTAATTTTCACCCAAAAGTATTTCATAAATTACTTTTAACCCAAAACTATTTTTTTTTACCTTTAACCCAAAACTTTTTATCTTTTGTAATCTATTCTCATAACTTTTTGTACTTTCAAGTTTGATCCTTTATAGTTTTCATTTTCTACAAATTTTTCGCTTTATTCTTGGTTCTAAATTTTTTGACTTAACACGTCGCAACGTGCGTTTTTGGTTTAACGTTTTTATGTTTCGTTCTAAATTTTGCGAGTTAACACGACACAACGTGCGTGTGTGGGTGAACGTTTTTACATCGTCTGTTTTTTCCCCGTTTGACAGGTTTAACATAATGTGCGTGTCCTAGATTGAATTAGTTATAACTAAAGAATCCTCGCCGCACTGCGGCGGGTCGCAATCCTAGTTAAAAATCAAATTGAATGAATAGTAACTCACTAAGTAATGAGCAAATGGTATCGGGTATGGGTACCGGTATCAAATTTACCAAACTGGGTGTATTTTCGGTACCGGTTCGGCACCGGTATTCACCGGTTCTACCCTCAAATACTGGTGTCGTACCAGTACCGACTGGTACCGAACCGTGTCGTACCAGATATATTCGGTACCGGTACCCACTTTTGGGGATTTTGGTAACGTTATTTTCGGTACCGGTTGGTACCGAGCTCATCAAATCCTGTAGCAACGTAGCAATGCAAGTAATTGCACCGTTTAGATTACTTTTCATACACACAGTAAGTAAACTGTATTCGTTTGAGTGAGGTTTTATATACACAACAACTTATTTAGCTTTCTTTTTTGTCTTTTTCTGTAATGAATGAATTGTAGCATGTAAAATTAACTTGGATATTTAGATTATTGATAAGCAAATCGTGTCAAATCCTGTAATCAAACTGGTATCGTATCGGTACCAAATTTACTACATCAAATCATCTTCGGTACCAATTTGGTACCCACCTTTTGGCATTTTCAGAATCGTTACTTTCACTTTCGGTTCGACACCGGTCTAGCACTATACCTGTATTTGTTGATTTTTACCTTCAAATACCATACCGTATTGTACCGAGTATTTTCGTTGCCAGTACCTAATTTCGATGATTTTCTGGATCGGTACTTTCGGTGCCGTCACAGGTACCGAGCTCATCCATATTTTAATGTGTTAGCACCGTAATAACTGAATTGAAAACAACCGAATTTCCAACGTTTAGGACGTGTGGGTCCTATTATTATATATTAGGTTATTTAAAATGGTTTTTTAAGGACGGAATGACTATCCTTACCATGTAATTTTTATTTATGTTTTGATATTCTGTATCTGCATGTCGTTGTTGACACGCGTTTTGCAGTCATTGGGTCCTCGCCGCAACGCGCGGGTGGAAAATCAACTAGTTTATTTAAAAAAGGATGTTGAACTCAAACTTTATGTCCTTATTATAGGGATAACATCAAATAAAAAATTGATATTGGCTAAGTAGAGTAAAAAAAATCTTCTATCTTTCATTTTTCAAATTAATGTTAAGATGGAAGTGTAAAAAAATGGGTGTAAGGGTATATTTATAAGAGCATTTACATTGGAGCCTTTATATACATGCTTTCTATATAACATAGAGGGGAAAAAAAGAGAAAACAACAAAAACACTACTAAATTGAAATCTCTAAAATAGAGAAAAATATATAAAAACAACACTATATATAGAGGCTCACATTTAACCCTCTATATGTTTATTGTGAGTGTGTAGGTGACGTGGTGCGAGGGAGTATAATTTTTAGTATATTTTAAGCACTTTTACTCGTTTATCAAGTTTTAAATTTATAAAACACAACATAACACAATCACACTCTACAACACGCTAGGGCAAGTGTACCCATCGTTGGTGTAGTGTAGTGATGGTAAGAAACCGAGGTCGTCCAAGTACACAAGAGTTTTTAATAGCGGAATATCGTCAACGTCTAATCTAAACAATTTTTTTTTTTGGAAAAAGATGTTTAGTAATTAAATATAAAGAAAGAAACTAAAATAATAAAAAGAAACAATAGACAAGATAGAATCACTTGATTCTGACTCATCTATTACGTATCCTTTGATAATTTCCACACTTTGATATTAGTTATAGTGGCATGTCCCTCTTTTGAAAGCAATGCTACCCTCGGTCATATTGGTCTAAGTCAGTAGGGATACTGATGTGCGTGAAGTGTGTTATATTTTAGGTATATATTTTAATCCCTTTTACACTTTTTTAGTCAAGTTTTAAATTTATAAAACACGATATTTACTAACACTAAACACACATATGGGCAAGTGCACCCATCGTGGACGTAGTATAGTGTTGGTAAGATACCGAGGTCGTCCAAGGACACAAGAGCTTTTAGTACCGGTTTATCCTCAACGCCTAATCAAATCAAAAATGTTAGAAAAAAGGTTTTTAAACTAGAAAAATAAAATTAACTAAAATGTTGAAAATAAAAACAGATAGACAAAATGAATCACTTGGATCCGACTCGTGTATAGTGTAACCTTTGATTATTTTCGCACTTTTGCACTTGTTTAAGAGATTATCTTAGTTATTGTAGTAGGCCCCTCTTTTGAAGGCGACGTCACCCTCAACCCAGTAGTTTGAGTCAGCAAGGATACAATCCTAAAGGGTCGGATTATTGAAAGATAATTAATTAAGTTATTAATGCATAATGTGGTATGTGGTAGGCCCCTCTTTTGAAGGCGACGTTACCCTCAGCTAAGTAGTCTGAGTTAGCAGGGATACAGTCCTAAATAGCTGGGTTAAAGTTTTAATAGTAGTTTAACTTATGAGGGGATCAAAGAGTTTGGACCCCCGCCATCCAATACCGGTAAGTATTGAAGGAGGTCCTACTAAATTTGACCCAGGTCCTTTGCAGGATCTATAAACTGAACAATGGCAAGACTCTTACCAAACTTTTCCCTTAACCCCCGACCAGGTAGCCAACATACCTCCATATAGACCGTGGAGATATGAATGGTGAAAATCTTTTATTTTATATAGACAGTAAAATAATGCCAAGACACCACGGACAAACGATAAGGAAGAATCACCTTCAACATAAGAAACTAGTAATTAAAGTCATTAATACAAAACCAATTAAAAAGTGCAAAAGATTAAAAATAAAAAGTATTACACTAGACACTTGTCTTCACCAAGTGATGTAATAGACTTAGGCAAACATGGCCTTTGATTGTCAAGAACTCTTACGATCAATCTTGGATCCCGAGACGACTCACACACTCTATGATGGACAATGGATGATGGTGGTGGATGTGACAACTCGAGTTTCTGACTTTCACTTTCGCATTAAATGCGCGTTGACTTTGACTGTTTAGTTGTTTGGATTGTGGACTTGAAATTGTACGCGTTGTGTTTTAATGAAACGTATTGTCATTTTGCCTATATGTGATTACTTGCTGTGGTAGAAAATAATATTAGAATTATTATTAAAACACTTAGTCTAGATCACGAAACATGACATACAGTTCGAAGGATCTCGAAACATATCCTTCGATTCGAAGGATCAACTTTCGGTTCGAAGGATCTCGAAACATATCCTTCGACCAAGGACTCTATCCTTCGACATCTTTCGGCCCAGCCTTTCTAATGGGCCAAGCCCATTCCTGTGATACGTTTATATACGTGAATGCATGTAAGTCGTCAGTTAGTTTCGAAAACCCTAGTTCCCTTGTGTGTGTGTGACGGCATAGCAGACCCATTCTCTGTTCGAAGGATTTCATTCCGTAATCCAGATTTTCGGTTAGTGTCTATATTGATTTGTGATTATGTGTTTTTGATTTATCGAGTATGAATGTGTGAATCGAACATGAGCCTATTAGATGTAGCCGGCCGAACATGTTTGATGGATCAGCCGGACATATAATCAGATTTGCTTAATCGGCCGGATTGTTTGTATGATGTTAACCTGTTTAATCGATTATGTATGTGATGCATTCGAACGGTTCAGTTAGTATGATTGGTTGTCTATACTTGAGGTTTTGATGTTGTTTTAATAGAATCGCATGATAGTGATTTAGGGCCGGTTCGGTTGTGTTATTATTGTTCATGTGGTTAAATTAGGGTTCATGAGATTTAATATGAAACTCCCTGTTTGATCGATTCTGAAGTAACTGAATACTTGAATTTGTGTTAATTGATAATCGGATAAACTTGGAAACTGTGTGTAAACGTAACTGTTATTTGTCGAAAGATATTAGTTATTCGAAACATAGTTGTGACCGAAAGATACATGTCCTTCGAACCATAGTAGTGTTGACCGAAGGATAGTTTTGACCGAACCATAGTAGTGTTGACCGAAGGATAGCATTGACCGAAAGATGACATTGGTTCGAAACATAACATTCGGTCCGAATGATAATTGTGATAACTATGTCGAAACATAGCTGATGTGTCGAAAGATAGCCATGAATCGTAAGATGATAACTGTGTATCAAAAGACGTGTCGAAACATAATTGTGATAACTGTGATAATTGTTAGACCGAAGGATGAGCAATGTATCGAAGGATGAGTAATGTGAATCGAATGATAGTTGATGATTAAATGTGAAATAATACGTGTTGTGCCGATATGCAAACTGACTGTTATGTGAACATTAAATTGCATGCGTATCATTGTGAACATGAACTGATTTGTTATACGTGCATACAATAGGACTTGATTAATTACTTGTGAGTGCATAACCTAGCATACCGAGCAAACCAAGGTGAGTTCACACTCCTACTAAGGCATGGGATTCCCGGGTCGTGGGAATGGGTTAAAGGTTTCAATTGACTTATAACGTACAAACGCTTTTCCTAGACTATCACCTATCATGGTCCTCGGATGTCAGGACGGTTCCGTAGGTTGGGATAACACCTACGTGGTTCCGTAGGTTGGGATAACACCTACGTGGTCATATGCCAATTACTATCCTCGATACAAAGGATACGCACGTAAAATCCTACGTGTACGCATTACTTATTTCTTCCGTAGGTTGGGATAACACCTACGTGGTCATATACTAATTACTATCCTCGATACAAAGGATACGTGCGTAAAACCTACGCACACCTCATACGCGCTACTGTTCTCGGACGAAGAACAGGGATAATACGAATAGTCTAGTGGTCACATAACATGGGAAGCCCCCACCTGTATAACTTACTATTGGCCCTGTAGAGCCACCCGTTACTTACTGTTACGCATTTACTTACTGTGAACTTGCTCAACTAGTTTGTTGATCATTCTGTTACATGCCTTGCAGATCGTTAGGTACTTGGAGCTTGCACTGGAGAAGCGGGTCGTTGTGGGCAAGGATCGTGGTTTCTACGTTGAACTATTATGACATTTAAAAACTATTAACTATTGTTGATTTATTTACTATGCTTCCGCTACACTTTGAAACTATGGTTATGTTTTGAACACCTATCGTATTGAATGGATGGTTTACATTTATTTTACTTAATACTAATTACATGTTCAATATGATTGGTGGCTTGATCCTGGTCAGTCACGCTCCCAAGCGGTGATACTCCGCGTGTGGATTTTGGGGGTGTGACAGATTGGTATCAGAGCCATTGGTTATAGAGAACTTGGTTTTAATATGGAAAAACGTTTTTATTAAAACCAGACTATAACCAGAACAGTGCTCTCAACGATCCACAACGACGCTTCGCACCACGTGCAAGACTCGACATACTAGGTAATAAGGTTTATGTTTATTACCTGCTTGCTAGAATTTGCATAGAACTTTGCTCGTAGTATGCTTACATTACCTTGCTCACAACTTGTCATTGCATGAGAATACTTATGTGCTTACACTCTTCTGTCATCGCACTATTCGCGAACCTTTCTCACTTATGTTGCCTTTGATGTGAAGATCAATGGCAGCACGAATTACCATGACTCAAGCCCAGCTAGAGGCTCTCGTTGCTGCGGCAGTTGCAGCCGCCCAAGCAGGTAGTATACCCCGCAGTATAGACACTAGGATCTTTAGATCCTACATTAATTCTCGTACTTAACTTTGCCCTATTCGTACACAATAGGTCAACCCGCTCAGCAACAACCTGGGTGCACATTCAAGAATTTCATGGATTGTCGTCCTAGCTCGTTCAGTGGCACGGAGGGAGCAGTTGGACTCCTCCACTGGTTTGAAAAGCTCGAGTCGGTTTTCGAAATGTGTGAATGCCCTGAGGCTCGCAGGGTGAAGTTCGCCACTGGCACACTTGAAGGGATTGCGCTCACTTGGTGGAACGCACAAGTGCAGATCTTAGGGTTGGCAGCTGCTAACGCCACACCCTGGAATGATTTCAAAGAACTGATCAAGAGGGAATACTGCACTAGAGAAGACATTCACAAGTTGGAGGACGAGTTGTATAACTTGAAAATGGTTGGTTCGGAAATCGAAGCTTACACTAAGAGATCAAATGAGTTGGCTGTGTTATGTCCAACTATGGTGGACCCTCCATACAAGCGTATTGAGTTGTACCTCAAAGGTTTGGCACCAGAAATACAGAGCCACGTTACCTCGGCTAACCTCAACAACATCCAAGAAATCCAGCGTCTCGCTCATCGCATCACCGATCAGGCAGTGGAACAGAATAAACTGCCTAAGCGTATCAGTGCTACTGCTACCACTACTGCTTCTACTACACTTGCTACTCCCAGTGAAAGTAAGAGAAAATGGGATGGGGATTCTAGCAAGGGGTCAGCTTCAGTACAGTCACAAGCTCAGCAACGAAAGACAGACAGTTACCAGAGTCCCAGTCAGCACTCCTCAGGCAGCCACAGACAGGGAGGGTATCGAGGAAACCTTCCAAAGTGTAACACCTGCAACAAACATCACAGTGGCCAGTGTAATAAGGTTCGTTGTCAAAGATGCCTCAAGATGGGTCATGAGGCCAAAGATTGTAGAAGCGCTCGACCTGCGAACCAGAATCAGCAGCAGCCACCGGCACAGCAGAATCAGCAACAGGGTAACAAGGGGTGCTATAATTGTGGTGCTGAAGGTCACATCAAGAGACACTGCCCTCAGCTAAACAGGAACCAGAACAACAACAACAATCAGGGCAACGGGAACAATAACAACAATAACGGGGGAAACAACAACAACAATGGCAACGAAGCTCGGGGTCGTGCTTTTGTGCTAGGTCGGGGTGACGCAGTGAATGATCCCAATGTGGTTATGGGTAAGTTTCTTCTCGACGATATTTATGTCACTGTCTTATTTGATTCGGGTGCTGATACAAGCTATATGTCATTGAAAATGAGTAAATTATTAAAACGTACACCAACACCCCTAGACACCAAACACGTCGTAGAACTAGCCAATGGTAAAAGTGTAGAAGCCGCACAGGTAGTCAAGGGTTGTAGTATTGTTCTAGCGGGCCAGACTTTCTCGATTGATCTCATACCCATAGTTTTGGGTAGTTTCGACGTCGTCATCGGTATGGATTGGTTATCCCAACATCACGCGGAGATCTTATGCAAAGAAAAAGTTATTCGTATTCCTCGCTCCAGTCAAGAACCTCTCGAAGTACAAGGTGACAAGAGTGGTGCTGTGGTTGGCATCATCTCATTCTTAAAGGCGCAGAAATGTTTACGAAAGGGACATACTGCCATTCTGGCACTTGTCACTGACGCATCAGCAAAGGAAAAGAAGCTGGAGGATATACCAGTAGTGCGTGAGTTTCCTCAAGTGTTTCCTGAAGATTTACCTGGTTTACCTCCTCATCGTCAAGTCGAGTTTCAGATTGAGTTAGCTCCTGGAGCAGCACCAATAGCCCGCGCACCGTATCGTTTGGCTCCAACCGAACTGGAAGAACTGTCGAAGCAGCTACAAGAGCTCTTGGAAAAGGGCTTTATTCGTCCAAGCTCTTCGCCTTGGGGAGCTCCAGTGTTATTTGTGAAGAAGAAAGACGGTACGTTCAGGATGTGCATCGACTACCGCGAACTCAATAAGGTGACGGTGAAGAACCGTTATCCTCTTCCGCGCATAGATGACCTATTCGACCAGTTGCAAGGGTCGTGTTACTATTCCAAGATTGATTTAAGGTCAGGGTATCATCAGCTGAGAGTCCGGGATGAGGACGTCTCCAAAACCGCTTTCAGAACTCGCTACGGTCATTACGAGTTTCTTGTCATGCCATTCGGGCTTACGAACGCGCCTGCAGTCTTCATGGATCTTATGAACAGGGTGTGCAAACCCTATCTCGACAAGTTCGTCATTGTTTTCATCGACGACATTCTGATTTACTCCAAGAGTCAGGAGGAACACGAGCAGCACTTACGTCTTATCTTGGAACTTCTTCGAAAAGAGCAACTGTACGCAAAGTTTTCAAAATGCGACTTCTGGCTTCGTGAAGTCCACTTCTTAGGCCATGTGGTGAACAAGGATGGGATTCATGTCGATCCATCCAAGGTTGATTCGATCAGGAACTGGTCAGCACCACGTACACCGACAGAAATACGCCAATTCTTGGGTTTGGCGGGTTACTACAGGCGATTTATTAAAGACTTCTCAAAGATCGCGCAACCACTTACTATGCTAACACAGAAAGGTGTCGTTTACAGATGGGGTAATACGCAAGAGACCGCTTTTCAGTACTTAAAGGATAGACTCTGCAGCGCACCTATTCTTTCATTGCCAGAGGGCACAGATGACTTCGTAGTATATTGTGATGCATCCATCCAGGGTCTTGGATGTGTGTTGATGCAACGTGATAAAGTGATAGCCTACGCTTCTCGGCAACTCAAGGTTCATGAACGGAACTACACGACGCACGATTTGGAGCTGGGAGCTGTTGTTTTCGCGCTTAAGATATGGCGACACTACCTGTACGGTACCAGGTGCACGATTTACACCGATCACAGGAGTCTCGAGCATATTCTTAAGCAAAAGGATTTGAATATGCGTCAACGGAGATGGGTTGAACTTCTAAACGACTATGAATGCGCCATCAAGTATCATCCAGGCAAGGCCAATGTGGTGGCTGATGCCCTCAGTCGGAAAGACACTCTACCTAAGCGCGTGCGAGCGCTACAGCTTACGATTCAGTCTAGTCTTCCTGCACAGATACGAGCCGCTCAGTTAGAAGCACTGAAACCCGAAAACGTCAAAGCTGAAGCCTTACGCGGCTCAAGGCAACGCATGGAACAAAAGGAAGACGGCGCCTACTATGTAACGGGGCGTATTTGGGTCCCACTTTATGGCGGTTTACGCGAACTTGTAATGGATGAAGCTCACAAGTCTCGCTACTCGGTACATCCAGGGTCAGATAAAATGTACCACGACATCAGTACTACTTATTGGTGGCCTAGTATGAAGGCCCACATCGCCACCTATGTTGGCAAATGCTTAACCTGTGCGAGAGTCAAGGTTGAATATCAGAAACCAGTTGGTCTACTTCAGCAGCCTAAGATACCGCAATGGAAATGGGAAGAAATTTCCATGGATTTTGTTACAGGTCTACCTAGATCTCAGCGTGGGAACGATACAATATGGGTCATAGTTGATCGACTCACCAAGTCTGCACACTTCCTGCCGATCAAGGAAACGGACAAGTTCTCCACTCTCGCAGACGTCTATCTTAAAGAAGTTGTTTCGAGGCACGGAGTGCCCACTTCCATTATTTCGGATCGCGATGCACGATTCACGTCAGAGCTTTGGCAAGCGATGCACAAATCCTTCGGCTCACGATTAGACATGAGCACAGCATATCATCCTCAGACGGATGGGCAGTCTGAGCGAACTATCCAAACTCTAGAAGACATGCTTCGAGCGTGTGTCATCGACTTCGGCAACGGCTGGGAAAAGCACCTCCCTTTAGTGGAGTTTTCATACAATAACAGCTATCATACCAGCATTCAAGCCGCTCCATTCGAGGCATTGTACGGACGTAAATGCCGGTCACCTCTCTGTTGGGCAGAGGTGGGGGATAGTCAAATTACGGGTCCAGAGATTGTAGTGGACGCCACAGAAAAGATTGCGCAGATACGACAACGCATGGCGGCAGCACGCGACCGTCAGAAAGCCTACGCGGACAAGCGTAGAAAGCCATTGGAGTTTGAGGTCGGGGACCGGGTTTTATTGAAAGTTTCACCCTGGAAGGGTGTGGTTCGATTTGGTAAACGAGGCAAACTGAATCCGCGGTACGTCGGACCATTCGAAATCTTAGAAAAGATTGGCAAAGTAGCCTACAGATTAAACCTACCAGCTGAACTCGGTGCAGTTCACAATGTATTTCACGTGTCGAATCTGAAGAAATGCCTATCAGATGAGACCCTCATAGTTCCTTTTAAGGAACTCACTATTGACGAGCGGTTGCAGTTCGTCGAGGAACCAGTTGAAATCACGGACCGGGATGTTAAGGTCCTCAAACACAAGAGAATCCCTCTTGTTCGAGTTCGTTGGAACTCCCAGCGTGGTCCAGAGTATACCTGGGAACGCGAAGATCAGATGAAAGAAAAGTATCCCCAGTTATTCGAAACCAATGCATCCACTTCTGAGGCTGAAGCTACTACTACTGAATTTCGGGACGAAATTCCAAATCAACGGGGGGATGATGTGACACCCCAGGAAAACCAGTGAACGATGTAACTTACCTAGCTTCCTCAGTGAGTGCGTACCAAATTTCGGGACGAAATTTCTTTCAAGTTGGGGATAATGTGACAACTCGAGTTTCTGACTTTCACTTTCGCATTAAATGCGCGTTGACTTTGACTGTTTAGTTGTTTGGATTGTGGACTTGAAATTGTACGCGTTGTGTTTTAATGAAACGTATTGTCATTTTGCCTATATGTGATTACTTGCTGTGGTAGAAAATAATATTAGAATTATTATTAAAACACTTAGTCTAGATCACGAAACATGACATACAGTTCGAAGGATCTCGAAACATATCCTTCGATTCGAAGGATCAACTTTCGGTTCGAAGGATCTCGAAACATATCCTTCGACCAAGGACTCTATCCTTCGACATCTTTCGGCCCAGCCTTTCTAATGGGCCAAGCCCATTCCTGTGATACGTTTATATACGTGAATGCATGTAAGTCGTCAGTTAGTTTCGAAAACCCTAGTTCCCTTGTGTGTGTGTGACGGCATAGCAGACCCATTCTCTGTTCGAAGGATTTCATTCCGTAATCCAGATTTTCGGTTAGTGTCTATATTGATTTGTGATTATGTGTTTTTGATTTATCGAGTATGAATGTGTGAATCGAACATGAGCCTATTAGATGTAGCCGGCCGAACATGTTTGATGGATCAGCCGGACATATAATCAGATTTGCTTAATCGGCCGGATTGTTTGTATGATGTTAACCTGTTTAATCGATTATGTATGTGATGCATTCGAACGGTTCAGTTAGTATGATTGGTTGTCTATACTTGAGGTTTTGATGTTGTTTTAATAGAATCGCATGATAGTGATTTAGGGCCGGTTCGGTTGTGTTATTATTGTTCATGTGGTTAAATTAGGGTTCATGAGATTTAATATGAAACTCCCTGTTTGATCGATTCTGAAGTAACTGAATACTTGAATTTGTGTTAATTGATAATCGGATAAACTTGGAAACTGTGTGTAAACGTAACTGTTATTTGTCGAAAGATATTAGTTATTCGAAACATAGTTGTGACCGAAAGATACATGTCCTTCGAACCATAGTAGTGTTGACCGAAGGATAGTTTTGACCGAACCATAGTAGTGTTGACCGAAGGATAGCATTGACCGAAAGATGACATTGGTTCGAAACATAACATTCGGTCCGAATGATAATTGTGATAACTATGTCGAAACATAGCTGATGTGTCGAAAGATAGCCATGAATCGTAAGATGATAACTGTGTATCGAAAGACGTGTCGAAACATAATTGTGATAACTGTGATAATTGTTAGACCGAAGGATGAGCAATGTATCGAAGGATGAGTAATGTGAATCGAATGATAGTTGATGATTAAATGTGAAATAATACGTGTTGTGCCGATATGCAAACTGACTGTTATGTGAACATTAAATTGCATGCGTATCATTGTGAACATGAACTGATTTGTTATACGTGCATACAATAGGACTTGATTAATTACTTGTGAGTGCATAACCTAGCATACCGAGCAAACCAAGGTGAGTTCACACTCCTACTAAGGCATGGGATTCCCGGGTCGTGGGAATGGGTTAAAGGTTTCAATTGACTTATAACGTACAAACGCTTTTCCTAGACTATCACCTATCATGGTCCTCGGATGTCAGGACGGTTCCGTAGGTTGGGATAACACCTACGTGGTTCCGTAGGTTGGGATAACACCTACGTGGTCATATGCCAATTACTATCCTCGATACAAAGGATACGCACGTAAAATCCTACGTGTACGCATTACTTATTTCTTCCGTAGGTTGGGATAACACCTACGTGGTCATATACTAATTACTATCCTCGATACAAAGGATACGTGCGTAAAACCTACGCACACCTCATACGCGCTACTGTTCTCGGACGAAGAACAGGGATAATACGAATAGTCTAGTGGTCACATAACATGGGAAGCCCCCACCTGTATAACTTACTATTGGCCCTGTAGAGCCACCCGTTACTTACTGTTACGCATTTACTTACTGTGAACTTGCTCAACTAGTTTGTTGATCATTCTGTTACATGCCTTGCAGATCGTTAGGTACTTGGAGCTTGCACTGGAGAAGCGGGTCGTTGTGGGCAAGGATCGTGGTTTCTACGTTGAACTATTATGACATTTAAAAACTATTAACTATTGTTGATTTATTTACTATGCTTCAGCTACACTTTGAAACTATGGTTATGTTTTGAACACCTATCGTATTGAATGGATGGTTTACATTTATTTTACTTAATACTAATTACATGTTCAATATGATTGGTGGCTTGATCCTGGTCAGTCACGCTCCCAAGCGGTGATACTCCGCGTGTGGATTTTGGGGGTGTGACAGTGGATGATGGTGTTATGATGGTGGTGGGTGGTGGATGAAGTGTGAGAGAGGTGGTGTGCCAAGGGATGAGTTGCAAGAGCTCCAAGCACTTCTATTTATAGGCTGAACAGCAGCTCGGGCACGGCCCCGTGTCCAACTTCGTCTCTCTCTTCATTAATTGTAATTCGCAATTATAATAAATGCGCCTGCAGGAGGTTTGACCACGCCCCCGTGTCCACTGGGCACGGCCCCGTGGTGAGCAGTAGAAGCTTCCATAAGTTTGTCTTTTCTGCTGTCACTTGGGCACGGCCCCGTGCTCGCTGAGCACAGGGCATGTTCAGCCTTCTGTCTTCTTGTTTTTGCTTGGGAAGATGCTGTCGGGGGATCGGGCATGCCACATTTGTTCGTTTTCTTGTATTTATGTTAGATTTAGCTGTCTTTTTGCTTCTTTTGTTCATTTGAGCTCATTTAATCCTGAAAATACATAAGGAAGAGAAAAGCATGCTTTTTCCAACATTAGTACTTAAAAATGGGTTAGTTTTATGCCTCATTTGATATAATTTATATGTTGCATTTTGTGCACATCAGATACAGTCCCGCAAGGCCGGAATATTGAAAGATAATTAAGTAAGTTATCAATAAAAAATGTGGCATGTCTCTTTTTTGGAGGCAACACTATCCTAAGCCATATTGGTCTGAGTCATCAGGGATACAGTGACGTAAGACCGGTTTAAAGTTCTAATAGTAATTTGTTTATAAGGGATTCAAGCCATTCTAACTTCTCCTGATTTGATGCTATCTGCCTCAAAAGAAGTCTTAATAAGCTTGAATCAAGTCCTTGCAGGATCCATACATACACTGAACGAGACAAGAATTTACCCAAAGCACCCTTCTAACCCCCTTCCAGGCAGTTAATGCGCTTTATATAGGCCGTAAAGACACGAATGAGTGAATCAACAAAACATGAAGAGATGATAAAATAAAGTCCACTTTCATCCCGAAACTACTACAATCTTTTGCTAGACATGGCATTTTTTTTTTTTTTGACAAAAACTCTTACGATCAATCTTTTGCATCCCGAAACTACTACACACACTCTAAAGATGGATAATGGAGGAATGTGGCTGATGATGGTGGTATTGTGGTGCCTGGTGTAAGAGAAGTGGTTTGCCAAGGGATTGTTTGCATTTGAACCAAGCACCCCTATTTATAGCTGGAAACAGGCCCTTCAGACGGCCTCGTGTCTTCTTCTTCTTCTTCTTCTATGTCTTCATTTAATGAGTTGTATTAGTATGTATGCACACACATCCCCGTGTGTCAGAGGCACGACCCCGTGGTCTTGTACTTGCTGTATTGTAGGAGATTTTGCATATCTGGGAGTTTACCACGGCCCGTGTCCTTGGGACACACCCCCGTGCCTCTTGTCTGCCTCTGTTTGTCTTTTCTTTATGGACTCTGGAATGGGGTACAACCCCATGCCTTGTTGGCACGACCCCGTGCTTTTCTTCCGATTTGTTGTTTTTGGTCTTGGGGTGAAGCTCGGAGGGTCGGTATGATATATCAACTTCTCTTTTTATGTATTTATGTTGGTTTTTACCGTGAATTTGTTCCTTTTGTACATGTAAGCTCTTTTAATCCTGAAAATCAAAAGTATACAAAGAAACATATTTTTTCCAATATTAGTACAAAAAAAAGTTGATTTTATACCTCATTTGATATAATTTATATGTTACATTTTGCGCATATCAGTAGGAAAGTGAAAAAACTAATAAACTAAGTGTTTGTGAATATGATAGAGATAAAGATAGAGAGTTGGATATGGGGGGTTTTGGAAAATATTTTTTTTTAAAAGAATGGTGTGTTTTTAATGTTATTATATAGATAGAGAAGAAGAGTCCAATGTGAATGCTCTAGCAGCTTATTTGTGGAATTTCTCTCTTCACATGGAAGACACATGCATATTCTCCTATTTTTTTAAACGTTTATAACTTTTTCATACGTGATACGACATTATATAAAAAAAATTGCAACATAAAATTGAGAATCTTTTTATATTTAATTTTCGCACCATATTGCTATATAAAATATGAGATCTAAAAACCCCAAAAAATTGTCTTAGGTTTCTATGTTGTACAACATTATTTTGTGCTAGATTTTTTGTAATAGATTTTTGTACCATATTTTTGTGCTGAATTTTTTGTACTTGATTTTTTTTTTCTGAATTTTTGTGCTATATTTTGTGTCGTATTTTTTTTTGTGTTGAATATATATATTTTTTTGTGCTAGATTTTTTGTACTAGTTTTTTTGTACATTGTATTTTGAGAAAACAAAAGGGTGATATTTTTGTTTTAGGACCAAAACACCCTTTTATCTTATCTACAAGGAGTGTCACATGTAATCTCCAGAATTTTTCTTAGACTACATAGACAAATCACATTTTTTAGTGGATCCTTCCCTTGTTTGTAAATTATAATAGTTCTATATAATACCACTACAATGCGTTTTTTGTAATAAATTTATATAATACCACTGCAATGTGCTTTTTGTGAAAACCCACGGATGTCACAATGGCTGTTTTTCCATGAAAACCAGCATTGCACGAACATGTTTGTCACGGGATATGGCAATGTGTTTAGGTCGGGTGCCCACTGACTCGGATGAGTCCGAGTAAGTCTCGCACATATTTCTTTTGTTAAAATTTCATTTTAAAGTCGATAATATCAATCACCTTATCACTTGCATATAGTCGGTAGATCGGTAGTCCGCTGATGGCCAAGGTCCTTTTAAAGCCTCCATAACGTAAATCATTTGTAGAAATGTTTAATGGTGGAGTCGTAAGGGAGATACCTAGTCTTCCAAGTGACTCAGGTTCAATTCCTGCCCTTAGCATTTAGTTTCTGCAGCACCTGGTGATGATATGAGACTAGGCGAGTAGGCGGCGATCGCTAGTTCGATCCTTGAACTGAGCGGATTTTACATCACCACACTGTCGTGCGTTCGGGCGAGTGTTCACGGGCTTCGGCCCTAGGTGAGGGTTTTCCCCGGTTCAGAAGGCGAATGTATCCCGATCTGATTAATTTCGCCAATAGCACATTTGAAAGATTCGTTAGCCGTTAAAAAAGATGAGTGTCTAAATTTCAACTTCTGTCTTTTCCATTTTAAATAGAAATTTTTTACACCTAAATACCATCTGTGTTTGTAAGAATTTTAACACACATTTTTATAGAGAACAATTACCGCTAGACTATAGCTCATTTGCTTCAAAATAATTGGCTTAGATTTTACAACTAGTTACAACTTACTAACATAAGAATTTTCATTTGTGGTCAATTACACTTCCTTATAATGTTATTATGTAATTGTGTTTTTTTCAGTGAAATTTATAAACATCGCAAACATTGGAATGAATTTGATGGAAATTCTTCCAGATGCTGGGCGACAAAAATTAGATTGTTTTATATGGAGTTTTGTTTCGGTAGAAGGCGACAGAAGTATAGACCCAAGGATATAAAGCACCCTAACTCACACTTGTATACGTGTGCACGTGGATTGGGTGATGTGTAGGGCTGTAAATGAATCTAACGATCACAAACAAGACCTTGTTCGTGTTCGTTTATTAAGCAATGAACATGTTTATAAACTGTTCACTAACGCTTACCTAACGAGATTTCTTGTTCGTGTTCGTTCATTAAGGAAAGGGACATATTCATGAATTATTCATAAACACTTACCGAACATAAACTAACACAAACAAATGTTCATGAACATAATGAACACAAATGAACGTTAATATACATTTTAAAATAAAATCCACATTTAAAAAAAATAAGAAGACTAAGAAACAATAAAAAATAAATAAGTTTTTTTTTTTGAATGGCCAAACTTGCATGTCATGGGGATTGAACCCATGACCTCCACCTATTCTACACCTTAACTAATTCACCAACACCATTGGGCTATTCCCAATGGATAAAAAAATAAATAAGTACTTAACATAATTTTTCAAACATAGCTGACATAATTATCATACACACAATTAACACAAATATTAAGACGTTTCAAGCTTTAACATAGACTGAAATTAAAATGGTCAAATAAAGGATGTTGGCAGAGGCAGACGCATAATATAACTATAGTTTCAAAAATTTTAAATTAGGACCAATAATTTAAAATTATAACTTAAAAAAAAAACTTAAATGAGTAAACGGCCAAAGACAAAGGAACATATTACCTTACGCTCACGAACATAAACGAACGAACACAACATTTGTTCATGTTGGTTTTATCGAACAAAATTACTTGTTCCTGTTTGTTTATTTAATAAACGAACGTAAATGAACATCCCGTAGAAGGGTTAACGAACGGTTCATTGAACGTTCGGTTTGTTTATAGCCAGCGGCAGATCTAGAAAATCCGCCAAGCCGTAACGTTTTATAAATAAGCCGTAACGAAATCGAACAAACCTCAAATTTTTCTAAAATTTACACTAATTTTTCCAAATTTTTTGCGCCAAGCCGTAGCGGGCGTTGCCCTCCGGCATAAGGTAGCTCCGCCACTGTTTATAGCCCTAGCGATGGGCATAACGTTGACGCTTTGATAACACACTTTGCACTTCGAATCACCGCTTTAGAGCTGCCTTTATATTTCTAAAGGTTAACTTGATTTGCGACTGATAACGTTATGTTTTTCGCTAATGACGTCACCAGCAATTGGTTGGTGTTGAGTTGTTGCGACTGCTCTATTCCACTGCTCAAGTATGACAGAACCAGCCATTCCCACTAAACAGTTGCGACTAATAAGTTGAAACAAAAACATGGTCAACTAGGTGTTAAAGACGTTTGAGAATGCGGTTGCAACAAAGCCATTGAACTCGTTTAAGTTTATTAAAGATTTTTAATACAATTTTACTATTGAGTTTAGAGGTGAGGAGTTTTTACTTGGTTGTCAACTACAAAACGAAAGGAGTACCTCAGTTAGAAGAAGTTGATTGATTTTGTATACTCTCAAGAAACACTGAAACAAACAACACCTTTTTAATAGTGAACAAGGATGAGCATTTGATATCGGGTGCCGGTGTTGAACCGTACCGAGTATATTCAGTATCGATACCGGTTCCCATTTCCTGTTTTTCGATAGCGGTATTTACGGGTAAAACACAAGAAAATATTGGTACCGTACCGGTACTGTACCGATATTACTTTTCTTCGTTTTTCGATACCGAACGAATACCATGCTTATCCTAATAATACCATGCTTATCCAAATAATGAATTTCAGGCTTGATGGTCTCCTCCGATAGTACTATTGTTTCTTGTTATATACCATGGTTGTTTGTGAACTAACGACCAATTTTTAAACGAACCATGTTAGACACGTGGCTTCAGGAAAAACCTTAACCTTTTTGTGTGTTGAATCTTAGCAGCGAAGATCATGTTAAAGAAACTAGTTAGAAAATTAATTCTTTGTTAAAGAAACTAGTTAGAATTTTAATTCTTTGTTTTATATTTTTATTTAATTTAATTATTTTGGTAACCATGTTGTACTATCAAGTTCCCCTCGAATAAAAAGAATATCTTTATTTATTTTAATTAAAATGTTTCCCTCAAAACTTTTAAAACAATATTCAAGGCTGTTCATCCAATCTTCAACCCGATTTAAACCTTTTTGGTTTAACAATTTTGAAAATTCAAACTAAAATGTATTTAAGATGGTTGTTACAATCTTGCAAACAAATTTTACGAAATAGATGTGTTGTACAAAATATTAAGATTGCATCACGATCGAATTACAACTTTAAATCTGATTACCATTTTACATAACGAATGAGGATTCAAACATTTTCTGTAAGTGTTTGTTTTGTGAGAGATGAATTATCTTATAAAAACAAAGGTTTTAAATATTTTATAATATTTATTTTTTAACGAGTGTATTAAAAACAGTTTATCTTATAAGAAACCGAAAGTTTTTCAAATGTTTTGTAAATGTTTAATTTTCAAACGAGCATGTTAAATAGTATTTATTTATGAAACTGAAGTATCTATACTATATAATAAAAGAAACCTGATTTGTGACACATGTCATTCAACGAGTGCATCAATAATTTATAAATAAATTTTAAATTTTAAATTTAAATATTATATTCAACTTATTAAATAAATAATATTACACCGTTGTTTTGTAACTTATTAAATTTATTCAATAAGTGGTGTAAAACAATATTAAAACTTATTGTTGAATTTTTTTTATTGTTTTGTAATTAATAAAGTATAAATTGGCAATATTTGTGTGCATAGAGGTATGTACCTCATGCTTTGGGAGGTTTTAAAAAAAAATTATGTTTTACTTCTAACCCAAAACTATTTATTTTTCTACTTTTAACACCAAAGTTTTCATATAGTGAAATTTAACCTCACAAATTTTGTACTTTCAACTTTGGTCACAAAACTTTTCATATTTTGCAGATTTTTCGTTTTAAATTTTGCGAGTTAACACGGCGTTACTTGTGTGTGGTTCAACGGTTTAACATTTCGTTTTACGCTTCGTACTAGATTTTTCGAGTTAACACAACTCAACGTGTGTGTGTATGTGGTTCAATGTTTTTATGTCGTCTATCGTTTCCCCGTTTTACAGGTCCATTACAACGCGCGGGGTCCTAAATCGACTTAATGTATTTTTAGATATATGTGTTTTAAAACAAGGTAAACTTTTAACATACATATTTTTTCCTATTGTAACTAAGATGTAGAGGTCTGTGAAAGGTATCTTCACATTCGGAATGTCATGACCTTTTTTTTTAAATTTAGATTTACTTAGTTGTCGTATGGTGTCTCATGTCTTTATTTTTATTTTTTCACTTATATATATATATGTTTTATTGGTTCAATTGTACCTGTAATACATAGGATTTTCTCAAATATAGTTAATTGGTTTTATTGATTCATCTTTTGTCTATTCATTTACATTACTTTTATCTGTCTAGAAATCCCTTTTTTAGACCTTTCAAATGGTATGGGACATATTACATTATCAATAGTTTTTATTGGTTTCCTTGCTATTGTGATAAAAGTAATTATTTCGTACAATTCATATTGGTTTATAGCTTTGAATACGAGCATACCTTATATTAATGTTAATGATAGCGAAAGTGAGGAAACTATATTTGGATGGTAGAAAATATAATATTATGCCAACATTAACCTGTCAGAATAATCTATTATCAGATAAAACCAGACACGTTACCTTTGAACAAGAAAATGTCACAATAAATATTAGTAGTGGTACAAAATTTTAAGTTCCTATGACAAATCCTAAAACAAATAACAGATCATATTATTATGAATGGCTATACAAACTTCAATATTTATTTCGTATTTGGTCCGCATATTACTCTATATTATATATATATATATATACTTAGATCATATTATGAATATATATTTTTTTTATTTCACATTATATTATAATTCACCCCGTGTATTACACGGGGCAATAACCTAGTATATAAATATTAGATACTAGGGAATGGTTCAAATGAAAACCACTTTTATTGTGAAAACTCGAAAACTAACTAAGAAAGCCTAAAAAAACCTAAAAAACATACAAATTTTTTTTTTTTTACAATTTTTTTTAGAAAAATCGCTACTTTTTATATATGGAAAAAAAATTTCAAAAAAAAAAAAAATTTTTTTTTGGTTGTACTGCACATGTGCACTAATACGGAAAGCCTAAACCACTTAACCCACCCCCCACCGACACCCCCCAAAAGCCTAAACCCCCCACCCCCCAAAACCTAAATTCACCCTCCCACCAAAAGCCTAACCCCCCCCCCCCCCCCAAAAAAAAAAAAAACCTAAACCCCCCACCCCCCACCCTCCCGAAAACCTAAAACTAAACCCGAAACATAAACCCGAAAAAACCTAACCCCCCCCCACCCCCACCCCCTAAAAACCTAAACCCCCCTCCCCCCCACACCCAAAAACCTAATCCTAATCCTAAACCTCCAAAAAAACTAACCCTAAAAGCTACACTAGAATAAAAAAACTAATTTTAAGCATGTAATGCACATTGTAGTACATGTTATATTGCACATGTGTACTACTATAATAATAGTATTGAAAACACGACGACACCATAAATCTTTTTTTATGTCATAAAAAATATGCTCGAATATACTTGAATGAAAGATAAGAAAATTTGTGATCTTATGGTGCCATTTTTGTTTTAAAATGATAACGTATGGAGAAATGAGAAATGTTTGAAAAGTTATATATTTTTTGTTCCAATTTTACCCCTCCTTCATTAAAAGTCTTCCCTCCCTCCTTTTTAGTGGGTTTTAGTTAGTTTTCTAGTTTTCACAATAACTAGTGGTTTTCATTTGAACCTTCCCCTTAGATACTATTTATTTATGAAATTGAAGTATATATAAATATTTGGTGTAAAAGTTTAAAGTTTTTCTAACATGTGTGTCTAACACGTTCCTGTGTTTCTAAAAACAGGGTGAGAAAAATGTCTGGATAGTCTTTGTGGTTTGCCTATTTTTCACCTCTAGTCACTAACTTTCTAAAATTACAGCTATAGTCCTCCACTTTTGCAATTTCGTTCCCGGATAGTCCCTGGCACGAATGGGGGCTAGTTTTTAGTGTTAAGTAAATGTGAAATTATTAAAATGCCCTTGTTATTAAAAAATAACTTACATGTAAAAAGAAATATATTTAAATCAAGTGGGGTCAACCTCTTCTTCATTCCAACACCACCTGCAACCACACACCTCCACCATCATCTTCAACCTCATCCACCACCACTACCACCATCACCCTTCAACAATTAAAATTCTAACATCAAAATTTTTGAAATCGCTTTTAATTGAAACCACGATAACACCACATTTATATCTTCATCATATATACCATAAGCCAAAATTCAAAACAAAAAATAACCCAATTTCTGAAAATCTACATCACAGAATTGCTAGCTTTATCTAACTGTAACCCAACTACTCGAATAAGACCAATCAGGAACCTCCACCATCACAAACTGCCGCAACATACTCACTGTCGACAACCGTGTTTCCACTACGTCCTTAAAGTTCGATTCTGACGACGAACACATTGTCACCATAACCACTTGCTCTGACTCCCAATCATGAAAATCAAACGGATCTCTCTAAGACGTTGGTGCGTTCCCATCCTTACTGTCAATAAGCAGATGGGTTGAAGGGTGAAGGTGGCGGGTTTCATTAAAAAGGCTGAATGGTGATGATGGCGGCGGTGGTGGTTGTGGCGGTGGGCAGTTGTGGCAGTGGTGAAGGTGGTTGAGTGGCGATGCCGGTAGTGGAGGTGGAGGTGGTTGTGGTGGTGAATCTTCTAAAGTAGAGAGAGAAGGGGGTGGGGGTGACAGTGATTTTTTTTTTATAACTTGTTAGACCCTTGAAGGTTTATGGATAAGTAACTTAGTGGATTAGTAGACATTTTGGGTTGTGGTTGTAATTGGGCTTAGTGGATAAGATTGGGCCTAGGTTTTAGGGAGCCTCCTCCCTAAACACTTACTATAAATAGTAGGGTTATGTCATTAGGAGTGTAGTTGGTGACATTAGCTTCCTTGTATTTGACATAATCATATGTATGCAAGTTTGAAGTAATCATTCAATCAAGAATCTTTCTTTTTCATCTCCTTTGTTCTTTTATAGCTTGTTTGTGTGATTCCGCCACTTTTCAAGCTAGTGCGATATCATTGTGATCTCTTTACGGGACTTACAATTGGTATCAGAGCCTTGCGAACCTGATTTCCAGGCTCGGTTCTGATATCGCGATACTGCTATTCACACTTCCTGTTACTGTTCCGACTTTCTGCTGTTTCTAGACTGTTTCTGCTCATCTCGGACAATGTTCATCTGATCTCGGATTGCATTCATAGCATTTCGGATCATCTCGGATCATCATTAGTCATCTCGGACTTGAAGATTGTCCTCATCTCGGATCATCGTCATCCCATCTCGGATCATCATCATCCCATCTCAAATCATCATCATCCCATCTCGAATCATCATCATCAAATCTCAGACCATCATCATCAGATCTCGGATAGTGTTTATCAGATTCCGGACTGTGTTTAACCATCTCGGATCATAGTTGTTGAAGATTGCCTTTGTACTTCAACTCGGACTCATATCATCTCAGATAGACCCCATCTCGGACCACTGTTCATCTCGGAACCTTGCATCTTGGATCAGTCTTCATGTCGGACTCACCATTTCGGACTATTCATCTCGAGCTACTGTTCAGTTTTGACAAACATCATGTTGAACCCAACCGGTGTTAAGAACGGCATTGTGACCGCAACTGATCTCGCTAACGCTACCCTTGCTGCTATTCAGACTCAGTCTTTAGCTTTCCATCAAAAACTTGACCAAGTTATTGGCACGTCTACCAAGGTTACAAGGTTTTTGTACGGAGACGACTATTATGAGTGAAAGTTTAGGTTTGAACAATACTGTAAGGCGAAGGAACCTCATGTTTGGAGAAGCATCAAGAATGGACCACGCACTATCATGTACTCTACTGATGATGACCCTCAGACCCAGATTCGAAACCCGAAGGCATTTATACTGAGGAAGACAAAAAGATCGTAACTGAGGATGAAGCTAATTATGGAACTCTCTCAATGGCTCCTGCTCCAGACATTTCGATTGGAGTTCGAAACTGCAAAAGTGCAAAAGAAATTTGGGACCAACTGACACACTTGTTTAAAGGAAATGTTGACATGAAAGTTAGCAGAGTCAACATGATGAACCAACAGTTTAGTTCGTTTAATCACATCTATGGGGAAACCATTGAGAATCAGATTAGGAGGTTTGTCAAACTCGTGACACAGATGGTGAGTGCTGGAATCATCATTTCAAATAGTGGAATGAATCGTCAACTGCTTAACTCTCTACCAAAAGGATGGGATGTCGAGGATTTTATGATCAAGAGTACTAAGGATCTGAATGAAATGACACTTACGAAACTGATTGCTACCATCAAGTCTTGTGAGATCGACAATCCGCAGAGAGAAATGAATCACAAGAACTCACTAATGGCTGCTGGTATGACTAGCCCCAACAACGCAGCATTGATGTCTCAAGCTCATCCAAATTTGGTTTTCATCCCTTTTCATGGAGTTATGAATCACAATCCAAACATTGTGTTCAGTCCTGTTGCTGCACCAAAATCCAACTACGTTTATGGGATGTCTCTTCCTACTTCTCAAGCAACTGCTGTCAACACCAAGAATGTTCAACCGCAATCCCAGCCTCAGCCACATCATGCAAATGTTGCCTTTGGTTCAACCACCCAGTCTGTGCCTCAAAATATCCCATCATCACCTTTGGTGGAACATATGGCATTCTTGACTAAACAGAATGAAGAAAAACTTGCTCTCACAGCTTTTATGATCTCCAGTTTCAATGCTTTCTTAGCTGGAGATCTCATGCCCTCAGGTGAGATAACACTAGATGTGAATCAAGTGGTGGAAGAAGACTTGGATGAATTGGATGTGGCTCGGAATCTGGCTATGTCAGCATTTAAGGCAAAAAAGTTCGCTAAGAGATATGGGCGTCGTCCAATGAATGCTCATCCTAGAGTGGTGGCAAAGTGGGAGAGTAGTGGTTTGCCAAGGGATGCCTTTGAAGTGAGCCAAGCACCTCTATTTATAGCCTGCACAGAGCCCGGGTCACGGCCCCGTGTCCAGTGGGCACGCCCTCGTGGCCAGCCTTTTATCTTCCTTCATTAAATGCATTTGTTAGCAGAGGGCCCCACACGGCCCCGTGGTCTGCGGGCACGGCCCCGTCGGCATAATCATATCTGTACTATCAAGAGTTTGTATGATTCTGCGTATCTTAGCATTGACCATGCCCCGTGTCGAGCTGGGCACGCCCCCGTGGTGGGCGTAGAAGCTTCCCCGGCTTTGTCTTTTCTGCAGGCGCCTGACCACGCCCCCATGTCCAGTGGGCACGACTCAGTGGTCATTCTTTTGTTGATTTGTTTTTGCTTTGGGGATGCTGCCGAGGGGTCGGGCATGTCACGTTTATTCCTTTTCTTTGTATTTATCTTGGTTTTGGCTGTATATTTGTTCCCTTTGCTCGTTTAAGCTCATTTGGTCCTGTAAATTCAAAAGGAAGACAAAAACACACTTTTTCCAACATTAGTACTATAAAAGGGTTAGTTTTATGTCTCATATGATGTAATTTATATGTTACATTTTGCACACATCAAATACCCCCACACTTGAATCTTTGCTTGTCCTCAAGCAAAACTTTTTAATATGTGGCTTACACACCCATATGGAATAGGTAAATGAGAAGTTTGGGCTTGTCTTGAGTGTCGGGAATCCAAGATCTTTATTGGGTTTTATTTTTATTTTATTTACAATCCTATTCGTCATGATTTATTTAGAACATTTTATAAGAAAAATTATTTATTTGGGCATAACATGCCTGTTTAAAATTGCAGTTATAAACAAGTTCACGTACCTTACGGGAGATCACTCAACACTCGGCCGAAGATGTATTTTTGTGAAACACTCGAGACCGGCATGGAACTTACTTCTACCATATGCTTGCCAAGCAATCTAACCTCTGCCTTTTTAACTATAAACCTTTGTAAATATCAAGTGGACTTTGGGAAAGGTTAGGCTTGGGCTAAGGGCAGGTGGTTTTGGTTAGTGGTTAGTAAAAAGGGCTAAAAGCGTAAAAAGCGTCGGTCGTCGTAAAACTTTTTGTTTTTGTGACTTTTATTCAAACTAAGCATATTCAAACAAAGTTTCTTTGAGGAACTTGTTTGTTTATTGCAAGACTTTTATTTTTTTTAATAGGAAACGTCACAAGATAACCGAGCTTTTTACTAAAACAAAGGGGTTGAAAAGAAAACGGCCTTGGTAGGTAAAGGGTGTTTGTTTTGTGGGTTTTGAAATGAAAAGGTTTAGGCTCAAAGGGGTTAACTAAGGGGATTTTGGGTAGGTGATATAAAAATGAAAAATAATGGTGTTGAAAGGAAAATGGGTTAGTCCTAATGCCTCCATCATTTACTTACTTGAGTTTAAGTTGGTAAGGACCGAGAATGTATCATCGTGGCAAGTTCTAGAGTCGTAAGAATCAAGCGGCTATTCACACAAGAAACGAAAAATGAGCATTTAGTTTAAAGATATATGCTTGTATGCTCAATAAAGGCTCAAAACTCACTTGTTGTGGGAATGGGTTTATAATGTGATCAAGTATATATAATCAAATTTTAATTAGATTTGTCATGCCTTTTCATAATTTTCTTATTTAGTTCTTTTTATCACGACGCTATCGGTTGTAAATTTGTAAAAATATAACATTTTTAGAACTTGTTATTCCCAAATTAAACCAAGACAAGTAAAAAAATGAAATTCTTTGAAAAAATTTGGTGTGATTGGCGGTTCCAATAGAGTTTTGTATAAGGCTTGTTATTAGGACTTCCAAAATTCAAGGTTTTAGCATCCCCCCCCCCCCACAGACACACACTTAAATTACATTGTCCTCAATGTGTCCCAAAAATAAGTTTTTAGGTTGATTGAATGTGTAAAAATGTGTTGAAAAACAAGGTTTGGGGTTACTGGGCACCTGGCCACGGCCTCGTGCTGGCTGAGCACGGCCCCATGGTCAGAGTGCCAGTAACAACAACATACAGAAATGTGGCCACGGGGCGTAGCTGATGGATACGACCCCGTGGTGGGTAGGGTTCAGACAAACATCATGTTAGCGTTGTGTGCACGGGGGCATGGTCGCTTAGCACGGCCCCGTGGTGATAGTCTGCAAATGATGATTACATGTTTGTGGCTTTTGGTTCGGGTTTTTGGGCTTATGTAGCACTAATACTTAGTGCATCCAAGCTTTCTGGGTACCTGTTTTGCTTAAATACCACACCACACAATACATAACAAACATCCTAAACTTACCAAAGTTAATCATCCATCATCACACATAAAACGAAAAATAAAATGCAGAAAATAAAAAGTGTTTAGGAAAGTAAATTGTTCAAAGTATGGCACGCAGGCCCGAAATTGTTTTGTGGGATAGAAAGGGTTAACCTGAGAAACTGCATCCAATCTCACACCACCCCCAATGTCTCTGATCAGTCCATGTCCTCGTCTTCATCATCTTCTCCTTGGTACACCATATGCTCCCGGATTTAGGTAATGTCATCTTGCATGTCGGAGATGTTGCGCTCCATTGCTCCGACCTGGGTGAAGGTGTTGCTGGCCATGTTGTAAGTGTTGCGGGTGAACAATAAGTTTTCCTGCAAAAGATCATGTAAACTTTGAAAGTTAGGACAACCACCCCCTTGGGAGGAGGAAGAACCCGGTTGGCCTTGAAACTGAGGAGGAGGACGGTTTGGGTTGGCGTGAAGAACGAGGGCTTCCTCCGGGTTCCAAACGTGTCCGTGAGTAGTTTGGAAGCGGAGTGTCCCGTCACCCGTTTCATGGATGATCCCCATCGAACGGCATTGGGTAAGATCTACTTTTCCCGACCATGGACCCTTACGGAATGATTTCGGCATGCGCTGAACATAGGTCTTGAAGATGCGGTAGACCCATCCCACAAAGAAGATAGGTGTCGGGGAGGAGGCCACCTGATTCAGATGCCTGTTTCAGAGGAGTAGGTGGGGGACTTCAAGAGGAACGCGGTTGTGGATGCAATACAAGACCGTAAGATCACACAAGTTGACAACACCGATGCTATCACGCCTTTGACAGAGAAAGTTGCCAAGGACCCTATGAATGTAGGGGTAGAGAGGGTCCCGTAACTGGGAGCTCTTTGTGACACTTGGATCATATGCACCATCCCCGATTTGAGCCCATGCTGTCTGGCGCATGTTAGCTGAGATTTCACGGAGACCACCCGTGTTCTCTTCTTCACCAAACTCTTCCTCGGTGAACAGACCCACTTGCACTCCAAATTGTGCGATAGAGATTGAGAGCACCTCTCCCGTACATCAGAACTGAACTCCTTCTCTGTCGAATGGCTCTGCTTTTGCGTTGAACGTGAAAGAACTGTAGAACTCCATGCTATACTCATGAACCGCATGGTGTCTTGTGCAGAGGGCCACCCTTAGTGGTCCCGTTACCAAGGTGTTGAAACGGTCTAGTTGCCCCACAACTTCTAAGGTATCGAGGCACACTTGTTTTGGTGTTTCTTCGAGCCTGTTTTTAGAATATCATAGCGGGCTTTGTAGTCCCACTTATTTGGCTTAAACTTAGTGAACTCGCTGGCCATCTCTGCAAAAGAAAACACAAAACAATCTTCATGAAACGATAAATTTTCGAAGAAAACTAAAAACAAAAGGCTAGACATGGCCCCGTGGCCACTGGACACGACCCATGTTCAGCTAAATTCTTCTTGCCACGCCCCCGTGCTCGCTGACCACGACCCCGTGGTCAGGGTTCTGTTTCCCAAAAATTGCATTTTTTGACCCGGTTTCAAAAACTTGAAAATTTTTGGTTGAGTAGGGGCGGTTTTCCCCGAAAATGAAACCCCAAGTGCTGTTTTTCCAAAAAGAAACCGTTTACCCCTTCAATTTTATCTTTTTCGGTTAAAAAACAAGGGTTTGAGGTTTCTGTTTGAAATCGGGCAAATCTACAAACAATTTCAGTTGATTTATTTCCTAAAACATGCAACTATACTTACACTAACAGATCTAAGCAAAAATTTGGGGTTTGGTTCGGTTCAAGTTCAAGAACCCAAGATTTTTCCCCAAATTTTTGATCTTAATCTACATGCAAATCATTAAAATAACTAACTAAGAGGATAGAATCATACATTGGTGATGTTGAACGAAGGAAAAACGTGAAAATCTGCAGAGATTCTCGGAGGAACTAGAAAGTTTTTGGGGGAACGGGTCGTGGTGAAATGAAAATGAGAAGACAAAAGGGGTTTTTATTCCCGACAGTAGCTGAACACGGCCCCGTGTTCGCTGGACACGGCCCCGTGGGCGGCTAAAAACTGAATCTTTTTTATAGTGCACATGTGAGTGACCTGCTTCCCGAAACTTGGTTTAGAAATCTTACCGATTTTTGCAGCTTTCCCGAAGTCCATTACCTGCAAGACATGATGTTAGTATGCAAACCTTTGTTTATTCTTTGTCCGCTTGTAGCGAGATCTCCTCCTCATCATCCTCAATGAATCCTTGATAAAGCTTAAGCCGTTGTCCGTTGACTTTGAATGGAACTCCATTTCAAGATTTAATTTCAATTGCACCGTGTGGAAAAATATGGGTGATAGAAAAAGGTCCCGACCACCTAGACTTTAATTTCCTGGGAAATAGTCGAAGTCGTGAATTAAACAATAGAACTTGATCTCCTACTCAAAATATTTTAGGTTTAATATGTTTATCATGCAAGTTATTCAGTCTTTCCTTATAAATTTCGGAGTTAGAGTATGCTTGATTCCCTAATTCGTCTAATTCATTTAATTAACAAAATCGATTCTTTCCGGCAGTTTCAATGTCTAAGTTTACGTTTTTTTAATGCCTAGTAGGCTTTGTGTGCTATTTCTACTTGCAAATGACAACTTTTTCCATAGACAAGCTTATATGGGGTGGTGGTACCTATGGTTGTTTTATATGCGGTCCGAAAAGCCCATAAAGCGTCGTCTAATTTATCGGCCCATTCTTTTTTATTTAATCCTATGGTTTTTCAAGTATTCTTTTTAAAACTCGATTAGTCACTTCTGTGACAACTCAAATTTCCAAGATTCCTACTTCGCATTTATTGCACGATTCGTTTATTGTTTAGTTGTTTATTTGCACAATTAGTTGCTATGGAATTGTATACGTTTAGATACAATGAAGTGTATTGTGTGTTTGTGCATGGTTATGTGTTAATTGTGATAGACTTGTCAAATGCATAAACTTGGTGGTGAAACTGTGAAAGTGTTTGAGATGGTGCAATATTGTAAAATATAATAATTAAGGGTGTATAGAGTTATTAGTGAAACTTAAACTATTCTTAACCCTAATCCCTTTTCACTAATCATTACACCAAAACAAAACACGTACTTGCAATCCTCTGATCTTTTCTAGCAATCATCATCACCATCATCATTGGCACAAGATAACTATCGCTCTTGATTTCCATACCCTAACTAGAATCAATTCAAGGTAATCGTTTATTGATTGTTTGATTGTATCAATTCTTGATTATTGGAATACTTGTAAACCCTAGCTTTGATTTGATGGTTCTGTGCTTTAATTTGATTCTGATTATTGTAATATGATGGTGATTAGTTGTGTAATGGTTTGTTTGTTGTCAAGATACATGATATGCTACAATTGTGATTGATAATTGGATTAAAATGGTCGCCAGTGTATGAAATTAGGGTTTTTAGAACGATGAATGAAACTGCTGAACGAAGAAAACGTAACTGCTTCAATTACAAAGAATGAATGATTGAAATGTTTGTCAGAGTTTTGTGTTGTTAAACTTGTCCGAATTTTATGAAGGGAATGAAGTCCGATGTTTATGTGTATATATAACATGCTTGATCTGAGTTTTAAACATGAGAAGAAGGTCCGACCTTCATAATTATAAGGGATCCGAGTTTCTATTCATCATGTGTGGTCCGACTTTTAAAACAAAGCATTGGTCAGAGCTTTGCTTGGGATATGTAATTTGTCCGAGCTTTATAAGATGTAAAGGGTCCGAGTTTCATGACCTAAGGTCCGAGTTTAATGCCCAACCATATGTCCGACCTTTGTGACCCCCATACCCTTGTCCGAATTTCTTTAAGTGTGTGATGTTATCCGAGTTTTGCATGTAGGGGAGGGGTTGTCCGACTTTTAACCCCCACACCCCCTAGTCCGAGTTTTAACCCTTGCCACTTGATCCGACTTTTAACCCCCACACTTCCTGTCCGACTTTTGAACAGGGGAAACCCCCCCCCCCACACACACACACACTTGTCTGAGTTTTAGAAGGGCAAGGCTCTGTCCGATGTTGTGTGATGATCACTTTGAAACAATGAGCTGCATGTTATATAATGTTAAATCTGTTAAGCTGTGTATGACACTTTGTTAAGTCCCTAACTTCGTTAAACTTGTGAAGTTTAATAACGCTGCTAAATGTACTAAGTATCTTAACGGTGGCAATTAGGTTAACATCCACGTTAGACTAAACTGTGAAATCAAAGACGTGACGCACGAATAATATGATTACGATTAACTGTTTACGTGATGTATGATCCTATATATATATATAATCGTATGATACTGAATGCAACTGTATGATCCTGTGTGTATGAACATTCTATGTGATATCATCCTGTACACAATAAGCACACAAAACACAGTTGCTTGAATGTCAATGATTTGCAAACCCTAATTGGATGCAAACACTTACATCGTATCATGTGCAATGAATCCTAGGTCGTGTGTAACGGACTTAGACATTTACTAAACCCTAGAAGCAATAACATACCGAGCAAACCAAGGTGAGTTCACACAGCCAAGGCATGGGGTTCCCAGGGTGGGAATGGGATTGGATTTATTTACTTGTACATCTCTAGATAATGGAACGTAGTGATATGATATGATCCTCGAGTGAGGAAGGTGATTGATAAGATACAACTAGACTAATGGTACTAAATTGAACTGATCTTCGCACACACGCCAGGGTTGGCCGCGATATTATGACTAATCTTCGCACACATGCCTAGGAAGGCCGCGAACTATACTCTAAACTTCGCATACATGCCAGGGTGGCCGCGATACAAACATACCTAGTCTAGAATACTTGAGAACTTCCCCTAATCTTCGCATACATGCCTAGGAAGGCCGCGATACGAACTATTTCGATACATGACTTAATAAACGAATACAAGGCTTACTATACTGTTACAATTACTGAACCATAAACTGTGAACTCGCTCAACTTGTTGTTGATCCTCTGTTACATGCCTTGCAGGTCGTTAGATACATGGAGCTTGCACAGGGAGGAGCAGGTCGTTGTGGAGCATGGATCGTGGATGCCATGTGAAAACATTTTAAATATTTGAACTTATGATATACATTGGGTTTTCATACTTATGCTTCCGCTACACTTGATACTATAATAATGTTTTGAACACCTATCGTATTGAATGTTTGGTTTGCATTTATTATACTTGATATTAATTACATGTTCAATATGATTGGTGGCTTGATCCTAGTCAGTCACGCTCCCAAGCGGTGATATTCCGCAGGTGGATTTTGGGGGTGTGACATATTGGTATCAGAGCCATTGGTTATAGAGAACTTGGTTTTAATATGGGAAAACGTTTTTATTAAAACCAGACTATAACCAGAACAGTGCTCTCAACGATCCACAATGACGCTTCGCTCCACGTGCAAGACTCAACATCCTAGGTAATAAGGTTTATATTTATTGCCTACATGCTAGAATTGCATAGAACTTTGCTCGTAGTATGCTTAGATTACACTACACATTACTTGTTACTGCTTGAGAACACCTATGTGCTTACACTCTTCTGTCATCGCACTATTCGCGAACCTTTCTCACTTATATTGCCTTTGATGTGAAGATCAATGGCCGGACGTATCAATTTGACACAAGCCCAGTTGACGGCTCTTATCAATGAACAAGTTGCTGCGGCACTTGCAGCTGCAAACGCAGGAGGTATACCCTGCAGTCGTAACTCATCTTAGGGTCTTTAGATCCTACGTTCCTAAACAACTCTTATGTTTAACCTCATTCTGTTCTTACACATTAGGTCAAAACGCTCATCAGCCTGTATGCACTTTCAAGAACTTCATGGACTGTCGTCCAAGCACATTCAGTGGCACCGAGGGGGCAGTGGGACTCCTCCATTGGTTTGAGAAGCTAGAATCAGTATTTGAAATGTGTGAATGCCCTGAGGCTCGCAGGGTCAAGTACGCCACTGGTACTTTGGAAGGAATCGCGTTAACTTGGTGGAACGCACAAGTGCAGATTCTAGGGTTGACAGCTTCTAACGCCACTCCTTGGAATGACTTCAAGGAACTGATTAAACGTGAATATTGCACACGAGAAGACATTCACAAGTTGGAAGACGAGTTGTATCATCTGAAAATGGTTGGGTCAGAGATCGAAGCTTATACTAAACGGTCGAACGAGCTGGCCGTGCTGTGCCCAACTATGGTGGACCCTCCTATCAAGCGCATTGAGTTATACCTCAAGGAATTAGCGCCAGAGATACAGAGCCAAGTGACATCGGCTAATCTTGATAATATTCAGGCTATTCAGCGCCTCGCTCATCATCTCACGGATCAGGCAGTCGAACAGAATAAGCTGCCTAAACGCATCAGTGCTACCACTACTGCTGTCACTACTTCTGCTACTCCCAGTGACAACAAGAGAAAATGGGATGGGGATTCTAGCAAGGGATCAGCTTCAGTTCAGTCATAGGTTCAGCAGCGAAAGACTGACAGTTATCAGAGTCCCAGTCAGCACTCTTCAGGCAATCAGGGGCAGGGTGGATATCGGGGAATTCACCCACTGTGTAATAGGTGCAACAGACACCACAGTGGACGGTGTCGTAAGGAGCGTTGTCAGAGATGTCTCAAGATGGGGCATGAAGCTAAAGACTACAGGAGTTCGCGACCTGCAAATCAGAACCAGCAACACCCACCACCAGCTCCACAGAATCAGCATCAGCAGCAGCAACAGCGGGGCAACAGGGGATGTTTTCAGTGTGGGGCTGAAGGGCATTTCAAGCGTGATTGTCCCCAGTTGAACCAGAACCAGAATCGTAACAATAACAACAATCAGGGAAACGGCAACAACAATAATGGTGGGAACAACAACGTCAATGAGGCTAGGGGTCGTGTTTTTGTGCTGGGGCAGGGAGAAGCGAGAAATGATCCCAACGTAGTCATGGGTAAGTTTCTTCTTGACGACTTTTATGTTACTGTATTGTTTGATTCGGGTGCGGATACAAGTTACCTGTCATTGAAAGTTAGCCAAATGTTAAAACGTACGCCAACTCCCCTAAACACCAAACATGTCGTAGAATTAGCTAACATTAAAAGTCTAGAGGCTACACACATAGTTCAGGGTTGTAATCTTATCCTCGCTGGTCAGACTTTCTCCATCGACCTCATTCCTATAGTTCTGGGTAGTTTTGACATCGTCGTCGGCATGGATTGGTTATCCAAGCAACAAGCAGAGATCCTATGCAAAGAGAAGATCATTCGTATTCCCCGTTCGGGTCAGGAACCTCTCGAAGTTCAGGGCGACAAGAGTGGTGCTGTGGTTGGTATCATTTCTTTCTTGAAGGCACATAAATGTTTATGAAAGGGGCACACTGCTATTCTGGCATTAGTTACAGATGCATCGACGAAAGAGAAGAGAATAGAGGATATTCCAGTTGTACGCGAATTTCCTCAGGTGTTTCCTGAAGATTTACCTGGTCTACCGCCTCATCGTCAAGTCGAGTTTCAAGTCGAGCTAGCTCCAGGAGCAGCACCTATAGCTCGCGCACCGTATCGTCTAGCTCCAACTGAACTGGAAGAGCTGTCAAAGCAACTACAAGAGCTCTTGGATAAGGGCTTCATTCTTCCAAGCTCTTCGCCTTGGGGAGCTCCAGTACTATTCGTGAAAAAGAAGGATGGCACTTTCAGGATGTGCATAGACTACCGCGAACTGAACAAGGTCACAGTGAAGAACCGCTATCCTCTTCCACGCATCGACGACTTATTCGGCCAGTTGCAAGGGTCGAGTTACTACTCCAAGATTGATCTAAGGTCAGGGTATCATCAGCTGAGAGTCCGGGATGAGGACGTCTCCAAGACAGCATTCAGAACTCGCTACGGTCACTACGAGTTTCTAGTCATGCCATTTGGGCTTACGAACGCGCTGGCAGTTTTCATGGATCTTATGAACAGGGTGTGCAAACCCTATCTAGACAAGTTCGTCATTGTCTTCATCGACGACATTCTGATATACTCCAAGAGTCAGGAGGAACACGAGCAGCATTTACGTCTTATCTTGGAACTTCTTCGAAAGGAGCAGTTGTAACTTCTGGCTTCGTGAAGTCCACTACTTAGGCCATGTGGTGAACAGGGATGGGATCCATGTCGATCCATCCAAGGTAGATTCGATCAGGAACTGGCCTGCACCGCGTACACCAACAGAGATACGCCAATTCTTGGGTTTGGCGGGTTACTACAGACGATTCATTAAAGACTTTTCGAAGATCGCACAGCCGCTTACAATGCTGACACAGAAAGGTGTCACCTACCGTTGGGGAGATTCCCAGGAAACCGCTTTTCAGTACTTAAAGGATAGGCTATGCAGCGCACCTATACTCTCATTGCCGTAGGGCACAGACGATTTTGTGGTCTATTGTGACGCATCGATACAGGGGCTTGGTTGTGTATTGATGCAGCGAGATAAAGTTATTGCCTATGCTTCGCGACAACTCAAAATTCATGATTGGAATTACACGACGCACGATTTAGAGCTGGGAGCTGTTGTTTTCGCGCTCAAGATATGGCGACACTACTTGTACGGTACCAGGTGCACTATTTACACCGATCACAGGAGTCTCGAGCATATCTTCAAGCAGAAGGAATTGAATATGTGTCAACGACGATGGGTCGAGCTACTTAATGATTACGAATGCGCCATCAAATACCATCCAGGCAAAGCCAATGTTGTGGCTGACGCTCTCAGTCGGAAAGACACTCTACCTAGGCGTGTACGAGCTCTGCAGCTCACTATTCAGTCTGATTTTCCTGCACAAATACGAGATGCTCAGGTAGAAGCATTGAAACCAGAAAACGTCAAGGCTGAAGCCTTACGCGGATCAAGGCAACGATTAGAACGGAAGGAAGACGACGCCTACTATGTAACAGGACGTATTTGGGTACCATTATACGGCGGTTTACGAGAACTTGTGATGGATGAAGCTTATAAGTCTCGCTACTCGGTACATCCAGGTTCGGATAAAATGTACCACGATATCAGAACTACATACTGGTGGCCTAGCATGAAGGCCCACATTGCAACTTACGTCGGCAAATGTTTGACTTGTGCGAGAGTCAAGACAGAGTACCAGAAACCCTCAGGCCTACTGCAACAACCCAGGATACCACAGTGGAAATGGGAAGAAATTTCCATGGATATTGTTACTGGCCTGCCTAGATCCCAGCGGGGGAATGATACTATTTGGGTGATCGTTGATCGACTCACAAAGTCTGCACATTTCTTGGCTATCAAAGAAACAGATAAGTTCTCTACATTAGCAGACATCTACTTGAAAGAAGTTGTTTCGAGGCACGGGGTGCCCACCTCTATCATTTTGGATCGCGGTGCACGATTCACTTCAGAACTTTCGGCTCTCGTTTAGACATGAGCACAGCTTATCACCCTCAGACGGATGGGCAGTCTGAGCGCACGATTAAAACCCTAGAAGATATGCTTCGAGCGTGTGTTATCGATTTCAGCAACGGCTGGGAAAAGAACCTCCCGTTAGTGGAGTTTTCGTACAATAACAGTTACCACACCAGCATACAAGCCGCTCCATTCGAGGCATTGTACGGACGTAAATGCCGGTCACCTCTCTGTTGGGCAGAGGTGGGGGATAGTCAGATTACAGGTCCAGAAATGGTAGTTGACGCTACTGAACGAATAGCACAAATACGACAACGCATGGCGGTAGCTCGTGATCGCCAGAAAAGCTACGCTGATAAACGCAGAAAACCGCTCGAATTCCAAGTTGGGGATCGAGTGCTACTCAAAGTCTCACCCTGGAAGGGTGTGGTTCGTTTTGGTAAACGAGGCAAGCTTAATCCACGGTATGTTGGACCGTTCGAAATCACTGAAAGAATAGGCAAAGTAGCCTACAGACTAAACCTACCAGCTGAACTCGGTGCAGTTCACAACGTATTCCATGTGTCGAATCTGAAGAAGTGCCTGTCAGATGAGACCCTCATAATTCCTTTTAAGGAATTCACTATCGACGAGCGGTTGCAGTTCGTCGAGGAACCTGTGGAAATCACGGACCGGGATGTTAAGGTCCTCAAACACAAGAGAATCCCTCTTGTCCGAGTTCGTTGGAACTCCAAACGCGGCCCAGAGTACACCTGGGAACGCGAAGACCAGATGACAGAAAAGTACCCCCAGTTATTCGGAACCAATGCAACCACTACTGAGACTGAAGCTACTACTGCGGAATTTCGGGACGAAGTTCCGAATCAACGGGGGGATGATGTGACACCCCAGGAAAACCAGTAAACGATACAACTTACCTAGCTTCCTCAGTAACCGCATGCTAAATTTCGGGACAAAATTTCTTTCAAGATGGGGATAATGTGACAACTCAAATTTCCAAGATTCCTACTTCGCATTTATTGCACGATTCGTTTATTGTTTATTTGCACAATTAGTTGCTATGGAATTGTATACGTTTAGATACAATGAAGTGTATTGTGTGTTTGTGCATGGTTATGTGTTAATTGTGATAGACTTGTCAAATGCATAAACTTGGTGGTGAAACTGTGAAAGTGTTTGAGATGGTGCAACATTGTAAAATATAATAATTAAGGGTGTATAGATTTATTAGTGAAACTTAAACTATTCTTAACCCTAATCCCTTTTCACTAATCATTACACCAAAACAAAACACGTACTTGCAATCCTCTGATCTTTTCTGGCAATCATCATCACCATCATCATTGGCACAAGATATCCATCGCTCTTGATTTCCATACCCTAACTAGAATTAATTCAAGGTAATCGTTTATTGATTGTTTGATTGTATCAATTCTTGATTATTGGAATACTTTTAAACCCTAGCTTTGATTTGATGGTTCTGTGCTTTAATTTGATTCTGATTATTGTAATATGATGGTGATTAGTTGTGTAATGGTTTGTTTCTTGTCAAGATACATGATATGCTACAGTTGTGATTGATAATTGGATTAAAATGGTCGCCAGTGTATGAAATTAGGGTTTTTAGAACGATGAATGAAACTGTTGAACGAAGAAAACGTAACTGCTTCAATTACAAAGAATGAATGGTTGAAATGTTTGTCAGAGTTTTGTGTTGTTAAACTTGTCCGAATTTTATGAAGGGAATGAAGTTCGATGTTTATGTGTATATATAACATTCTTGATCTGAGTTTTAAACATGAGAAGAAGGTCCGACCTTCATAATTATAAGGGATCCGAGTTTCTATTCATCATGTGTGGTCCGACTTTTAAAACAAAGCATTGGTCCGAGCTTTGCTTGGGATATGTGATTTGTCCGAGCTTTATAAGATGCAAAGGGTCCGAGTTTCATGACCTAAGGTCCGAGTTTAATGCCCAACCATATGTCCGACCTTTGTGACCCCCATACCCTTGTCCGAATTTCTTTAAGTGTGTGATGTTGTCCGAGTTTTGCATGTAGGGGAGGGGTTGTCCGACTTTTAACCCCCACACCCCCTAGTCCGAGTTTTAACCCTTGCCACTTGATCCGACTTTTAACCCCCACACTTCCTGTCCGACTTTTGAACAGGGGAAACCCCCCCCCCACACACACACACTTGTCTGAGTTTTAGAAGGGCAAGGCCCTGTCCGATGTTGTGTGATGATCACTTTGAAACAGTGAGCTGCATGTTATATAATGTTAAATCTGTTAAGCTGTGTATGACACTTTGTTAAGTCCCTAACTTCGTTAAACTTGTGAAGTTTAATAACGCTGCTAAATGTACTAAGTATCTTAACGGTGGCAATTAGGTTAACATCCACGTTAGACTAAACTGTGAAATCAAAGACGTGACGCACGAATAATATGATTACGATTAACTGTTTACGTGATGTATGATCCTATATATATATATATAATCGTATGATACTGAATGCAAATGTATGATCCTGCGTGTATGAACATTCTATGTGATATCATCCTGTACACAATAAGCACACAAAACACAGTTGCTTGAATGTCAATGATTTGCAAACCGTAATTAGATGCAAACACTTACATCGTATCATGTGCAATGAATCCTAGGTCGTGTGTAACGGACTTAGACATTTACTAAACCCTAGAAGCAATAACATACCGAGCAAACCAAGGTGAGTTCACACAGCCAAGGCATGGGGTTCCCAGGGTGGGAATGGGATTGGATTTATTTACTTGTACATCTCTAGATAATGGAACGTAGTGATATGATATGATCCTCGGGTGAGGAAGGTGATTGATAAGATACAACTAGACTAATGGTACTAAATTCAACTGATATTCGCACACACGCCAGGGTTGGCCGCGATATTATGACTAATCTTCGCACACATGCCTAGGAAGGCCGCGAACTATACTCTAAACTTCGCATACATGCCAGGGTGGCCGCGATACAAACATACCTAGTCTAGAATACTTGAGAACTTCCCCTAATCTTCGCATACATGCCTAGGAAGGCCGCGATACGAACTATTTCGATACATGACTTAATAAACAAATACAAGGCTTACTATACTGTTACAATTACTGAACCATAAACTGTGAACTCGCTCAACTAGTTGTTGATCCTCTGTTACATGCCTTGCAGGTCGTTAGATACATGGAGCTTGCACAGGGAGGAGCAGGTCGTTGTGGAGCATGGATCGTGGATGCCATGTTAAAACGTTTTAAATATTTGAACTTATGATATACATTGGGTTTTCATACTTATGCTTCCGCTACACTTGATACTATAATAATGTTTTGAACACCTATCGTATTGAATGTTTGGTTTGCATTTATTATACTTGATATTAATTACATGTTCAATATGATTGGTGGCTTGATCCTAGTCAGTCACGCTCCCAAGCGGTGATATTCCGTAGGTGGATTTTGGGGGTGTGACAACTTCGGCTTGTCCATTTGTTTGAAGGTGATACGCGGTTGAGATCCGGTGATAGACCCCATATCTTGTTAGAATTTTTTCAAGTAAATGATTACAAAAATAGGTACCTCTATCACTTATTAACGCTTTTGGAGTTCCGAAACGAGAAAATAGTCGTTTCAGGAATCTTACCACAGCTCTTCCATCATTTGTTGGAAGAGCTTCGGCCCATTTTGACAAGTAATCCATTGCCACAAGTATATATTTGTTTCCTTTTGACGGTGGGAAAGGTCCCAAAAGTCTAGTCCCCATACATCAAAAATTTCACAAACAAGAATGCCATTTTGTGGCATTTTGTTTTTGGAAGAAATATTACCTGATCGTTGGCATGCATCACATGTCTTGATAAGACTTTGGGAGTCTTTGTAAATGGTTAGCCAATAGAATCCTGAATCAAATACCTTTCGTGCAGTACTAGCGGCATCATGATGTCCTCCGTATGGACCTTCATGACAATGGCAGAGAATTTTTCTTTCTTCACTACCATGTACGCATCATCGCATAAGTTGGTCGGCACACATTTTGAAAAGATAAGGATCTTCCCAAAAATAATGCTTTACATCGGCAAAGAACTTTTTCTTTGATGATGTGACCATCCTTTTGCGACTATTCCACTAGCTAGGTAGTTGGCGTAGTCGGCGTACCATGGTTCATCTCGGTATTCCACCATTTCAAAGGACTCCATTTGGGAATTTTTCATTGATGAGCTCGTCCCTAGTAGCCTCTAAAGCTGGATCTTTCAAGCGGGATAGATGATGTGCAGCGGTGTTTTCTGCTCCTCTTTTGTCTTTTATTTCAATGTCAAATTCTTGGAGGTGTAGAATCCATCTGATTAAACGCGGTTTGGCATCCTGTTTTTTAAAGAGATAATGAATGGCTGCATGGTCTGTATAAATTATCATTTTAGAAAGAACAAGATAAGAACGAAATTTATCAAAAGCAAATACTACAACTAGTAATTCTTTTTCAGTTATTGTGTAATTCTCTTCTGCATCGTTAAGTGTTTTACTAGCGTAGTATATTACATGAAAATGCTTATCTTTTCTTTGTCCCAAGACAGCTCCAACTGCAAAGTCACTTGCATCGCACATGATTTCGAAAGGTAATTTCCAATCAGGCGCTATGATGATAGGTGCATTGACTAGCATTTCTTTTAGTGTTCAAAATGCTTGATTGCAATCCTTGTCAAAGATGAATGGAGCATCTTTTTCAAGTAATTTTGTTAAAGGTCTTGAGATTTTAGAAAAGTCTTTGATAAATCGTCTATAAAATCTGGCATGCCCTAGGAAACTTCTGATAGCTCTAACGGAGGATGGGGGTGGTAATCGGAAAATGGTGTCTATTTTAGCCCGATCAACCTCCATTCCTTCACTTGAGATTTTATGACTGAGTACTATTCCCTTTGTTACCATGAAATGGCATTTTTCCCAATTAAGGGCGAGGTTAGTTTCCTCATATCGGGATAGCATTCGTTCAAGGTTATCGAGGCATTGGTCGTATGAATCTCTAAAGATAGAAAAGTCGTTCATGAAGACTTCCGTAGTCTTTTCTATCATATCATGGAAGATGGCCACCATGCAATGTTGGAAAGTTGCGGGGGCATTACATAGACCAAAGGGCATGCGTCGATAAGCAAAAGTTCCGTAGGGACATGTGAATGTTGTCTTTTCTTGGTCTTTGGGAGCTATCGGTATTTGAAAGTAACCTGAAAAACCATCTAAAAACAATAAAATTTGTGACTAGATAATCTTTCTAACATTTGATCATTAAAAGGTAAGGGAAAATGATCTTTCCTTGTTTCCTCATTTAATCGATGATAATCAATACAAACTCTCCATTTGGTGACGGTTCTGGTTGGTATTAAGTGACCACCGTCATACCTCCTTTCTTGGAAACTACTTGGACGGGACTTACCCAAGGACTATCGGAAATTGGGTAGATGAGTCTGGCGTTAAGTAGTTTGATGACTTCGTTTTTAACCACTTCTTGTACGTTTGGATTTACTCTACGTTGTGGTTGTATTACCGATTTATACTCATCATTCATTAAAATTTTGTGCGTGCACATGGAAGGGCTTACCGATTAATTTTTCTTTTTCTAAACTAGTTAATTTCGAAGAAATAATTACAGGTAGCTTACCATCCTTATCGAGAAAAGCATATTCCAAACCTTTTGGGAGTTCTTTGAGCTCAAGTGGTGGGTCTTTAGGAGACTCTTTATTTGGTTGCTCATTTTGGTCAAGAACTAAAAAGGTTTGTTCAATGGCGACCTCTTCTTCAACAAGGGGGTCCATTTCGTCTTCCGTATCGGGTGATTCATCTTCATCTTCAATTAGGGGATCGTCATTGCCGATTGGATATTTCATTCATTAGTCAAGATCGACATATTTTTTGTCGGCCCGTGATTGAATGGGTAGGTTGTTTCGCATCCGGTTAATCAAAGCTTTGTGGGTTTTCACAAAAGGTCATCCCAACACGAGTGGAGCATCATCAAGAATGACGAAGTCGGTTGGGACTACCGTTTGATTTGTTTGGACTAACACGTCTTCAACTACCCCCATTGATTTTATTATTTTCTTATTAGAAAGAAAATTGGGTATTTGAAGTGGGGAAAAATCACTAATACTTAATTTTTCGAAAATATAGTTCGGCATTATATTAACACAAAGATCTTTATCGATTGTAATATTACTAATAAAGGAATTTTGAAAGAAACATGGAACCGGTGTAATGTGAATTTCAAATGGATCATCTTTTGTTAGCATAGTTTGATCATTTGTTAACTTAATGCTTACCATTTCGTCAATTTTAGTGTCAGTGTTTAACTCTTTTAAAAAACTTAGCATGAGTAGGTACCAAACAATGGTTTTCGAAAGAAGGTGTTAAGAGATTAATTTCTTGAAAATTAGACTCTTTTTGAAGATTAGCATTTTTGGACTTACCTTTTTCGTTGTTTGGTTCATACGTCGGTTTTTCACTTACTTGTTCTTCCATTTTTACCTCTTCTACTATTACCTCTTTAGTACAAACTACCTCTTCCCTCGAACGGGATTCTTTTATGTACCATTCGATAGTTTTGAGATGTTCTATTATTCTTTCGGCTACGGGGAGGATAGTTGGTGGTTCGTCAAAGTGAGCGGGATAAGTATCCCAAAAGCTTGAGTGCGGAAGTTCGATCCTTGGTCCTTCATAATACTCATATGAGGTAGGTGGTTCACACCATTGTTCCTTAGAGTGAGTATATGATGGAGAAGGTTCATACCTTGGTTCTTCATAATACCCATATGAGGTAGGTGGTTCGCACCATTGGTCCTCATAATGAGTATATGATGGAGAAGGTTCATACCTTGGTTCTTCAAGATATGAGTATGAAGGCTCATACCTTTGTTCTTTAAGATATGAGTATGAGGGAGAAGGTTCATACCTTGTCCTTCATAGTATGTGTATGAAGTGGTTGACTCGTATCTAGGCTCCTCATGGTATGTATACGAAGTGGATGGTTCGAAGAGGTCACAATATTGTATCGAGTGAGGGTTACCGCAAATGGTACAATACTCTTCTTCATAATCATCCTCTTCATAGTGGTAATTGTAACCTCCCGAGTATTAATCCATAAGAATCACTCAGCAGACCACAAAAGAGTCTCGGGACCAGAAAACAAAATAAAAACGGAAACAGAGGCTCACCACGGCCCCGCGTTCAGCGAGCACGGCCTGTGGTCAGATTCTGTATCTAGGCGTTTTAAAATTTATTACTAGATTAGTTCAGCACGGGGGTGTGTTCAGTGAGCACGACCCCGTGTTCAGACTCTGTATCTAGGCGTTTTGTTATTTTTATGCAGCACGGGGGCGTGTTCAATGAGCACGACCCCGTGTTCAGACTACTGTAATGCAAAATGTTCCTAAAAAAGTAAAAATGTGTGCGCAAATTTAAAAATGTTTTTAAAAAATGATTAGGCCGTCGATTTTCAGGTTTCTTAAAATCCTTGTGTCCCTGGCAACGGCGCCAAACCTTAGTGTGTGCAAAGCGTGATATATTTTTATTGATATTTTAAGCCCATTTTACACATTAGTCCAGTTTTAAATTTATAAAACACGATACTCTACTAACACTAAACACACACTTGGGTAAGTGCACCCGTCGTGAGCGTAGTATAGCGTTGGTAAGATACTGAGGTCGTTCAAGGACACAAGAGCTTTTAGTACCGGTTTATCCTCAACGGCTAATCAATCTAAAATTTTTGAGAAAAGGTTTTAAACCTGAAAATAAACACTAAAAAGGCAGAAATAATATTAAAATAAAAACAGATAGACAAGATGAATCACTTGGATCCGACTCGCCTTTTAAATACCCTTTGATGATTTTCGCACTTTCAGACTTTTTAAGAGATTATCTTAGTTATAGTAGTAGGCCCTTCTTTTGAAGGTGACGTTACCCTCAACCCAGTGGTTTGAGTTATTAATGCGAAAAGTGGTAGGCCCCTCTTTTGGAGGTGACGTTACCCTCGGCTAAGTGGTTTGAGTCAATAGGGATACAATCCCAAGTAGCCGATTTAATGTATTAATAGTAGTTTACATATGAGGGGTTCAAGCCATTCTGTCCCCCGCCATCCAATATTAGTGGGTATTGAAGGAGGTTCTAGTAAGCTTGAACCAGGTCCTTGCAGGATCTATACACTGAACAAGGCAAGAACCTTACTAAACCATTACCTTAACCCCCGACCAGGTAGCCAACATGCCTCTATATAGACCGTAGAGACATGAATGGTGTAAATCTTTTACTTTATATAGATAGTAAAGTAACGCCAAGACACCACGGACAAATGATAAAGAAAATTCACCTTCAACATAAGAAACTAGTTATTAAAGTCATTAATACATAACCAAATAAAAAGTGCCGAAAGATTAAAAATCAAAAGTAATACATAAAAGACTTGTCTTCACCAAGTGATGTAAGAGGCTTAACCAAACATGGCCTTTTATTGGCAAGAACTCTTACTATCAATCTTGGATCCCGAGACTACTACACACTCTAAAGATGGATGATGGATGATGGTGGTGGGTGTTGGTGGTGTAGTGGTGGTGGAGTGGTGGCAAAGCGGGAGAGTAGTGGTTTGCCAAGGAATGCCTTTGAAGTGAGCCAATCACCTCTATTTATAGCCTACACAGAGCCCTGGCCATGACCCTGTGTCCAGTGGGCATGCCCCCGTGGCCAGCCTTTTCTCTTCCTTCATTAAATGCATTTTTCAGCAGAGGGCCCCACACGGCCCCGTGGGCAGAATCGTATCTATACTATGAAGATTTTGCAAGATTCTGCGTATCTTAGCGTTGGCCACGCCCCATGTCAAGCTGGGCACGCCCCCGGGGTGGGCGTAGAAGCTTCCGCAGCTTTGTCTTTTCTGTAGGCGCCTGACCACGCCCCCGTGTCCAGTGGGCACGGCCCCGTGGTCAGTCTTCTGTTGACTTGTTTTTGCTTTGGGGATGCTGCCGAGGGGTTGGGTATGTCACGTTTATTCCTTTTCTTTGTATTTATGTTGGTTTTGGCTGTATATTTGTTCCTTTTGCTCGTTTAAGCTCATTTGGTCTTGTAAATTCAAAGGGAAGACAAAAACACACTTTTTTCAACATTAGTACTAAAAAAAGGTTAGTTTTATGCCTCATTTGATGTAATTTATATGTTACATTTTGCACAAATCAGCAATGTTGGGTTCACGACTACAAACATAGACTCACAGTTAAAACAATGTGACTCTGTGAAAGCTGAGCTGGAACTTCTCATTAGAAATTACAAACAAAATGAGTTACACATCAAAAAGTTTGATACCTCCAGTGACAGTGTTCGTAATCTGTGCAATATGCAACTTGCCTATAAAGAAAATAAGGGAAAGGGATTAGGATACACACAGGTTCCGCCACCATATAATCATAATTATTCCAGACTGCCTATTACTGAGCAAGAGATGGAAAATTATTATAAAATGATGTATGGCCAGCCTAGTGATTATGTTCCATATGAATCATCAAAATTTAAAAAAGGTCAACCGACTGATTTCAAGAAACCAATGAATTTTGTCAAAAATGAAAATGTTCAAAATGAACCAGCTGATAAGTCCGATCACGAAAATGAAACAGTAACAAATACAGAAGCAGGAACTGAAACAAAAATGGAACCAATTAACACATCCGCAGAGGAGATGGAGGAAAGTTCACAAAATTCTGAATCTGTTAAAAATACTAATTGCTCTAGTTCATGTGCAGAGTCAGTAACAACAGAAGAGAAGTCTAAAGAGGATGATGAATCATATCAACATGCTGCTAATAATGTTATTTCTGAGAAAAATGACCTTCATGCTTGGAACTATGTTTTTTCTTGGTTTGCTGAGACTTGGGGTGTTCCCACTAAAACTGATGAATCTGGTGCTATTATTCTAGACTATGCTTGTGATAAAAATGGTTGTGGTAAAAATGTTGAAAAAGTTAAAGATATTTTGACAGGAGAGTCTGATGTGTCAACTGAGGAACTCGAGGCATCTGTTTCAAGTAACTCAGAAATCAATTCTGATGTTTCAAGAGATTGTTCTAGTACACCTGAAACATCGAATGATACGTTAGAAGCTCCCTACAATGATGAAAACCATGATATTATTGGTTGTGATAATGAAGAAATTGTTAAACAGGGGTCATCTGATGATCTTGACAATCAAACAGAGGATCCAGAAATCTCATACAGTGAGCTCAAATCTTCCAAAGATTTTGATTGTGATGAACAATCAGAATCCGGCGGCGTTGTGAAAGAAGATAGTCAAACTGTCTTAGACATAGACTGCTCATTATCTGACATACCAGAATCGTCTAATGTCGAGAACTCAGAGGTTGATAAAGCTGAAGAAGAGACATCCATAAAGTCCAATTCTGCAGAAACTCATGGAAACATGAAAATTATGGAGAAGGAATCCATGGAAATCAATTCCACAGTTGAATCAGACGATGAAACTGTAGAAGAAATTATTATGGAAACCTTCTCTATAGAAACTCCTGAGAACATGGTCTTTGAGGAAAGGGAATCTGTGGAAGTCACTTCAACAGACAGTACAACTCTCGACCCTAAAGATTCAGATTCTAAAAGGAGTGATTTTAACAAAGATGAATCAACTGAATCTGTTCCCTCTAAGAAAAGGTGGTAACGTAGAAACAAAAGGCCACAGAAAAAGAATGTTCAAAGGGAAATCCCAAATCTCAAGCAAACAGAACCTAAACTGAAGGGTAAAGTTGCGGATACTTACTCTAGTGCTGACAGCTGTGAGCAGGGTTCATCCAAGATGAAACATCCTTGCAAGCACTCAGCGTCAAATGAAAAGAAAAGAGATGATCAGTTCTCGAGAACAACACAAGCAGAACTGTATGTCTTTTTCTCAAAAAGGCAAACGTGTTTTAATTGTGGAATTCCTGGACACATTTCAAGAAATTGTATTCATCGTCCCTACTACTCTAGGAACATGTATCATCAGAAGGCTACGCACTCTCACTTTTATAAAAAATCGACCTCCTAAAGCAAGGCCTTCTGACAGAGACTGGAATCTAGCAAAATAGAAAAATGAAAAATTTTCAAATGTAAACAGGTTTCAAAGAAAAACAAAAGTTTTTCCATCAAATGGAAGTGTTTCTGACACCAAAAATTGGAAACCTAAAACTCCTGTTGGATCCCAGTCTCCGTGTTCACAACCGTCTACTTCTACCTCATCACCAAAAACCACAAGCGATGTTAAGAGCCATATGATCTTTCGCGAAGTCACTTACACATATAGCGATGGTCAACTCAGGTCCACTATGGCCTAGGTTCCAGTCTCTAACTAATTCCATTAAATGTGCAGGAACGACTATGGAGGGCTATCTTTAGAATCTGGTTTATTGATAGTGGTTGTTCTAAACACATGACGTGAGATATATCCCAGTTGAATGATATCAAGATATTCAAAGGAGGATGTGTCAACTTCGCTGGAGGAGAATCGGGAAGAATCACCATGAAAGGCACATTAAAAAATGGAGTCCTTACCTTTTCAGACGCTAACTATGTCCCTGAGCTAAAGCACAATCTACTGAGCGTATCACAGATGTGCGACAAAGGAATGGAGGTTCTCTTCACCAAGAGCTGCTGCGTCATTTTGAAACCAGGAATTATCATACCTGAAGATTGGTTTTTGATTGAAGCTGAATGTTGAGAAAATGCTTATGTGATTGATATGAACAAAGCACCCACTGATCAAGTTACTTGTTTGTTTTCAGAGATAGCTGAGCATGATGCTATGATGTGGCACTGTTGGTTGGGTCATCTGAACATGAAAAATCTGAATCGATTAGCAAAAGGAGGTCTAGTCAGGAACTTGCCAATCAAGGATTTCATGAAAATAGAGAAATGTGAAGCGTGCGCTCGAGGAATGCAACATCGAAGACCTCACAAGTCCAAACCTGTTCACATAACTTCAAAGGTTTTGGAACTACCGCATATGGATTTATTTGGCCAGTCAATGTACATAGTATCGGAGGAAAGGCTTACTGTTTGGTTATCACATATGATTTTTCTCGTTTCACTTGGGTATTCTTCTTGGAGCAGAAAAGTGAGACAACTAGCTTAATCAAGAAATTTGTAATTCTCAAGGAGAATCAAGCAAATAAATGAGTAAAGATTATCCGCTATAACAACGGGTCAGAATTCAAGAATGCCGAGCTAAATGAATTTTGTGCCTTAAAAGGAATCGATCGTCAGTATAGTACAACTAGGTCTCCTCAACGTAATGAAGTTGCAGAAAGACGCAATCGTACTCTCATTGAAGCTGCTCGCACAATGCTGATAGATTCAGGTCTTCCACTAATATTCTGGGCAGAAGCAGTGAACACGGCTTGCTACGTTCAGAATCATGCCTTGAAACGTCACATGAAAACTCCCTATGACATAGTAGAAGGTCAAAAACCCTCGGTGCAACACTTTCGTACTTTCGGCTGTCCGTGTGTACTTCTTTTCATGGATTCCAGAGGAAAATTTAAAGCTCGAGGAGATTTGTGCTATTTCATTGGATATGCTATGAATACTTCTTATCGTGTGTACAACAAAGTCAAGAAGCAGATTGTGGAAGCATATCATGTGGATTGGTTGGAAGAAAATCCAAAAGATGCTGGCATTGGACCTGATTGGCTATATGATTATTCCTCCTTTAAATCGTTTCCTATTTTGTCTAATTAAATTGTTGATGCAGGATTTTCGAGCGCAGAGATGCCTATTCCCATTGAAGATGAGGACGAGGATGTGCCCTTGTAGAATATCCTCAAGAAACTCACTGTGGATCGATAGGGATTTCACAAGGATACTACATCACAACTTCACTCGTCCACTATTCAGGAGCCGATTTCTGATCCTTCTGCAGCTATCCCTGATGGTGAAGTTAGCAACACTGAAGCCTCCGCAGGACCGTCAAATGTTCAAGGAGCTTCTTTGTTTCAAGAAGCAATTCTATCAGATTGCACTGTGGATCCTCGCATGATCAAAACTGCTGCACTAAATGAGGGGGAGCCATCTGGAATAGCATCAAGAAGTTTTTCGAATTTGCAACCGAACCTTCAAGCCCCTGCAACAGCAATTCCACAGTGTGTTCAGAAAAGTCACCCAATCACGAATGTCATTGGCCTAGTCTTTGCTGGTATAACAACCCTCCTAAAATATTTTTAGACACCCCTAAATGTCCCTAAATATACCTCGTACGCAAGAAACGAACCCGAAATAACCCTATACTTAGAAAAATCAACGAGAACGAAATTCAGCAGTCGCTCGCGGAGCGCCACCGAGACGGCCTTGGTCTGTCGCGGGCCGCGACTGCTTTTGTGTGTCGGACAAGTCAGGGTGGCACGTGGTACCTGACTCAGCAACCCTACTCGATGACTCGGCAGGCCTATGGCCGCCTTCTTAGATTCTCGCGGGACGCGACGAACTGGTCGACTAGCCCTATAAATAGGGTGAATGAGCTCACTCAGTCCTCGTTCATTTTTATTTTCTCTCTTAAAATTCTCTGATAGTACAAACTGTACTCGGGCATAATACCCACTACAAAGCGAAGCTTTGCCTCGTTGTAAGTACTATAACCCTGCTGTACCCTACACGATCGATTTAGGATTCTGTAATGCATGTCGGCTCTGCCCGACTCAGTCATTAGAATTCTGTCTCGTGTGTATACCCGATCGATTTAGGATTCCGTAATGCATGACGGCTCTGCCCGACCCAGTCATTGGAATTCTCGAGTTGTACGGTTAATTTGAATTGGTTTATTTTACTAACACGTGTGCAATATTTGATTTTAATAGACAATACTCAAGAAAATCACCAGGAAGCCATAGTAGTATCACCTTAGTCAACAATATAAGTACATTCACTTTTTCTCACTATTTGAGGGTACATTTTTGTAAGTCAAAATATTTCACCAAAACCTCAAATATTTTTAAATACAATTGCAGTGATTAAGTTTCAGTAATTCTACAATTGCTGCCAGTATTATGGGGTTTGTATATAGTACTTGATAACCTTCACAATTGGGCACGGGTATCCAATGTGTGATATGACCATAGTCACAGATCCGTCGAATGACACAAACTGACCGAGTAATTATGTAGATATAAACATTGTAATCACCCTTAATATTTTAATGTGTAAACAACTGATGTTTTCCCAAAATGGAATGTGCTTACCAGTATTTCTTGCTGATAAAATATTTTTAAACGCGTTTCAGGTAACACAATGTGAAAGCCAAATAAAAGCCAGTCGGAGAGCACTGAAGGCTTAGAAAAGTGGCTATAAAAGTTACCTAAATAAAAAGGAGTTTTTGTTTTCAATAATTAGGGTTTATCCCTACAAATGTATTGTCAAATGAACTTGGGTTTTATCCCCATAAATTTTTATTATAAAAGTTGGTGGTTTACTCTGATAAACATATTTCCTAACTACGGTCCTGATGTATTCCGCTGCCAAATAAATAAACACCGATACCACCCATCTGCCCTCGCGGCACTCGCTATCGGGGTAGGGGTCGGGGGCTGCGACAGACAGTGGTATCAGAGCTACAGCCACTGGTTTAAGCCAAAGAAGTGTTCTACTGACATTGAAATTTCAAATTCTGTGTTAGGAAATAACTTATGTGATTATGTGTTATGTGTTATTTGACTTTTTGTTAGTTTACAGTATGAGTTATCAAGGAACGTCGGACGCTTATCGTCATTTAGATAGTTCACAGAAAAATGAGGGGGCATCATCTCAGCTTGATCCCTCAAGTTATTCGGCCGATACCAAAGAAGGAATATTTATCTTTAAGGCATAGTCGGAGGAACCTTTTACTACTAAAAAAAGAGGTTGGTTTAATAGAGGGGCACATGAGAGAAGAAAAAGAATGAATAAATTACAGCAACAGAGGACGATACTCAGGGCCAATAGGGAGGCAGATGCACAGATTCAGGAAGTAGCCAATAGGCCACCTTGGGAAGAAGAATTAGATAGACAGCTGGCCAATTTTCACATGTTAGCCACTATAGCAGTAGATGCTAACCAAAACCAAGTAGCCGAACCGCCACTGTTACCCTTATTCCCAGACCAACAGATGCTAGAACCCAACCCAGAAAACCAATTCCTAATACCTGCATTTGACCCCAACGAGTTATCCAGGATCCCAACTCCACAGCCCTTACAATATGATCCTTGGTTTGATGACAATAGGTCATACTCGACCCTATACCCTCCCGAAGAACTAAAGCCTTTAGAACCTGATCCGTGGAAGGATATTGATAGAACGTTTTTCGAAATGAATAGCGCAGACCCCTACGAGGAACCCGTACCTCCACCTAAACCATTAGACCCACCAATGAGAAGATTTAGTGAATGAGGGGAATAGAATCCGACAGATAGGGGAGAGACTAATTTGGAAATATGACGAACGAGAAATGCAGTACTGGATAAATGGCACTTAGAAATTACCAAGATGTATGGTAATTTTGTACTTTAATAAAAAAATATATAATAATATATATAGATACGAATGCATAGTATATTTGATTTCCAGTTGTAGTTTCTAATAGATGCATATATATATATATGAAAAAGAGTAAAGGTCGCAATGATCGACGTTTTTGACAAACTTGTTCGTGTGATTGTGTATAAATAATTGTACTCAATTTTATTCTATGATAACTAATATCTGATAAATGTTCGCAATTCAGATGTCGAACGAAGTAAATCAGGAAAACCAGAATAATAAGAATAACGGAAACCAAATGGATAACAGCGCCATCCAACATATAGTAGCACAAGGAATCACAGATGCTATGCCTTATATTATCAAGACTGTGAAAGATGTAGAAAATAATAAATCTGCAAATGGAAGTAAACGTCAACACACTGAACCAAGTCAAAGTGTGAATAATGATAACAGACCTATTATCCAAGCTCCAATTCCTAAAAGAAGAAGAATCGCTTCATACGGTTGTTCTTTTAAAGAATTGTTGGCTTGCAAACCAATAGAATTCTCAGGCAATGAAGAAGCCATTGCAGCCTTATGTTGGAGAGAAAATGTGACAACTCGAATTTCCAAGATTTCTATTTCGCATTTATTGCACGTTCATTGTTTGTGTAGTTAATTATTTGCACAATTGATTGGTATGGAACTTTATACGTTTTGATGCAATAAATCGTATTGTGTGATTGTGCATGGTTGTTTGATTAATTGTGATAGACTTGTCAATTATGTGAACTTGGTGGTGAAACTGTGAAATGCTTGTAAGATGGTATGCTTGTGTAAAAGATAATTATTCAGGGTGTATTGAGTAATTAGTGAAAACTTAATTATACTTAACCCTAATCCTTCACTAAACCACACACACAAAAATCCAAGCACGTAGTTCACAATTCTCTGGCAATCATCACCAAATCATTGGCAAGACATCACAAGTTTGATTCCTCTCTTTCTCTAGGATCAACACAAGGTAATTGTTAATCATTGTTTATTGATTGTTGATTGTCATCTATTCTTGATTCTTGTAATTCTTGCAAACCCTAGTTCTTGATATAATGGTCCTGTATTTGCTGAATTGAATCTTGATTATCGTGTTATGTTAATGGTTAGTCGTAAAATCATTGTTTGATGGCAAAATATGTTTGGTAATATGAAGTTGTTAACTGTTAAAATGATTTCCTACTATGCAAAAGTGATGAGTTTAGGGTTTTGATCGTATGAAAACAAGAAACGTAACTGATTTGATTCTTTGGACTCTGTGCGATGATTGAGATTCACGTGATGCTTAGTGTCAGAGTTTTGTAACCCTAATTAGTTGTCTGAGTTTTATTATAACACTATGATACCCGAGTTTCATAAACACACAAGGGGTCCGAGTTTAATGAGGACATGATGGCCCGAGTTTCATTTAATCAAGTATGGTCCGAGTTTGGTTCACTAGTGTGGTCCAAGTTTTAAATGAATGTTGAAGTCCGAACTCTTTAAACAAGTTGTCTGAGTTTTTAAACATACAAAAGGGTCCGAGTTTTCTAAAGGTGGCATGTCCGAATTTCTTCAAGGGATCCTGTAGTCCGAGTTTGGTTTTGATGATGAGGTCCGAGTTTGGGCTTCAAGCCCATAGTCCGACTTTTAACTCCCTATTCCCATGTCCGAGGTTTAACAATTAAAATGTTGGTCCGACCTTTGACCCATGTCTCCATTGGTCCGAGTTTCAAACTCTATCCTCCATGTCCGAGTTTTGCTTGTGTTGGTAATGTCCGACCTTTACACCCTTCTCCTTTGTCCGACTTTGTGATAGAAACCCACCCCCATGTCCGAGTTTAAGCAGGGGAAGCCCCCCCCCCCACACTTGTCCGAGTTTTATAAGATCAAGGCCCGAGTTTTATAAGATCAAGGCCCTGTCCGACCTTTTTATGATGCAGAGGAGCCTAAAGTTGTTAAGTGGATTGTGTTGTCCAAGTGTTATTGATTTTATATGCTGAATAAGTAAATGAGTGTTCTGTTATGACAAACACCCGTAATTAAGCCCTCTGTATGCTTCTGTATATAGTTTCATGCAACTGTTCATGTTTGCTTATAACTGAATGATACGATATATGATTGCATGATTTTGATTTCAACTACATGATCCTGCACGCGTGAGCATTCTTTGTGATAATTGCATGTACACAATAAACACACAAAAACACAGTTGCTTGATTTCTCATGACTTGCAAACCCTAATTTGATGCAAACACTTACATCATATCATGTGCAACATATCCTAGGTCGTGTGTAACGGACCTAGACATTTGATAAACCCTAGAGCATAGCATACCGAGCAAACCAAGGTGAGTTCACACCCTTACTAAGGCATGGGATTCCCGGGGCTTGGGAATGGGTTTTAAAGGAATAAGGTTGAATAGATTCGTACTGACACTATCACTAGACTACCATACCATCGTCCTCGGTTGTGCAGGACACATACGTGCAATCTACGTACACATATACTTACTACTATCCTCGGTTGTGAAGGATACTTATACATACTACTATCCTCGGTTGTGAAGGATACTTATACTTAATTACTATCCTCGGTTGTGAAGGATACTTATACATATTACTATCCTCGGTTGTGAAGGATACTTATACTTAATTACTATCCTCGGATGTGAAGGATACTCACGTAAGATCTACGTGAACTTATACTTACTACTGTTCTCAGATTGTGAAGAACACATATGGTTACGAATAGTCTAGTGGATATACAACATGGGAAGCCCCCACCAATAGAACGTACTATCGGCCCAGTAGAGCCACATGTTACAAACGAACTTACAATTACGCATATACTTTCTGTGAACTCGCTCAACTAGTTGTTGATCCTCTGTTACATGCCTTGCAGGTCGTTAGATACATGGAGCTTGCACAGGGAGGAGCTGGTCGTTGTGGGCTTGGATCGTGATTATCTTGTTAAACACTTTTGATACTTGATACTTTATTACGATGGGTTTTATTTATACGCTTCCGCTAAACAATGATAACTTACTTATGTTTTTGGAACACCTTTCATATGGATTGGGTTTGGTTTAATAGCAATTACTTTTACTATATATATTGTTCTATATGATTGGTGGCTTGATCCTGGTCAGTCACGCTCCCAAGCGGTGATACTCCGCAGGTGGATTTTGGGGGTGTGACAGAAAAGACAGAAGCAGTCATAAAAATAAGTAAATGCGCAGACGAAGATAAGATTATGTTTGCTTCTAATCTTTTCAAAAATGCAGCCTTAGAATGGTGGAATACTATTCTCCAGTCTAGGGGAAGTGACCGAGTTTATAATATGGAGTGGATCAACTTTAAGTAAATGGTTGAAAGAAAATTTTGTCCTCCTAATGAGAAGGAACAAATAGCCAATAAGTTCCTAAATATTAGAATGACTAGAATAGGCTGCAAAGGTTTCACTACCATGTTCTTCGAATATGCTAGGATAGTGCCAACCTTAGCCTCACCAGAACCAGTGTTAATCTCCCGTTATATTTGGGGATTAATTAGTGAGATTAGACACGTAGTCAAGGCAGCTAAACCGCAAACCATAGAAGAAGCAGTAGAATTAGCCAATACGTTGACTGATGTATTGGTACGTACTCAAGAGGAAAACCAGAGAAAGAACCTAGCTCAAAAGCTTACGCAGGAATTTCGTTCTAGTAATTTCTACCGTCGAAAAGGGACAGGTTCTTCGGCATGTAAGTTTTGTAAAAAAAAGAAGCACTCAGGGAAGTGTGTTGTGTCCTACAACTTTGGCAAGTACACAGGACATAAGGAAGAAGATTGTAGGAGAAAGGCTAATGCCAGGATATGCTACAATTGTAGAGAAGCTGGTCACATCAAACCAAACTGTCCGAAACTAGCTCTAGCCACGCCCAACAAGACTAAGACAACTGAAGCACCTAAGAAGAATGCCAGAGCCTTTTTTCTGACAGCTGAGGAAGCCAAGATGATTCCGGATGTGATTGCCGGTATGTTCTTAGTTAATGACATAATTCCCAAAGTATTGTTTGACTCTGGTGCAAACCAAAGTTTTATCAATACTTCTTTCTACAAACTTCTTGACCAACCCTTAGTCAAACTTCAACAAGATTGTCTAGTAGAGATAGCAAACGGAGAATCTGTTAAGATAAGTGAAATCTTGTAGGGAGCAGGAATAGAAATCCTAAACCATCGTTTCTTTGCTAACCTTTACCCAATGAATCTTGTCGGTTTCGATGTTGTATTAGGATTGGATTGTTGGTCGCCAATCGTGCCAGTATATTATTTGATTAAAAGTCAGTACAAGTAAGTACACCAAGTGGTGAAAAGATCACAATCAAAGGAGATAAGTCAACTAGATCGACAAAATTCATCTCTGTGATGAAAGCTGCAAGTTACGAAAGGAAGGGAGGAATAGTATATATGATTTCTATAATCATTGATACTAAAGGAAAAGAATTAAAAGATATTCCTGTGATATCTAAATTCTCAGACGTTTTTCCAGAAGAGTTACCTGGATTACCGCCTGATAGAGAAGTTGAATTAAGAATTCACCTAATACCAGGGACGGTGCCGATTACCAAAGCACCATATCGATTAGCACCAACGGGAATGCAGGAACTGAAGAAAAAATTGGACGGACTTCTTAACAAAGGTTTTATACAACCAACCTCATCACCATGGGGAGCACCGGTGTTGTTCGTCAAGAAGAAAGATGGATCGATGCGTATGTGCATTGACTATTGAGAATTTTGAACAAAGTTACGATTAGGAATCGGTGCCCATTACCGAGAATCGATGATCTGTTCGATCAACTTCAAGGAGCTTGATTCTTTTCTAAGATCGATTTACGCTCAGGATATCATCAACTGAAAGTACCGGAAGAGGATATTCCAAAAACTGCTTTCAGAAATAGGTACGGTCATTATGAATTTACCGTTATGCCATTTGGTTCAACCAATACCCCAGCCGCATTTATGGACATGATGAACAGGATATGTAAACGATACCTGGAAAAATTCATAATTGTCTTTATAGATGATATTCTAATTTACTCTAAGAGTAAAGGGGAACATGCACCGCATCTGCATACACTTCTTACATTATTGAGAAAAGAGAAGCTTTATGCTAAATTGTCAAAATGTGTATTCTAGTTACAAGAAGTGCAATTCCTTGGACATCAGGTTAATCATGAAGGAATTCATGTGGATCCCACAAAGATCGAGGCGATTACTAAATGGAAAGTCTCTGAATCACCAACGGAAGTACAGAGTTTTCTTGGACTGCCAGGATATTATAGACGGTTTATCCGAGATTTTTCTAGAATAGCCATTCCATTAACTAAACTGGCCTGCAAATCAGTTAAGTTTGAATGGGGACCGAAACAGAAGAAGCTTTTAAGATTCTTAAGCAAAGGTTAACCAACGCACCCATACTCGTATTACTAGAAGGAACTGATGACTTTATAGTCTATTGCAATGCGTCTAAGCTAGGATATGGATGTGTGTTGATGCAACATCAAAAAGTTATAGCTTATGCCTCTAGACAACTTAAGAAACATGAAGAGAATTATACAACCCATGATCTAGAGTTAGGAACCATAGTTTTTGCCCTTAAGATTTGGAGACATTATTTATATGGAAATAAATTTGTTGTCTTCACCGATCATAAGAGTTTAAGATATATTTTCGGGCGAAAAGAATTAAATATGAGACAGAGACACTGGATGGAAGTTCTTAGCGGCTATGATTATGATATCCAGTATCATGTTGGAAAAGCTAATATAGTAGCTAATGCATTAAGTCAAAAGTAACATGAAATGTCACACCCCAACCGATGGCGGAATCATCGGGGCACGACACTGAGCGAAACAGATTGTCCAGGAGAAATCCATAATAACTAAATTACCAGATATTTAATATTATGTCCCATACCATAACATACCAAAGTAAAACAGTTATTATAGAGCAAGTATCTAAAAGACAAATAAAATACTATTCCGACAACTCATGACATAAATTGTTTGTTATCACACCCCGACCGCGTTAAAACAACGAAACTGCGGCGGAAACGTCGGGGAGTGTCGTGGAAGAATTATTGTTTCACAACCATGGATTCAAAAGTTTCGTTTTATTGATCCATTAAGTAATTTACATTCTATTAATACAAAACAAACAAGTTACACATCGTCTATTATTATTATTATTATTATTATTATTATTATTATTATTATTATTATTATTATTATTATTATTATTATTATTATTATTATGTCACTAAGGCCTCGTCCAGATCCTATGTGAACATGCATCCTAGCAATCAACATCATGCAACACCACCTGAAACATATGTAAAAACAAAGTCAGCAAAGAAATGCTGGCGGGCACATAGGTTTTATGAGAGTATCGGATTCATGGCTCGTTTACATGTTGCAAAACCCTATTAAAATCCTTGTTTTGAAAAGTGTATAGTATTGCAACATAATTAACCAACTCAAATCAAGTGGGTTATAGTTTATAAAATCTGGTAGCCATGATTCTTAACCCCAAAACATTTGTTTAAGTAAACTAAATTGTAAAACATTTCGTAAAAACTCGTTAATAAAACTCGTATGGTTTATATCCTTTCAAAAACATCGTTATGTGACATTGTTTCAAAATCGTTTTAACCTCGTTTACCCAAGTGAACTAAATAATGCCACGGAATGTAATATGATAAAAACACTTATATATAAGAAGTACCAGCGGCGTATCTATCATGATTTTATCACATTACACCCGTCCCATTACCTAATCACAACCCAAAAAATCAATCGTTTATCCAATTCGTTTAACTTGTTAAAATTGTTCCAAAATCGTTTAACTCGTTTAAATCATTCTCATTTTAATTGTGAAAACTACTTTTGGTCGCCTCGCTAATAACATCCAAACCTTCGCAACTCGCCTATCGCTTCTCGCATTAATAAACCACCAAAGGGTAAATTAACAATCACAGATTCAGTCGTTACCCACAACTTCCACACATAACCATTGGTGCAGTCTGATAACGGGATTTGTCAGATCCTATGGTACCATAACCAAATACTGGCCGGTTCGGCCAAAACTAATGAATGTTATTCGTTATGTAACTTCAACCAACAAGTTTGTTCACTTTATCGAAATCGTTATTAATTTAATATAAACCATTTTAATCATTTTCGAAACCATCGTTAAAACCTCGAAAACATTTAACACATATGAATCACCCCAAAACAATCGAAAGCAGTAAAATAGGGGAACTATGTACTCACATCGAAGTGCAAAGTATCCTCAATTAAAAGAAATCAACAAAGCTCAAGCAAAACAAGGAAATCAAGCAGTACCTAGTAATCGGATCACTAAGTCAAATAATCGACACCTAAATCGGAAGATCGGATAGAATGAGGTCTTGTAAACCAAATGAGTGTTGGAACTCATGTGATATGGTTTAACAAAGCCTACATTCTAAATCGGACCTATCCTAAGTGCTTTCGACCCATTACGACCCGTTAAGGTAGCTTACACTACTTTAATGCGTCGTTCGTGCAAAAGCGCGTTTGAGACGTCTAACTAGTCCTATGACAAGTATTACGTGCCTAGACATGTTTAAATATGTTGCACAATCAGTTAAGTGACAAAAGTTTAATTTATATATGCTTAAAATCCAATTATGCATGAAAAGGGTATTTTGGTCATTTTCCTAAGGCATATAAACTACCTATCATACAACTACTTAAACTAAGTGAGCATAAGGTATAACCTCGAAAGGTTATTCCCTATACAACTATGGTCACTAAACATGCTTGGTCGGTTCCTAAAGATCGACCAAATGGGTCGAGTTCGAAAGTCTAAGCGGTTGTTTTGACCGCTTGACTTACGACTCTATACAAGCACTAGACTAAAAGTGACGAACTAAACTTGTTGAAACATGTTTAACAAAGTTAGAAAACAGGTTTTTATATCAAAACAAAGGGTTTTGATACCAAAGAGTAGTTTGGTTTCAAAATACGCATTTTGACCGAAACTACGACTCGTCACTACGCCTAATCAACGTGGTAATCAGTAGGTATAGTCACAAGGGACTATAACCATCATGATTACGCTTACGTTGCGAAGTTCAACGAACTTCGTGTTGACCATAACCTGGTCAAAGCAGAAAGTCAAACACAGTTTGACTTTCGTGCTAAAAAACGCATAAAAGCACGAAAGAATACTTACAAAGGGTCCAAGCTAGGAAGATCTTGATTAAACTACTCAGGTATGAAGTTTTGAACTCCAACTTAGAGTAATTCAATCAGACTTGTGAGGAATGAATAAAAGCATGAGGGTATTTATAGATTTCGGAGAACCATTAGGATCGTTTCTCGCATTTCGTGCTTCGATCTTGGCCATACAAGTGGGCACATGGTTTTCAAAACCATGGGAACATGAAATACCATCAAAATCTAGCCCAAAGTATCCCAAATCAGTGGTTAAAAACCATTAAAACCAGCTCAAAGTCCAGATTCAATGTTTCTGATCTAGGCTGCTGACGCGCCCCGCGTAAGAACAAGACCAGGCTTACGCGCCCCGCCTAAGAACTATGGCAGATTGTCACTTTTGGCCCCTACATGCCCAAAACTTGGTTTTCGATGCATTTTTGACACGTTTAAGCCCCGTTAACCCCATTTCAAATCTCTAAAATGAAGTTAAAGTATAGGGAACTTAAAATATGCTCAAAAACATCTCGGATGTTGGTTCGTTTGGTCGTACGGTTGTGTTGTTCGGGTAATTACGGCGAAAATCGTAACGTACGCAAAAACGATCCAAATTATGCGACGAATGGAATTTTATCATGCCAATCACTAAAATAAAATATTTTAATGATTACATAAATTTTTGGATGTCCGAATATATTCAGAACGTAAGATATGTGCGAAAATGGAAACTTATGCACTTTTTGTCGCTTTTAGTCCCTATTGATCAATTAAGTTTATTTTAGCATACCGAACCCCTCAAAGTCTATTTCTAAGCTATGTAAAGGATATTTAAAGTATTTTTAACTTATGATCAAGTTCCGGAATGTTCGTTACTATACAAATCGGTATAGTTTTGCAGTTTGACACAAATAGTCCATGCGATCGAACAAACTTGATTTCAACACACCAAACCATCCAAAACTTATTTCTAAGTTATGTAAAGGTTATTTAAGGTATGTTAAGCCTATTTGACTATCCCAGAGTGTTTGTCGCGTTAAACTATTACGTTTACGCACCAGTTTGCGTATAACCTTCAAGAAAGCGATTTAAAACTTGAAATTGAACTCGAAACAAATCGTAAAATCATCAAACACAAATACACACATAATAACACCAAAACACATATGATAACACCAAAACACATTGTTTTATTGATTAAAAACATTGTTTTACATTGTACATCGATTACAGAGCACAATTGTCACATTTGTTTGTTTCTAGACTCTCCTACTTGATTCCACATAACAAGCATCCTAGCGTCTCAAACACCTGTCACATATGTTAAAATAGAGGTCAATACACATAGTGTAAAGGTGAGCATACAAGTTTAATAGTATAATAGATAGCGAAATCATTTTACGCATAACCAGCATGTAACATGTAGCAAAGTGAAGCTAGTAGGTTATCGACAATGAAATATGCACATACGTGACTGCGAGTTGTAGAATGTGCAACACATATCACCACTGTGATGCGTGAAGTAAAGCCCTTAACAACCCCTATCCACGACAGGTGCTGAGTCAGGCAACAATCAATATGCAAACATAACATACAAGCATTCATCGAATAACACGTATAACATGCAGTAAAGGTTAGCGTATAAAAGTGTTTGCGTTGTGTGTCGATTGTGATTTGAATAAGAAACGTATGTAACACCCAAAAGTGCATAAAGCAAAAAGGGTTCGACTATACTCACAGATTGTGTTATCTAAATAACACAGCTTTAGATTGGATTGAAGGGAGAGCTGGAAAGTTAGCCTGATTACAGAACGATAGCATAAGCGATGAACGGTGAGTTAAACAGTGATGAGTGACTGAGTGACGAATGGTCATCCGATCAGATGATAATCCGGACGGATGGTCATTCGATCGGATGACAAATCCGGATGGATGGTCATCCAGTCGGATGGCCATTCAGTCGGATTTTGCATTCGTTTGGGATGGACGTGTTTGTGTATGATGGCTTTGAAGTTTTCGTTGTAGTATTTTAAAAACAGAGAAGTATCTCTACCTTTCAGGTCGTTCGATCGAACGGTCATCCGATCGGATGGCCGTTCGCTCGGATGGCGATCCGTTCCAGCGAGACATTTCTTAGAGAATAAGTTCACAGCAGGATGGTCATTCGATCGAATGGTCGTCCGATCGAATGACCATTCACTGGATTTTGATATGTATTGAAAATGTGTAAAAAGTTTAAGTGTTGAAGACCAAATGTCATCCGATCGGATTGTCGTGCGATCGGATGGCAATCCGATCAGACGGCAGTCCGTTTGGTGACTTGATCGTTTTGAAACTTGGAAAATTTGCTAAGTCTGGAAGTTTGCGGTTCGACCGAGACGGTATGACAACGCATTAAACAAAAGGAACTTCCTCAAGTCCAAGTTATCCGATCAGATAGGAATCACCCTGTCTGGTCAGTTAACTGTTCTTGACGGTTGTTCATGTTCAACCCGCTAAGTTGGTTATCTCGTTGCTAGGGATCAGATCTCAGACCGACACATCACTAGAGAAGAGTGGAAGGCCTGAATGAGCCCCGATTCTATCGGTTTTGAGTGCCAGAGTGTAAAAGAGTTGAAAGAAAGTTATGAAAACATCTTTTAATCCTTTTAATCTTGAAAATGTTTAGTTTTGTGCGAAATCAGTGTTTAAACATGTTGAAATCTCTTAGATCTGAGTTGTTCTTGGTAGAATGAGGTCAAATCTTGAAGTTCATAAGAACTACATGATGACATCATCCTAGAACACCTCAAATCAGCCGATTTCACGGTGAAAAGTTAAGATTCAAAGGTGAAAATGATGAAGAAGTCTGTGTGTTGGTGCATATTTGTGACAACAACTTAGATTTGGTCTTTGGATATCTTGTAATTAGTTAAACGATAAACGGTTAGCAGGTTTAGCTTTGTATTAGTGAGATTATAGAGTTTGGGCTAAACAAAACCCACATTGGGTCTAGGGGGACAAATTGGGCTTGTCCATGTAGGAAACCCTAGTCCAACTTGTAAACCTTGTGTTATATAAACAAGGTTAGGCATTAGAGTTTAGGTTAATCAGTCAAAAACAGAGTTTGTGAGGATTTTCGTGAGAGAATTACAGCTTGGACGAAATTAGGGTTAGGGTTTGATTGATTGTAATTCTTTGTGATTGATAATCAATAGAAACCTGGTTTGAAAGTGATTTGCTTTTCCTACACGTTTTCTGCTATATTCTGATCAAGAGGATTCCGCACTCTTGATTAGATTGACAATTCTGTTAAGATCCATAAGACCCAAGGGGATCTACAATTGGTATCAGAGCATTAGGCTCTTGAAGGCTCGGTTCAGAATTGTTTGCTGCAGAAACAGATTTGTGTTGGAGAGGAGATAGAATCTCCAGAATTACGAACAGATTAAGTTTCCAAAGTTACTTACTGGGCGATTATAACAAATTCGCAGACTGATCAGCAAATTTGAGACTTGATATCTCGTTGACCGACGAAGTTAAATCCAAAGGCGACTTTGGTAACCGTATAATTTTCACAGCGAAATTATTACGGGTTTCGGCGACTTTACTGGTCGTCGTAATAGCGAAATTATACAGCGATATTGGGCGAAATTGATTAGCGAACTTGAGCAGCGAATTTAACCTGCTTGAACTGCAAACTAGTGCCAGCGAATTTAACCTTGACTTTCCAGCGAAATTAACAGCAAATTTAAAAGGGTGGAACATTTTCTAGCAAGCGTAAGAAAAAAATTCACGTTTTCGTAAATAGAAAGTGATCCGTAGCTCGTTTGACAAAACCGTCTGCACCGTCGAATTCCTTGGATTTTTAGGACTAAAAAAATTTGTACGGTTTTATCAGTCTGTTACGTTAATTTGGTAACCACTGTTTTCGGAAAAATTTTGTACGGTTTTATCAGTCTGTTAGGTTAAAAATGTCGAACATGTCTAGTTTGAATGAGCTGTTGAGAATGGAGCATGAGGTTGGCACTACCAACAAACCGCCTAAGATGACGAAGGTGGAAAATTATCTGACATGGAAGGATCATTTTCAATCCTTCATTGAATATCAGGATACTCGCATGTGGATATGTATCGAACATGGGTACACAAACCCTACACATGACTTTGAGGGTAGACCACGTAGAACAGCCTATGTGAACATGCAAGAAAATGATAAAAAGATGTATGAGGCTGAAAAGAGAGCCTTGGCTGCAATCAAAATGTCCTTAACTGATAGTATCAAGCATACCTTCAAGAAGTACACAAATTCAAAGGATATGTGGGATGCATTAGAGAAAAGATACGCGGAAATGCTGATGTCAAGAAGAACAAGATTGACCTACTGAAGAAGCAGTTTGCTGTTTTCAAGTACATGAAACATGAGTCACTTGAGGAAATCATCACTCGTTACTACCATCTGATGTCAGAAATGGAAAATTATGAGATCGATTGCTATACTGACATAGAGAAGAATGACAAGCTGCTTGATGCCTTACCTACCAAGTGGGATATCTACACTCTCATGATCAAGGGAGAAGCTGATTATGAGACAAAAGAGCTTGAAGAAGTCATTGGCAAGCTGAGAGCTTATGAGCTCAGTATGAAGAAGAAAGACACTGGATACGAACAGGTTCAAGATCCAGGGGTTTACAATGGGCTTACATCTTCTTCATCTCACAACTCTTCTAGCGACTCTGCTACTGCATTTCTATCATGCGAGAATGAGCAGGTTACAATAAATGAGGATGGTGATGTGTGTTTTGTAGCTGCTTCGGGAGGATCAACAGGAGCAAAAAGAACATCAGCTTCTAAGCAGAGTAGTAGTGCTAAGTCGATGCCTATGAGTGTGAAGTCTGCGGAAGAACATCTTGCTTTACTTGCCTCATTCGTTGCTTCTTATGAGAACTGCATTCAGGGGAAGATATCTGATCCTGCTACTTTAGATGAAGACTATGATCAGATTGACCCTGATGATCTTGAAGAGATGGATTTGCAATGGCAAATGGCCATGATTTCTAGACGAGTGAAGAGGTTTATGAATAGAACAGGAAGGAAGTTTGTAGGGAGAAGTGTTGGTTTCGACAAGACCAAAGTGAGGTGCTTTAATTGTCAAATTTATGGGCATTTCGCTAGGGAATGTCAAAAACAAAAGCAAGAGACTTCGAGTCAGAGTTCAAACAACAGGAATGCATCAAACAACTCTAGCTCAAAGGCTTTGATCTCTACAGCACGAGAAGGTTCTTATGATTGGAGTATTCGTCTTGAAGAAAATGAAAATGCCACTCTGGCATTCATGGCAGAAATTGTGCCTATTGATGATGATAAAGTTGTTGTGGGAGATGCTGAAGGAAAAGGCAATGCTGAGGCCGAGGTGAAGATAGAGAACAAAGCTGAAGAAAAGAAGGTTGATCAGACAACACTTGCTGAAGAGGAAAAGCAAAAGTCTGAGCAAGAACGGGAAGCTGAAGAAAAGGATGCTAAGTATTAAAGAATGGAAGCTCAGCTTGCGGCTCTAATGGCCAACCTTGACAAACAAACAGGAGAGGTAAAGTCTAATTCTGTGTGTTTAAAATGTCGTGAACTACAGGGTGAAGTTGACAGGTTGTCCACACAAAACAAAAGTTTGGTAAGTGAGATGTCTAACATTAAAGAATCAAACTTTTTTGCTAAAAGAAATGAAACGTCATACTTGAAGAAAATAAAAGGTTATGAAAGTGAAATTGAAGCCGTAACCTGCAAATTAAATGAAAAACTTCAAGTCATAGACTTGGCTCATGAAATGATGGCTGAGAAAACAAAAGAGATTTCTGAAAAAATGCAAAGAGTTGTCAGACGCACAACTCAAAATTGTTGAACTTGAAAAGAAATTAGGTCAATTCAGGGACTCTACTTTTGTTATGAAACACATGATGGGTGGGTTAAAGAAGAGTAATGACAACAGTAGTTTGGGATTCAAGGGATTTAATGAAGTCCCGCCTCCTCTTAGTCATGATTATTCATTCCTACCTGATGAAGATGAGCTAACCAATTTTATGTCGACAGCACCAAGTAGTTCCACATCAAGACAATGTGACGAGTCTGCATGTGATGATGCTAAGAAGAATAATAACAGCAAACCTGTTTTGAAAAAGAAAACTTCACATCCTAAGAATAAGAATCCAACTGTTGTTAAACAGATTAATTTTGTTCAAGGAAGTGACATGAAAAACGAAACAACTGTTATTGAAAATGAATCTAATATAGAGTTTGCTAAAAACAAGAACAAAGAAAATTCTGAAACTAAGCAAACTAAACCAAATTCTTCTAAGGCATCATCAACACAACCCGAATCTAGTTAAACGGCTTCAGATAAGAAGTCTTCGAAAAAGAGAACGTGCTTCAAATGTCACACCAAAGGACATGTAGCAAGCTGCTTTCCTAATAAAAGGAGTGAAGCACAAGTTAGTGAGAGGAAGGGAGAGAAGTCACCAGAGAAGAGTGGTGATAAAAAGGAGAGAGAGTCAAACTCTCCAAAGAAATCTGCTCCTAAGCAACCAGAGAAAGTTGATGTTGGTGTAGATAGGGCTAGAACAGGAACTCCACAAGTTCCACATTTTCAAAGAAATCAACCAAGATTTTAGCCTAAATCTCCACCAGGCATAAATGAGAGACCTAGAAGCAGTTCACCTAGAATGAACAATTTTAATGGAAATTCAAATAATTTCAGAAGTCAAGGTCAATATCAAAATCGATACCAGAATAATGGTGGTCGAACTTTTTATAACAATGGCTTTAGAAATTACAACAATAATGCTTCTTGGAATCAAAATTCATGGTTTAAAAATCAAAATTTCCAAAGGTCAAATAATCCAAATGTATATAAGAACCCTCAGGACCAGAGACCTTATGGAAATCAAAATCAAATTCCATCAACAGGTCTGAGATCCAAGACTCCAGTTAGGAGTAATGGATATTGGATGGATGTTACAGTGGTTGGTGAATTTGGACGACCCAAGACCATTAAGGCTTGGGTCCCCCAATCAAACTAATTTCTTAGTTGGTGTGTGCAGGAGCTGCTAAGGAGGATTATCAACTTAGGTTGATAGTGGATGCTCTAGGCACATGACAGGGGGATGTTAGATTGTTGATATATATATATATATATATATATATATATATATATATATATATATATATATATATATATATATATATATATATATATATATATATATATATATATATATATATATATATTAAATGATTTAAATTGAAGTTCAAAGTGCTGAGTCGACACACAAGATAACCTGGCAGATCTTTATACTAAAGCATTTGACAGGACTCGCTTTGAACATTTAGTCGAACTCAACGGGATGAGGAATCCTGAATAACTGATTTTTCATAAGAATTTTTGTAAATAGTTTACTTCTTTTCTTAAAAATCAAAAATACAAAAAATGGAAAAACCAAAAACATAAAAAAATAGAAAATAAAAAATGAGTTATCACTGTGTGAAAAAGAAGAAATTATAGTACATCAGCAAGTTAGACTGTCAGACTGAAATTGAACCTAAATTGCTTAAGTGTGATAGCAGCTTCATTATATGATGTACCAGTAGACAAAAAGCATGAAATAATCAACTTACCAAAGTGATATAAACCTAAATGAACTGAATATGAGTGGGGAACACATCAGTGGTGTATGGTTTAATGACCTTAATTCTTGCATTGATAGATTGCCAAAATCTGAAGTTTTGGGTCTTTATACTGTTATTTCATCTGGGATATCAGGGGTGTCCTTCTGCTGCATCCAGATACATGCTGGCCTAGACACACCCAGGATATCTTAAAAGAGCTAAAAATGCCAAAACCCTGAAAATGAAGAAGCTCTCATAGAGAGTCATTCAAAAAAATGAAAAATGCATAATTCGTACCAAAAATGGTATCTGTCTTAGCCCTCGATAAGATATTTTGGTCTCTTTGCTGTACGGAAGTACTGACCTGGTCACCAATTATCTATCGTTGAAAAATAAAACAGATGAATTCAGTATACTCACCTACTACGATGAATCTTTGTTCATACCTTGATCGCGGGGGTATATCCTGAAGTGGGACACGCTCGTATTTCAGTATAATAAAATTACCTTTACGTATCATATGGTAATGGAACTTGAAATGTTCATGCATTTTGTTTAAATGGACAAACATACTGGTAATTATCTTGAACTGCTTTTCACGAAAAATTACATAAAGAATTATCTAATTGTGTGAAACAGTTTGATTGTGCTGATATGATCTTCTTACCAGTGATTCTCACAAAAATAGAGTGTTTATTGCTTTTGTATTTACTTGCTTTCAGAAAACATAAAAAATCCAAAAATAGTGTCTTTTTCTGTTTAAAATTCTTAACGTACGGAAAACTGTTATTCTTGGAGGAATTGTTACTGATAGGGGAGACAGTGTTAGAAAGTGGGTTCAAAATTTTAAATCATGCAGGTTCTTGTGTGTTGAACAAAAAGTTTTGCGTGTTGGTGACAAATTGAAAATGCTTAATCTGTGATACAGTTTAACTATCTCTTGAAAAATAATAATTTATTTAACCTTGTTGAAAAATTCTTATGGTTTGTCGAGATATTTGTTTTATAGTATACAGATTGAAGCGGTATGTTGCTGAGAAGTTGCTGAGAAGATGAGAGTTTGATTGGATGCATGGTAGAACCTCCTTTCTACATTGCAGACAAAGTTGAAGAGTTGAAGATTGCTTTACAAATGTCGAACTGGAGTTTACTCAAGTGCTAACGTGTTGAAGATTTGGTGATTGGATGCATCAGCTTTGGGAGAGTCTGTTGTTGACAGAGGCTATTGAAGCTGAAGCTATCAAAAGACCAAAGACAGTGCAAGACTACATGAAGATTGCAAGAAGACTGAAGACAAAGTTATTTTATGAAGCTATTGTCAAGGGGGAGTTTGTTGGTGCATATTTGTGACAACAACTTAGATTTGGTCTTTGGATATCTTGTAATTAGTGAAACGATAAACGGTTAGCGGGTTTAGCTTTGTATTAGTGATATTATAGAGTTTGGGCTAAACAAAACCAACATTGGGTCTAGGGGGACGAATTGGGCTTGTCCATGTAGGAAACCCTAGTCCAACTTGTAAACCTTGTGTTATATAAACAAGGTCAGGCATTAGGGTTTAGGTTAATCAGCCAAAAACAGAGTTTGTGAGGATTTTAGTGAGAGCATTACAGCTTGGACGGAATTAGGGTTAGGGTTTGATTGATTGTAATTCTTTGTGATTGATAATCAATAGAAACCCGGTTTGAAAGTGATTTGCTGTTCCTACACGTTTTCTACTATATTCTAATCAAGAGGATTCCACACTCTTGATTAGATTGAAAATTCTGTGAAGATCCATAAGACTCAAGGGGACCTACAATGTGTAGATGGTAGAAGTACAATATTTGAGGAAGAAACTTACAAGAATCGCGAGGAATCGAGAAAAAATAGGCTGAGAAGTCGAAGGGTCGCACCAGAGCTGTCACATCAATATTCATGATGTGACAGGTGCTATTTATAAGTGAAGTAGAGTGAAAGGCGGTGTATTATGACGGATCGGAGGGCAGTCCGATCGGATTATCATCGAAGGGCTCCGACGAGTTGCGTTTCGATGTTTCGTTTCGCGCGTTGAGCGTTGCGATGCGTTTAGGAGAGTGTCGATTAAGCGAAGCGATGGATTTAAATAATAGTCACACAAATAACACAACTAACTTACAACAACATAAATAAACTTGCGTTCCCAGTTCGCGATGAGATTGTGTTGCGATAGAGTTACGATTACGTTTTTGATTAATCACCACAAACATATAATAAACATGCGCAAGTAACACATAAATAGCACACACATGTAAAACAATATACAATACCAATAATTCAACTTGCGAATGCAATTGCGATGCGGTTAGCGATAAATAGATTAGCGATAAACATTGAGTAACTGCGATTATTAGCATTTACTCCACATAATACAACTAAAGAATACAAATTAGAGAATTCGATTACAAGTCAAGAAGTACAGTCAGTAGTTAAGAAAAGAGTGACAGATCGCAATTAGCAATCTTTTCTTCCTTTGACTTTGACTTGTACTTTGACTTCGAAGACGCGGGTTGTCACACCCCGACCATGTAAAACAACAAAACGTTGCGGAATCGTCGGGGAGTGTTGTAACAGAATCATTGTTTCATAACACATGGAAAATTGAAACGTTGTTTTATTGATTAAAAGAGTTACAATGTCTTAACAAATAAATAAGTATAACAAAATTAACTAGTCTTGATCAATCCTATTCATCATCATCTCCTGAAACACATGTGAAAATAGGTACGTCAGCATAAAAATTCCGGCGAGTACATAGGTTTTATTGATTTAGGATTCATGACTTATAAGGTTAGAAAAAGTTGTTTAACAAAAGTCAGTCATGATCCTTGTAAAATGTTTTATTTTATAAATCATTTGAAAAGCGATGATAGATATGTTTATTTAAAGGAATAATGTAAGGTTAAATGAATAACCAAGTAAAAAAATGAGTTTGTATAAGATAAGTTGTTTGTAAAACAATGTCTTGTGAAAAAATATGTCTAAACTGAAATGATTTAAACAACGCTGCGATATGTAATATCATACAAACACTTATATATAGGAAGTACCAGCGGCGTATCCACCATGCTTGTATCATATTACACATGCCTTGTTACTTAAATCGCTTACCTACTACCGAGCGGCATTTGTCAAGTCATTCCCTCCATCCAAACAAACCTAGGATTTTAGGAACGGGATTTGTCAAGTCATATGGTACCACTACCTACTACCGAGCGGCATGATCGATGTTAATGAATGTAATAAAGACCCGTTAAACAAACCAAATGTCATACCAAATGTAAGCATGTTTTATGAAAATAATGTACCTAGTATGCTAAGTGAACATACAAGGTAGAGATATAAAACAATGTGTCCATATGTTACGAGAACATATGCAACAGATATGCAATGTAAAACAATGTACTAAGTATCCTAAGTTAACATACAAAGCAGAAGAGTCATGTAAAACAAGGTGCTAGCATGTTAAGTAAACATACATAGCAAAAGAAATGTAATGAAAAACAATGTGCTAGCATGTTAAGTAAACATACATAGCAAAACATAATGAAATCATGTACTAATAGTGTACTAATGAACATAGCAAGTATATGATATGAAAACATGAAAAGCACGAAAGTAACAAGTAGGCACATGTGTTTCACCCCAAAATGTTTGAAAAACAGTAAAAGAGGGGACTATGTACTCACTTGAGGGTGCTTAGAAGTCTTGAACAGCAACCAAGCAAATTTAGAGGGACCACAGAATCAAATGGCACCCTATATAGATAACTACATAAATAACCGGACCTAAATCAGGGGATTGGATAGTATGGGGTTTCGTAAACCAAATGAGTATCGGAACTCATGTGATATGGTTTAAGAAAGCCCGTATACTAAAATGAAACCTAACCTAAGTGCCTATGACCCATTACGACCCGTTTAGGTAGCTTTATGCTACTTTAACGCGTCGTTCGCGTAAAACGCGTTCGGACCGCCTAACTAGTGCTATGACAAGTAGAATATGCCTCAACATGTCTAATATAGTTGCCTAATCAGTTTAGATGTCAAAATTTAGGTTACATATGCTTAAAATGAATTTATGCGTAAAAAGGGCATTTTGGTAATTTTGCTAAGGCATATAAATTATCTATCATACAACTACTTAAATGAAGTGACCATAAGGTATAACCTCGGAAGGTTATTCCCTATATAACTATGGTCACCTAAAGTGCTTGGTCGGATCCTAATGATCGACCAAATGGGTTGGGTTCGAAAGCATAAGCGATTTATTAGATTGCTTACCTTACGACCCTATATAAGCACTAAATCTAAAAGTGACGAGCTAAACATGCTAGAACATGTTTAGTTAAGTTAGAAAATAGGTTTGGTATCAAAACAAACGGTTTTGATACCCTAGAGTAGTTTGGTTACAAAATACGCGAGAAAACGTATTTTGACCGAAACTACGAGTCGTCACTAAGCCTAGATAACGTGGTAATCAGTAGGTATAGTCACTAGGGACTATAACCATCGTGATTACCGCTCACGTTATGAAGTTAAATCGAACTTCACGATGACCATAAACTGGTCAATGCAGAAAGTCAAACACAGTTTGACTTTAACGCTAAAACGAACGAAAAATACGAAAGAATACTTACAAAAGGTCCCCGCAAGATTTGACCCGATTCACTCTCAGGTAGGAAGCATAAACTTCCACTTAGAGAGTGTAGAATCAGATCAAATGTGGGTTTTTGCAAGTGAATGGGTTCGGTATTTATAGGAATGCTAGAACCGTTAGGATTGTTTATCGGAAAACGAGCTTCGATCTAGTCCGTACACCTCATACCCACTGTTTTGAGAAACCATGGGCATAAAAAACAAGCACCTAGAATCAAAGAAACCAAGTGCAAAGGTGTGCAACAACTCGAACAAGCTGGAAAACACATTCTAATGTGTGGGATCTGCTTACGGACCGTAAGACCATTCCCATACGGTCCGTAAGGACCTTGCAGGTCTGACACTTTCCAGAAATTGCAAAATGGTCCCTGCACTTGAGAAACATGCATTTCGGCCCATTTTTGACACGTTTAAGCCCCGTTAACCCCATGTCAAAGCTCTAAAATGATGTTAAAGTATAGGGAACTTAAAATGTGCTCAAAAATATCTCGGATGTCGGCTCGTTTGGTCGTACGGTTGCGTTGTTCGGTTAATTACGACGAAAGTCGTAACGAACGCAAAAACGATCCAAATTACGCGACGAATGGATTTTTATCAAGCCAATCACTAAAACATAATATTTTAATGATTACATAAATTTTTGGATGTCCGGGTGTATTCAGAACGTAAGTTATGCGCAAAAATGCAAACTTATGCACTTTTTGACGCTTTTAGTCCCTGAATGACCAAAAAGTTTATTTAAGCATACCGAACCCCTCAAAGCCTATTTCTAAGCTATGTAAAGGATATTTGTGGTATGTTTAACTTATGGTCATGTTCCGGAATGTTCGTTACAGTTCAAATCGGCATACTTTCGTAGTTTGTCGAATTTAGTCCCTATAAGAGAATAAACTTGATTTCGGCATACCAAACCTTCCAAAACTGATTTCTAAGTTATGTAAAGGTATTTTAAGGTATGTTAAGCCTATGTTAATGTTCTAGAGTGTTTGTTGCATTAAAATGGTTATATTTACGCATCAGGGCGCATATAACCTTCTAGAAAGCGATTTAGATCCCGAAATCGAACAAGAGTTGATATGTGCAAATGATACACATATTTTTATAAATCCCAAGTATGAAATACAATATTTCATTGGTTTGGTATTTGTTTGATGGTTGAAGTGACACAGGTGTCACACGGGTTGTTACAGCCTCCCCTACTTAAGGGAAGTTCGTCCCGAAATTAGGCCGCAGGCGTAACAAACAACTGTGGATACTTTGCCTTCATGTCACTTTCAAGTTCCCAGGTGAACTCTGCGCCTTGTTTGCCTTCCCAACAAACTTTCACAATGGGAATGCATGAGCGTCTGAGCTTCTTGGTTTCCCGATCCATGATCTCGACAGGCTTCTCCACGAATTGTAATGTTTCGTCCACTTATAGATCCTCTAGTGGTACGTGTAAATTCTGCTGAGCTAGACACTTTTTGAGGTTCAACACATGGAAAGTCGGGTGGACGTTGCTAAGTTCCTCTGGTAGTTCGAGTCTTTAGGCTACCTTCCTAATTCTTTCCAGAATTTTAAAGGGTCCAACATATCGAGGCGCGAGTTTCCCTTTCTTGCCGAATCTGATCACCCCCTTCCAAGGTGAAACCTTTAGGAGTACATGATCGCCAACGTTAAATTCAAGGGGCTTGCAGCGTCTATCGACGTAACTTTTCTGAAGACTCCGAGCTTTCAGCCGGTTGTCTCGAATTTGGGAAGATCTTGTCAGTCGTTTCTTGCAGCAGCTCAGGACTGGTTATTTTCGCATATCCGATCTCATGCCACACAATTGGCGATCGACATTTTCTTCCGTATAGTGTCTCAAATGGTGCCATTTGAATGCTAGAATGATAATTGTTATTGTATGAGAATTCGACCAAAGGTAGGTGCGTGTCACAATTACCACCGAAATCTATGACACACGAGCGGAGCATGTCTTCAAGGGTACGAATCGTTCTTTCAGTCTGACCGTCGGTTTAGGGACGGAAAGCGGTACTTAGTTTTAGCGTAGTACCGAGAGCAGATTGAAACGTTTCCCAAAGACGCGAGGTAAACCGACCATCGCGGTCAGAGATGATATCACGAGGCGTCCCGTGTCGACAGATGATTTCGTCGGTGTAGATTCGGGCTAATTTTTCTTCCTTAAAGTCTTCTCGTATTGGCAGAAAATGAGCAGATTTAGTCAAACGGTCAACGATAACCCAATACTATCGTGACCTGATGGTGTACGCGGAAGTTTCGTAATAAAGTCCATGGCTATGCTCTCCCATTTCCACATCGGGATCTTGGGTTGTACGAGCAAGCCAGAGGATCTTTGCTGTTCGGCCTTGACTTTCTAACAAGTCAGGCACTTCGAAACATAGATTGCGATATCCTTCTTCATTCCAGGCCACCAATACCGTAGATGAAGGTCATGGTACATTTTATCAGCAGCAGGATGTATGGAATATCGAGACTGGTGCGCTTCAGTCAACAATATATCTCGAAGGTTATTGCGACTTGGAATCCAGATGCGATCTAGATAGTAATAGATACCATTCGATTTGGTGACAAAGTGCGAATCAGCACCACACTTTTTCATTTCCTCTCGCATGATATCTACAATGAAGCAGGCGTGTTGAGCGTCCCGAATCAAGGCTTCGAGGTCGTGTTGGGCGTGAGTATTACAAACGCTATGCAAATAGCTTCATTTGCTTAGGGCATCGGGCACAACATTTGCTTTGCCAGGGTGATAACGAATCTCACAGTCGTAATCGTTGAGAAGTTCAACCCATCGGCGTTGGCACATATTCAGTTCCTTTTGGTTGAGGATGTGTTGTAGGCTCTTATGGTCCGTGAAGACCGTACACTTGGTACCGTAAAGGTAGTGTCGCCAAATCTTCAACGCAAAAACAACTGCACCTAGATCAAGATCGTGGGTTGTGTAGTTCTTCTCGTGGATCTTGAGCTGACAAGAGGCGTAAGCGATAAGCTTGTCCCGTTGCATGAGAACACAGCCGAGACCAAGGTTTGAGGCAACACAATAGACAATGAAGTCATCGTTTCCGTCGGGTAGAGCGAGGATAGGAGCATTGCAGAGCATATGCTTGAGAGTTTGAAAGGCAGTCTCTTGTTCGGTTCCCCAAACAAAAGGCTTGTCTTAATGCGTTAAAGAAGTAAGCGGGACAGCGATTTTCAAAAAGTCAGCGATGAATCGACGGTAATGGCCTGCCAATCCGAGGAATAAACGAACATCGGATGGTGATTTTGGAGTAACCCAACTCTTAACAGCTTCGATCTTCACGGGGTCGACGTGTATACCTTGGCTATTGACAATGTGACCGAGGAATTGAACCTCCTCCAGCCAAAATTTGCACTAGGAGAACTTGGCATAGAGTTGATTCCCTTGGAGTAGTTCGAGAACCAAACGTAGATGTTGCGCGTGTTCGGTTTTTGACTTCGAATAGATAAGGATGTCGTCGATGAATACGATTACGAAACGGTCAAGAAAAGGTTTACACACGCGGTTCATCGAATCCATGAAAACCGCGGGTGCGTTGGTTAAACCAAAGGGCATTATGACGAATTCATAATGGTCGTAACAGGTTCGAAAAGCCGTTTTCGGTATATCTTCTTCCTAGATTTGTAACTAGTGATAGCCTGAGCGTAAATCAATCTTCGAGAAACATGTAGCACCTTGCAATTGGTCAAACAAATCATCGATCCGGGGCATGGGATAGCGGTTCTTGATAGTCAGCTTATTCAACTCCCTATAGAAGATGTACATCCGGAACGACCCGTCCTTCTTTTTGACGAAAAGAACTTGCGCGCCCCAAGGAGAGGTGCTAGGGCGAATAAAGCCTTTGTCAAGTAATTCCTGGAGTTGACGAGAGTTCGTGCATTTCGGACGGAGTGAGGCGATAAGGAGATTTAGCAACAGGATTTGCTCCAGGAATGAAGTCAATACGAAATTCAATATCACGTCTCGGGGGTAAACTAGGTAAATCATCGGGAAAGACTTTAGGAAAATAACGAACCACAGGCACTTGTCCATTGCCTTCTCTTTCTTTTCCTTTTCCACTACTACAATGTATGCCAACAAAGCTTTGTATTCCTTGCGGTGATACTTGCTCGCTTGGATACACGATATGAGTTTGAGATTCTTTGATGCGACTTCTCCATAGACACAAAGTTGATCAGCATTAGCGAGCAAGAAACGAATCATTTTATCAAAGCAAACGACTTCAGCACGATTTTCACGAAGAAAATCCACGCCTACTATGATATCGAAACTACCAAGCTGCATCGGGATAAGATCGATAGGGAAGACGTGATTGTTGAGTTCTAGAGTACAATCACATAGGACAGAACGGACAGTAACGGTTCTTCCAGTGGCAACTTCAACGTCGAACGTCGTAGGGAGATGGGCGCGCTTACGATTAAGGAGCTTTTCGAATTCTAATGACACAAAATAGTTATCGGCTCCAGTATTAAATAAACAGGAAGCATATATACCTTTTATGAGGAACGTACCATTAACCACATTGTTTTCTGGTTGAGCCTGGCGGGCGTTGATGTTGAAAGCACGTCTGCGGGCTGCTGGTTGTTGCTGCTGCTGAGGCTGCTGCTGTGGCTCTTGCTTCACCACTCTGTTAGGGCACATGTTTGCAATGTGGTTGGGATCACCATATGCAAAGCAAACTCTTGCATGAGCTGTGGGGGCAGGAGCTGCTTGTTGGCCCAGGGGAGCAGGAAGGAGAGCTTGTGGTGAAGGAGCTTGACCTTGAGCTTGAGCTGGAGCTTGACGTGGACCAGTACGACAATTAGCAGTAAAGTGGTCGTACATGTTGCAGTGAACACAAAACCTGCAAGTAATCCCCACGGTATGATGATAGGTACAGGTAGGGCAAGCCAGGTGAAGACAAGGATAAGCACGCTTGGCCAGCGGTGCATTAGTCACCGCTGCCGCTACTTGGCGGTTTTGAGGTTGCGGTTGGGCAGGTACAGCTTGGAGCGGACCGGCGGCTGTGACAGCGCAATTCTTGCTACTGTTGTTGTTGTTGTTCTTTCTCTTACGACGGGAGGACTTTGAAGCTTGCGGTGCGGAGGTTTCGGCGGTGGGAGTGGCGGTAGCTTGATGAAGGCTCTTCAGAGTGTTCTTGAAGTACCCAGCGAAAACTCGCTTATCGTTTATTTCGGCAGCGAGTAGGTAGGTCTCTTCAATTGTTGTTGTCTTCGCAACTTGCATGAAGTCTGCAACACAATCTGGTAGAGCACTGATATACTTCTTAATCGTCATGTCAGGTGCTGCCACCTGGCCGAGACAAATGATACTCAGTTGTTTGAAGCGGGCAGTTTGACCGGCATTATCGCCACCGTCCTGCTTGATATGCCAGAACTCATTCTCCAGCTTCTGGAGCTCTTCAGGTGGGCAAAATTCCTTCATCATGAGGTCTTTCAACTCCTCCCAAGTGAGCCAAAAGGCTGCATCATTCCCATGTTTGTTCCTTTCGGCTGTCCACCACTCTAGAGCCCTAGTCTAGAAGACGCTGGTAGCGTTGACAGTTCGTAGTTGTTCAGGACATCCACTCTGACGGAGCGTGACTTCGATTGAATCGAACCATTGAAACATCGTGGTAGGTCTGTCTTCGCCCGTAAAGTCTTTTGGGCCACAGGCCTTGATCTGCTAAAGTTGAAAGTCTCCTTAGGCGAGTTAGTACTTGATTCCTCAGAGGACTTATTGGTATTCTTGTTAAGCTCACTGACGATTTGCGGGATAACTCTCGCCATTTGCTTAGCGACGAGGCAGCGATGCGTTTGTCCTCATGGTTTCTTCGGGCGGCGCGGGAGTGACGTGATCCAAATGACGACATTGTCTGCAACAGACATCGCCATAAGACTCAAACACTTTATAATTGAATCTCATCTCACACGCACTACTACTAAATAAAGCTCAGGAACACGACTAATCATATAAGCACATAGTCACGTAGGCACATAACCACAGAAACAAATAAGCACGTAGAGCACAGAAGCACGTAAAACACAGAAATCACACCATATTTTGCACGTATTCACCTACATATATTGCACGTATTCACCTATCATTCAGGTTTCGCGCGTTCGAGAGCAGTGATTGCAATTATCGAGTACACAGCGAGTAACATAGCGAGTAGCATAGCGTAAACGAGTAACATAACATGCGATTTGATCATAGCGTAGTAGCGATTTGTTGGCATATTTAGATAGATGTGCAGTGCGAGTTGTGCGTGTTGATCAAAGCGAATAGCGAAAAGCGTATAAATTACCAAAATCAAAACACATAAACACATAAAACCTCATAAAAGTCCACATAAAAAGCGATAAATCACAGAGTCAGTGAATGCGGGCTCAGAAATAAAACACATAAAATCAACGATTGCGAGCTTGAAATCGAAAAAAGAGTGTCTCGGCTTGATAGACGTCGACTACCCAAAGTGATCTGACTATTCTCAAGCACTTCGAGTACACGCTTTGGCCTAATGGACTGTGCTCTATCACCGGCATGCTGTGAATGGCTTGCATCCTTTCGGTTATTCATGCAACTCAAGTCATTGGAATCCATCGAGACTTTGGTGAGAGTTTTCTAAAACCAAATTTGAGAACGGAACAAGTTATCAAGGTTCGGGTTTCCCCCCTAACTTAACGACTACGTCCCTGTTTGTGTGATAGAATCACGAGATAGAAAGAGAATTTCGTCGAAGTACGGATTTCACTCCTGATTCAACGCAAATTCTCGTGTTTGTAGTAAAGATTCACGTCGAACAAGCGATCAGATCGAGAGTTTATGGTTTTCACACCTAGTCTCGATTTAATCACTCGTTCATTTTCGAAAATAGTGTGCGGTGCTAGCCTTAGGAAAGATCGATAGATTAGGACGTGTTCATACAGAGCTTGACAGTTCCACTAAGCCTTTCCTTTAAGAGTCCGAACGAGAGCAGCAATAGTAAACTCGTACAAACCCCTATTGGGTTAGAACAAGTCGGTCTGTTGGTACTTAGACTATAGACTAGGTCGTTTCTAAGACATCGATCTGGACTAGGTCGAGTCTTGCCTAATTCCCTATAGTTATGGCTCTGATACCAATCTGTCACACCCCAACCGATGGCGGAATCATCAGGGCGCGACACTGAGCAAAAAAAGATTATCCAGGAGAAATCCATAACAACTAAATTACCAGATATTTAATATTATGTCCCATACCATAACATGCCAAAGTAAAACAGTTATTGCAGACCAAGTATCTCAAAGACAAATAAAATACTATTTCGACAACTCATGACATAAATTGTTTGTTTGTTTCTAGTCTCTCCTACTTGATTCCACATAGCAAGCATCCTAGCGTCTCAAACACCTGTCACATACGTTAAAATAGAGGTCAATACACATAGTGTAAAGGTGAGCATACAAGTTTAATAGTATGATAGATAGCGAAATCGTTTTACGCATAACCAGCATGTAACATGTAGCAAAGTGAAGCTAGTAGGTTATCGACAATGAAATATGCACATACGTGACTGCGAGTTGTAGAATGCACAACACATATTACCACTGTGACACGTGAAGTAAAGCCCTTAACAACCCCTGTCCACGACAGGTGCTGAGTCCAAACTATAGTACTATCGTTGCTAAGGTGTCAGGCAACAATCACTGTGTAAACATAACATACAAGCATTCATCAAATAACATGTATAACATGCAGTAAAGTCAGCGTATAAAAGTGTTTGCATTGTGTGACGATTGTGTTTTGAATAAGAAATATATGTAACACTCAAAAGTGCATAAAGCAAAAAGGGTTCTAGTATACTCATAGATTGTGTTATCTAAATAACACAGCCTTGGATTAGATTGAAGGGAGCGCTGGAAAGTTAGCCTGATTACAGAACGATATCATAAGCGATGAACGGAGCGTTAAACGGTGATGAATGACTGAGTGAGAAATGGTCATCCAATCGGATGAAAATCCGGACGGATGGTCATTCGTTCGGATGACAATTCCGGATGGATGGTCATCCGGTCAGATGGCCATTCGGTCGGATTGGCATTAGTTTGGGATGGATGTGTTTGTGTATGATGGCTTTGAAGGTTTCGTTGTAGTATTTTAAAAAAAGAGAAGTATCTCTACCTTTCAGGTCGTTCGATTGAACGGTCGGATGGTCGTTCGCTCGGATGGCGATCCGTTCCAGTGAGACATTTCTCAGAGAACAAGTTCATAGCAGGATGGTCTTTTGATCGAATGGTCGTCTGATCGGATGACCATTCGCTGGATTTTGATATGTATTAAAAATGTGTAAAAAGTTTAAGTGTTGAAGACCAAATGCATCTGATCGAATTGTCGTTCGATCGGATGGCAATCCGATCGGACGGCAGTCCGTTTGGTGACTTGATCATTTTGAAACTTGGAAAATTTGCTAAGTCTTGAAGTTTGCGGTTTGACCGAGACAGTATGACAACGCGTTAAACAACAGGAACTTCCTCAAGTCCAAGTTATCCGATCGGATAGGAAGCACCCTGTCTGGTCAGTTAACTATTCTTGACGGTTGTTCATGTTCAACCCGCTAAGTCAGTTATCTCGTTGATAGGGATCAGATCTCAGACCGACACATCACTAGAGAAGAGTGGAAGGCCTGAATGAGCCCTGATTCTATCGGTTTTCAGTGCATGAGTGTAAAAGAGTTGAAAGAAAGTTATGAAAACATCTTTCAATCCTTTTAATCTTGAAAATGTTTAGTTTTATGCAAAATCAGTGTTTAAACATGTTGAAATCTCTTAGATCTGCGTTGTTCTTGGTGGAATGAGGTCAAATCTTAAAGTCCATAAGAACTCCATGATGACATCATCCTAGAACACCTCAAATCAGCCGATTTCATGGTGAAGGTGTGTGTAGATGATAGATGTACAAGATTTGAGGAAGAAACTTACAAGAATCGCGAGTAATCGAGAGAAAATAGGATGAGAAGTCGAAGGGTCACACCAGAGCTGTCACATCACTGTTCATGATGTGACAGGTGCTATTTATAGGTGAAGGAGAGTGAAAGGCGGTGTAGTGTGACAGATCAGAGGGTAGTCCGATCGGATGGCCATCTGATCGGATGGTCTTCCGTACAGATGACCATTCGATCGAAGGGCTCCGACGAGTTGCGTTTCGATGTTTCGTTTCGTGGGTTGAGCGTTGCGATGCGTTTAGGCAAGTGTCGATTAAGCGATGTGATAGATTTAAATAATAGTCACACAAATAACACAACTAACTTACAACAACATAAATAAACTTGCGTTCCCAGTTCGTGATGAGATTGTGTTGCAACAGAGTTGCGATTACGTTTTCGATTAATCACCACGAACATATAATAAACATGCACAAGTAACACATAAATAGCACACACATGTAAAACAATGTACAGAACCAATAATTCAAGTTGCGAATGCGATTGCGATGCGGTTAGCGATAAATAGATTAGCGATAAACATCGATTAACTGGGATTATTAGCCTTTACTCCACATAATACAACTAAAGAATACAAATTAGAGAATTCGATTACAAGTCAAGAAGTACAGTCAGTAGTTAAGAAAAGAGTGACAGATCGCAATTAGCAATCTTTTCTTCCTTTGACTTTGACTTGTACTTTGACTTCAGTAACGCGGGTTGTTACATGAGAAGCCGAAAAGAGCACGTTCTCTCAGATTAAATCTACAAGTAGAATTAAATGAACAAATTAGAAAAATACAGCAATCAACAATCAAGGTTGATTCTCAAAAATTAAAAGGAATGATTAAGGGATTAGAACAAGGAACAGATGGAATTTGGAAGTTCCAAAAGAAAAGAGTGTGGATACCTGAACAAGGAAACCTACGCCACAGAATTCTAGAAGAAGCTCATAAGTCTAACTATACGATACTTCCAGGAAGTGATAAGATGTATCAAGATCTAAGAAAGAATTTCTGGTGGATAGGACTGAAAAAGGATATAGCTAATTATGTTGCTAAATGTCTAAGTTGTTCCCAAGTTAAAGCTGAGCATCAGAAACCCTCAGGATTATTGCAACACTTAGAAATGCCAATATGGAAATGGGAATTGATAACAATGGACTTTGTTACCAAATTACCCAAGACAAGAAAAGGAAATGATACAGTCTGGGTGATTATAGACAGATTGACCAAATCTGTTCATTTCTTACCCATAAAGGAAACTTTCAGTATGGAACAGTTAGCCAAGCTATATGTAAATGAAATAGTTTCATTACATGGAATTCCTTTATCTATCGTATCCGATAGAGATAGTCGTTTTACTTCTCATTTTTGGACAAGTTTCCAAAAAGAAATGGGAACCAGGTTAAATCTAAGCACAACTTATCATCCACAGATGGACGGACAAAGCGAAAGGACAATTCAGACAATGGAAGATATTCTTAGAGCCTGTGTAATTAATTTCGGAGGAAATTGGGACGACCATTTACCATTAATAGAATTTTCCTACAATAACAGCTATCATACTAGCATTAATGCTGCACCATTTGAAGCACTTTATAGACGAAAGTGCAGAACTCCAGTCTGTTGGGCAGAAATTGGAGAAAAGCAATTATCTGGACCAGAGATAGTGTAGGAAACGACAGACAAAATAATTCAAGTCAAGGAAAGACTATAAGCAGCACGAGATCGTCAAAAGAGTTATGCAGATAACTGACGAAAACCTTTAGAGTTTCAAGTATAAGATAAGGTACTATTAAAAGTTCCTCCATGGAAAGGAGTAGTCAGATTCGTTAAGAGGGGAAAGCTAAGCCCCAGGTATGTTGGACCTTTTGAGATTATTAGAAGAATAGGACCTGTAGCCTATCACCTACAACTGCCAGAGGAAATGGCAGGAATACATGATGTGTTTTATGTATGTAATCTCAAAAAGAGCTAAGCAGGCGAATCACTAGTGATGCCTCTTAAGGACAAAGAGGTAAATGAGAAACTCAAGTTTATCGAGAAACCCGTTTAGATTGAAGATAGAAAAATCAAGAACCTCAAACATAAGAGACTAGTTCTGGTCAAAGTGAAATGGGATTCCAAGAGAGGATCAGAATACACTTGGGAACTCGAGTCAGAGATGCGAAGGAAGTACCCTCACCTATTCTAGTAGATCTCGAGGACGAGATCCAAAACAAGGTGGGGAGGATATAACAACCCTCCTAAAATATTTTTAGACACCCTTAAATGTCCCTAAATATACCCTGTACACAAGAAACGGACCCAAAATAACCCTATACTTAGAAAAATCAACGAAAATGAAATCCAGCAGTCGCTCGCGGGGCGCGACTGAGACCTCCTTGGTCTGTCGCGGGCCGCGACTTCTTTTGTGTGCCGGACAAGTCATGGTGCCACGTGGCACCTGACTCAGCAACCCTACTAGATGACTCGGCAGGCCTATGGCCGCCTTTTTCAATCCCCACGGGCCGCGAAGGCCGAGGTTTAAGGCGTCGCGGGGCGCGACGGACTGGTCGACCATCCCTATAAATATGGTGAACGAACTCATTCAGTCCTCGTTTATTTTTCTTTGCTGTTACCCTACACGATCGATTTAGGATTCCGTAATGCATGTCAGCTCTGCCCGACTCAGTCATTCGAATTCTGTCTCGAGTTGTACGGTTAATTTGAATTGGGCTATTTTACTAACACGTGTGCATTATTTGATTTTAATAGATAATACTCAGGAAAATCACTAGGAAGCCATAGTAGTATCACCTAAGTCAACAATGGAAGTACATTCACTTTTTCTCACTATTTGAGGGTACATTTTTGTAAGTCAAAATATTTTACCAAAACCTCAAATGTTTTTAAATACATTTACATTGATTAAGTTTTTGTAATTCTACAATTGTTGCCAGTATTATGGGGTTTGTGTGTAGTACTTGATAACCGTCACAATTGGGCACGAGTATCCAATGTGTGATATGACCATAGTCACAGATCCGTCGAGTGACACGTACTGACCGAGTAATTGTGTAGACATAAACATTGTAATCACCCTTAATACTGTAATGTGTAAACAACTGATGTTTTCCCAGAATGGAATGTGCTTACTAGTATTTCTTACTGATAAAATATTTTTAATCGTGTTTCAGGTAACACAATGTGAAAGCCAAACAAAAGCCAGCTGTAGAGCACTGAAGGCTTGGAAAAGTGGCTAAAAAATTACCTAAATAAAAAGGAGTTTTTGTTTTCAATAATTAGGGTTTATCCCTACAAATGTATTGTCAAATGAACTTGGGTTTTATCCCCATAAATTATTATTATAAAAGTTGGTGGTTTACTCTGATAAACATATTTCCTAACTACGGTTCTGATGTATTTCGCTGCCAAATAAATAAACACCGATACCACTCAACTGCCCTCGCAGCACCCGCTCCCAGGGTTGGGGTCGAGGGCTACAACAGCTGGTGTTCAGACCCGCAGCAAATCTGGAGACATCAACTCATGTTTATACTCTTGCTTCATATCACTTGAGCCTAAAAACATTAATGTTGCTTTGCCGGAACCTGGATGGGTTGATGCAATTCATGAGGAGCTCAAGTTTGAGAGGCTTGGAGTATGGAAGCTTGAAAAGCTGCCTCAAGTGTAACACCACGTAAAAACGTGTCCAATTATGTAAAGACACGTGTCCTAAACTCTAAATATGTGAAAGATTGAGTTTGAAGGACTAAAGTTGACAAACAGTGAAAATATGTATGCGAAGGGACTAAAAGTGTCAACAAGCCAAACTTGTGCCTCTAAATAACCATACATGAAGAATATATTCTTAAACGAGTGATTAATTGGATATGGGAAGTCGTTTATGAAAATAATCGAAAGATTATAAACTACAGGGGTTAAACGTATCAACATGTTAATTCTTAACTCTGAGTGACCTTTTAACGAACCTGAGGCTTCGAAATATTCAAATACACTCTCAAGAATAAGTGATATAAATTTCATGAGGTTTCGAGATCGTTATACGTTGTTTATGCAAATTCCCAAGAATTAGGGTTTAAAGTGTCAACGAGGTGAAACTTATGTTTTCGGTGATCAATTAACGAAACCGGGCCTAAAGGAGTTTGGTTATACTCCCTTGAACATCTACAAACTAACTTTAGGGGCCATTTGTGTCAAAAATGAATGATATATGAGGGTATAAAAGAGCAGGACTGAAAGTGCAACAAATGAAACTTGTTTAACTTGGGCCACACCTTCACACGGGCCGCGTAGCCCTTGATGAATCCTTACGCGGGCCGCGTGGCAGCTTCCAACGTCCAAAAAAAACTGGCAGCTGCATCTTGCAGCCTGTTACACCGACTTTGGAGCCAATTTTTTGATTCCAGGAGCTATTTGTTGGTTTTAGAATACCACTAGCACACCTGGGGTAATCCTACATGCATCCAAAACACCTACTTTGATCTCCTTGCATGCCATTTTGCTATATAAAGGCTCCTAAGTTAATGTGGTCATTTGCTCATTCACCTGCAACAACCACACCACTATCATCTGGAGTCTCATGGCCTTAGAAGAGGATCAAGAAGTGTAGAAAAGATAGCTAGGACCTTATGTAAGTGTCTTAGCTCTTTCTTAGTTCAGTTTATTAGTCTAAAAACCGAAAAGTCAAAGATAACGTAAATTAGCTTTGACCTTCGGTTTAATCATAAATGGTCCAGCCACTAACCGAAATGAAAGTGGTTATGGAACTATATTAAGGTAGGTGATTAACCCTTAAAAGGGCACCTCCTAATTATTTCGTTTGACTAGTTAATTGTTGGGTCAAACTTTAATAATGATTTAAATTAATAAAACAGAGGTTGTAAGCTATATTTTAACATTCTAATAACTTGGTAATTAGTATTAGAACATATTTAATCAGGTCTAACCCGACAATTATCAGTGTAAGCTCGTTTCATAACCGAAAGTCGCAAAAGCTTGACTTTTGCTTTCACTTTCAGTTCTGACCTGATTAAGCTTAATTATTCCATGTTTTAAGCTTCCATTAGGACCACATTATATAGGAGTATAACCCTCTGGAGTTATATTTCTTGGTCCTTAGTAGTTTGAATTATATGCTCTTGTTTGTTAATATGCTTACAAATACCGTAAATGCCCTTTGGACATATGATTGAGATTTTTAGAAATGTGAGAGGACAAAAATCTTTGCTAGTGATATATAATGTTTAAACTCGGATTTTGAACCAAAACTCATTACCTCCTGTTAAGATATTATTTTTAACGATTTTTAGTATTTTTGGTCAGATTATAACCTGATTAAATCATAGAGTTCTTGTTTAATTCGGTAAATGACGATGATACCCGTTTCATGCATAAAATGAGATTAAGAAATCGTTTGAATGCCAAACCTTTTCCTATTGATTTCATACATTAAATAAATTATTTTGAGCATTTAAAACTGATCAAAATCTCAGATTTACATAAACATCTTGATTATCGTCAATTAGCGAGTTTTACACTATTTAGGTGCATACTATGGTTTAAAACCATATTTAACACCTAAGACTTGTTACCTACTGAATTTTTAAACAAATTTCAATATTATTACAGTAGGTACAAGTCATGAACTCAGACTTCCAAAAATGTCCTTAAAAGCATATGTGAAATGACCAAAATGCCCTTTCGGGGCATAGTTTGGCCATAAATGGTAAACCTCACATATGTATAATATCCTTGTTAGGATCGGAGGCTCTCATGATTGTGTTTGTTTGTATATTTTGATCATTCAGAGAATATTTAAACAGTGAAAAGTGCAGCGGAAATGGATACAAACTTTGTAAACACAAACATAGAAGAGAATAGTATGTTTAAACACTTGTTTTACTTTGAGTCGAATGATTATAATGAAAATCAAAAGATTACAAGCATGCTTACAATACTATGCTCCCCCTCAGCCTGATACCCCAAGGTTGGTTGCACAAGATGAAAGGATTGGACTGAAGAAGAAGAAGAATCCACTCAGTCAATCGAATGTAACAGTACACAGTACTGTTTCATTTATAGGCAATCCAATCCACTGACGCATCTCAACTGACGTCACCATGAAAGTGACATCTAACAACCTAACAAACTCTATCTACTGATCTGTACAAACTACTGATGTTAACAAATGATTATAAGTAAAATACAAAACAAGAGATAACAACTGCTTCACGTTCCACTGTTGTAGCCTGAGCACTGATGTTGAACTTCAGTGCTTTCTTCAAAGGTGATCAGTCTTTGAGTGGGCAGTGGTTGTGTCTTCAGCAGTACTTAGGAAACAGCAGTAGATAGAGCAACAGTGTTTGTCTTCAGCAGTCTTTAGTGTTTCATCAGAGTTTGGTTCATCAGTTGTTGTAGTGAGCAGTACTTAAGATCCATCAGCTGTTAGAATACCACTGTCAAGGGGAAAGCAAAGTGTAGGCAGCTGCTTATTGTTAGTCCACTGATGTGATCCGGTTTTGGCTTTACATTATCTGTTCCTCTGGTAGGGTTCAATCCCAACAATCTCCCCCTGGAACAGATAATGCCAAAACCCTTCATTATTCAGGACCTTTATTTCTCACCAAAAGTTCCTTAGCTTGTCTTTTAAATTCAGCTTCAAATTCCATGGAACTTAGATCATCTTCATCCCTACACAGTGTAAGTTCAAGGAGATCCTGCAAATCTTCAAAACTCAGGCCAAGAGCTTCTTTCCTTGATATGTACTTCACTTCACCATTGGTTCTGACCAGAGTCAATACGTGGGTCTTTTGATCAAACATCCACTTTAGTATTTTTAAACCAAATGGGTTTCTTGGGAGAGATTTATTCTTTGATGAGTTAGGAGATGATGGCCTTGTGAACACTTGAAGACTTTCAGACATTCTTTTGAAGGCTTCTTCAATGACTTTGTTTGCTGCAGCTATGTCTTCTACAGTTTCCTTTTCAATTTGCTCTTGCCTTTCAATTTCTGACGTGTCTGTTGCAGTGTTTGGGGATGCAGGTTTGTTTAATACCTTCTTAACAAGGTTTTGAAGCTTTGTTGAGCTGTCTTCTTTTAGACCCATTTTCATGATGGTGTCCTTGAAGTACTCTGCTTCCTTTTCTTTGACCTCTTTTTCAGTCAGTTGTTTACCTTCTTCTTGGTTTGACACAAAAATAGGTTTGTCTGCTGATTTGAACAATGTTCTGAGGTTTTCAATCTGCTGTTCAAGCTTCATCATTTGTTCACGTTTCTTTGAAGAACTTGAAACAGTTATCTTTCTTTTCTTCAGCCTTTCATAGGCTTCATCAGTCTGCTGTTTTGACCATTTTGATATGGCTTCAGCAGTATCCATTTTTGCTTCCACCAGCTCATTTTTCTTTCTTTTGTACTCAGCAGTGAGGTCAGTAGTGAGCTTTTTGAATTTGCTCCAGTTTGGAGCATTCTTCTTTTTTGTAGGATCGTTCTTGATTCTGTCAATCCTATCAGCCTCATGATTTAGAGCGATTAGTGGCCATTCTTCAAACTGTTTTTCTTCAGCAGGATAGAATTTTTCTTTCATGATGTAGGCTAGGTATTGTTTTCTTAACTTTCTTCGTTGTTCAGCTTTTTCTTTGTTCAGTTCTTGTGCAAACACTTCTATCTGCTTTACTTTAGTGAGGAAGAAATCCAGTCTTTTAGCAATGCCTTCTTCGCTTAGACCTTCACTTTCACTCTCAACTTTAGCTCTTAGTTTAGCTTGCCTTGCCTTGATCTTGAGGTAATCATCCATATCCTCTGGTGGCATGTAGCCTATGAGTGAGGAGAATCTTCTTTTTAAAGGATCTTCTTCTGTATAGAATTGCCTCATCTCATTTTTGATAGCTTCAAGTTCCAGTGGATATTGTGCAACATTAGGATCATGTATACCCTCATTGGCAGAGATTGGCTTTCTTTTTCTACTGAAGAGCTTTGGTTGTGATATAGAAAATGTGAGAGCAGTGGTGGATGGTTGACTAACAGCTGTTGAAACAACTGGTGTCTCAACCGCTGTTGTCATTACAACTACTGATGTATCAGCAGATGTCTTCTGCTTTTGAGCAGGGGTTATGATGGCAATTGTTTGAGTGGTGATCAGTGGTTGACTAACAGTAGTTGAAACAACTGGTGTTTCAACCATTGTTGCCATTACAACAGATGTTGTAACATCTGTTGTCTTCTGCTTTTTGGCAGGGGGTGATAATGGTTTGGCTGTTTGTGATGGTAATGGTGGTTTTTGTGCTGTATACACAGATGGTGGTGGAACAGTAGTTGTGGTGGTGTGTGGTGATGTGGTGTGTGTTGATACTGCAGTTTTGGGTTGGCTACTTTCTGGCTCAACATATATACCATCATCAATTCCCCTTTTGTTCCACTTAATCTTCTCCCCCTTTTTGGCATTATCTGAGAAGGGTTCGTTCATGAAGAGAACAGTGGAGGGAACTTGTCCAGAGGCACTTTGAATGTGAGCCTTTATAGCTTTTATATCCGCCTGAGTATCCTTGAATCTTGATTCCACCATATTTGTCAGCTTTTGAACATGTATGGCATGCTGCTGATCTGCCATCTGCTTTTGTCTTTCCAGCAGTGGTTGAAAAAGATTCCATAACTCATTTCCAGCAGGTGCTTGTTGAGCAGATGCTTGAGCAGGAGGAGCAGTTGATTGGGCTTTCTGAGCTTTTAACAGCTGCTGCACCATATCTTTTATTTCAGCAACTGAGGTTTCAAGGTTTTCGACCCTGCCCGTCAATTCCTGATATCTTGAATCATCACCTGAGTTAACAGGATCATCTGAATCCCCACCAGCAGTGGTTTTACCAATGAATGACTTAGGAACAGAGTCCCAAAAGTCAGCCATTGATGCCCCTTGTTCTTGGTACTGGGGACTTCTTTCTTCAGCACTTGATAACCGTTTGATGTTGCCAGTAGTCAAAACAAACTCACTGGTGGTTCTCAGTGGTGCTATAGAAGAAATTGCCTTCAAGGGAGTCTTACTAATGAAACCACTGTCCAAGTGTAAACCTGTAGATTCAACACTTGTAGTGGCTGCTCCACTTGAACTACTGACAGGAATTACTTGTAATTCCTACAGTGTAACCTCCTCAATTGTTGCTGGGATAGCAGAAGTGTCAACAACAGACCCAGTCACCTGTTGAAGTATACTCTCAGTGATAGGTTGTTGAGAGGAACTGGTTTGTGTCTGAGTAACATCAGCTGCATGCAACAAGGTTATGGTGGATGGTGGTATTATTTGAGGTGAGGGTAAAGGGGTTGAAAGAGATATGTCCTTGGGATCAGGACTGTGGAAGATGGATCCGAGTGGGTCCAGAGCTTCATATTGTGGTGTCCCTGTGCTTACAACCTGATCCTTTTGTGAGGATGCAGGAGGAGTTTGAGGCTGGGGTTGAGATCTTTCTTCCAACTGTTGTGAGGAAGTAGCAGCAGTGGTTGTTTGTGACTTTTGTGCTGTCACTGGCATTGTATCTGGGATCTCATCTTCCAGAGTTGCCTTTGGTTTGGGTTTGGTGGGCTTTCTGGATATTTTCTTTTTGGTCTTTTTAGTGGTGGCAGGTGTGGGTTTCAAAACAGTGGGTGTGCTGCTTTGATCACCTGGAGCAATGGGCTCAGCAGCAGATACCTGAGCAGCAGTTTCATCTGCTAAATTCTGCTCAGGCACCTCTTCTTTTGTTTTTATTGGTGCCAACATTCTAGAGAATGTCTCAGGTGTTAAACAGTTTATTTTAAAAGAGGCACCTTGTTTAGGCAAATCTGCATCTTTCTCTTCAAATTTTTGTTCAAAAGTAGCTTAAAAATCTTGGAAAGAGCAGAAATGCCTTATTATCACCGTTTTTTACCAAGTCATCAAATATTTCCTGGGAGTAATTAAAGTTTTTATTGTTTAAAATTGCATATCCCAGGCATTGAATTTTTGTTGGTATTTCATTAAAAGACGTTGTTTTATTAGAAACACACATTAGCAGTGTGTGAAATAAAAATCTGGGTGCAGAAGGAAAATAACCTTTTTGTAAGGTATCCCTTTTAGGTTGCTCTGCATAGCCCCTGTTTATGAAATCCTTTTTCAACTCATCTTTAGAAAATGAGGTTTTTCCTTTCAAATCATCGAGTTTAAAGATTTCAGAAATAGATTGTGGAGAGATTTGAACCTTCTTACCCTGTATCGAGGAGTTGATGGCTGTGATGATGTCTCCTTGTTTTTCAAGGGTGACATTTTTCCAGAACTCTCTCTGGGTTTGAAGATAAATGGGAGCGTCTGCTGTTATCAAAGTTTTGTACTTCGATGCAGATAAGATGTCAATGATGGAGTCGAAGGTGTTGTCAGTTGTGGGTTTTGTGAGTATTCCCACATAATTGTGAGGGGCTTTGTAACAGATTTATGTGGTTTCGACGGCCATTTGAGTGGCGTCTGTTGGGGTGGAGGAAGAAGATGGTTTTGATTTTGACTTCGATTTTGGTTTCGTCATTTTTGATGAAGAAGATCGAAGGAGGTTTTTGTGAAGAAGAGTGGGAAACTGCTTTGAGAAGAGAACTTTTGGAATTCAATTCCACAGTGTGAGCCCCTGTTTGGGTTTAATCAGGGTTTTATTTTAGGGAAAAGTGACTGCTGATGTGGCAGCGGTTATAATGATCTGACGGCTAAAAACTGACCACTTGCCAACCCCTGATGAAATGGTAAATAATGGAGGACAGTTGTTTTGACAACCACTGATGGATCAAGCATCAGTAGTTACAACGGTAATGAAATGAAGCAGTGGGTGTATCAGTGGATGGAACAATGATTTTAAACATCAGTGTTTTTGAAGAGCAGAGGTTGACTATCAGCAGTGGACAGACTTTAGAGAGCAGATGTTGAGGCACAACAGCATTTTAGGTACAACAGTGGTAGAAAATAAAATGAAGACTGTAGGATCGTTTTCGGCCCTGTTTGAGTCGATCAGATAAGTTTCTATCCAAATCAAGAGGCGGAAATTAATGATTTGGTGCTATTCTAGCTATATTCATTTTAAACTTGTTGTATTATTGATCAAATGCACGAATACAAGGTCAGACAGCACTTCAGCAGCATGCCGGAACAAAATACACCGTAACTATTCAGGTTCGCTAATACATCCCCTATATATAGATGGTTGGGTTCGCTTATATGTACCTGTACATATAAGCGGACCTACAATCATGTCCTAAAAGCGAACCTAACATGACACAAAGGCGAACCAGATCTATTACATGACATAAAAGCGGACCTAGCTAAAACCTTAAAAGCGGACCTATTACAAACATGTATTTCTAGGTTTCCGTGCCATGTCTGATCTCTTCATCTCTAATACTCGATGTAAGACGTAGTCGACAGATGTAAGTGCACCAACAGACCCCCCCTCGGATGTTGATGGATTCTTCATAGAGTCTTCGCACATGTCAATCTACAATCTTCATCAGTCGTCAATCTGCCTCTGAAATATCTGTCATTCCAAGAATCCTCGTTCTCTTTCTTCATCATCACCAAACTCTTCTCTCACAGCTGTTAACACGGTGTTTTCAGACTCCCCCTCTCAAACAACTGGGATCGTAGTCTGGAATTCACATCTTCATTCTTCAAATCAAGATTATTAACAGGCTCTCATCAAGTTCCAGATCAATACCTGGCTCCATTCTCTCTCGGGATCAAGATCTGACTCAAGTCCTGCACAATCTCTACCCAACTATAAGTTTCTATTAAAAGATTAAACTTTCAAACTTTTTAGAAACTTGTACCAGAAACTATATTAATGATTTTACATTCAAGATCTTTTACTGGCATTTTTCAAACAAAAATTTAACATCTTCACATACACTCTTCCCAAACCAGTTCTTCAAGTTTTAGCACTTTGAATTTCGAAAATCAGCATCTCAACACCAGTTGTCGAAACTCTTTTTGACTTTTTCAAAAATTTTTGCTAAAACACACCAAAAATCTTTTTGACTTTTCTGAATGAAAGTAGAAAAGCAGAAAACAACTATTTACAGACAATATTTTTGTGAGTTTGTGCAAGAGGATCATATCAGTCATGAAACATATCACAAACACCGTTAAGCTTGATTACATATTAAGTTCTAAACAATTTACCTAGATTGTCAGTATGTTTGTCCACTTAAATTTTCACACAGACTTCAATTGATTCAAGATATGATATTAATGTTTTAGAGACTTAAACTTAATTGTGTATCACTCCACTTGAATATACTCCTGTATCCAGATCCCAAATATTCAGTCTTACAGGTGAGTATACCACAGATGATATCTGTAAAGGGATAGATGCGAAACAGTGAGAGCTCAGGTCAGAACTTCCGTTCAGCAGAGAGATGACGTGTGACAACTGGCAAAAATAATGGTAATTCCGTACAACTTAAACACTTGTTTTAACATTTAATTTCCCTCTTTACGATTTAATTATCGCATGATTAGATCGTATAAGTTCTAGCAATCATAGGACATGGTTAAAAATGCTAAACAATATTAACACAATCGCCAGGTCGCGAGAAAACCGCAAACTATGTCCTAATGTGTTGGCAAAATGCTAAAAGCACTATTCACCTGAGCACACTATTCATGCCAGCAAGTTCTAAAAACTGGCGGAACGAGCTACGAAGGGCATGAACACACTTCATAGTTGAAATATGAATAAAAACCCCCAAATAGGGACACCAAACACAAAAACACATTTACTTTCCGGTAAATGCACTTAATTTCACTTTATCCATTATGCGCCAAAATACCACCGAAACAGAATGTCCGCGGCACTAGAAATTAACATTTTAACGTCCGTAGAACTTGTAAATAACAATTTACATCATAGATAAGCTTAGGAATATCAATGGGATACTCGAAACATTTACTCCCGGTGTCACGCCGCGACTTTCACACACTGTCCAAACTCGAGTCGATAGGCGAATAAATTATATTTCTACCATCCAATCTCCTAAACTAAAAGGCTAGTGAACTAGTTAGCGATATTTTGGCATCATAATCGCCTTAAATAAACGCCATAGCATCGATGGTAAAATAGAACCATCGCTCCCAGTATTATATAACATCTTTTATATTTCACCCGAGATCGAACCGAGGAGCGAACTAGTGGTATTTTTACCATTCTAAACTTATACCCATTAAACTAGTATAAACTAAATAGAGTTCATTTAAAACTCTAAACTATTTTTAACACCCTAATTACCCTACCTAAATTGATTACCTAAATTAACATATTAATATATATATATATAACTTTAAAAAAAATAAAAAAAAAATAAAATTAACAATCCTAACATTCCATTTCGGTCAACATAGTGGACCCCCCAAATCCACCTACAACTTGTAAATCTTGGTAATATGGTATGGCCTTGAAGATTTTTTTGAATAATTTTGAAAGACCATGATGTTTATAATCATACCACCACCAATCCCCTTCATTTACATCATTTGTAAAACTCACTAAACACCCCCTTTAGTCCTCTCATGCTCTCGGCTACAAGAACCACCCAAAGCACCACCATAATTTAGCCATAAACACCACATTTCAACCTTGGTTAAACCTTTTTATAACCATCTAAGCATCATCTTTACATGGAGCATCACTAGGGCTTTGGTTGGAGCTTAATCCTCTTCTTAATCATCTTATAATCTTGTGCAAAGTTGTAAGCTCTCACTAACCACCTTTTTAAGTTTGTTATTATATGTAGATTATTAAAGTACTTGTTGATCATCTTGAAATCAAAAGAAAAATTCCACTTAAAACCCTAAACCAAAACTTAACAACTTGCTAAATGTGAATTATTATGTGATTATTATGTGTTATTGAGTTGTATGAGTTGTATGATCTTGCTTATCTTGGTCAAAATAAGTTGTTTAAACTTATAATTTAAGTTGAGCATGTTGTTTATTTAGTGTAGTAACTTAAATAAGTGATGATCTTGTTATATTTGACAAAAAAAAATATGATTTAAACAACTAGATGTTTAAATCAAGAAAGATCATCACCCTTAAACATATGAGCTTTATATATATTTATATATGTGTGCTTAAACTTGAAAGATTAAAGATTTAAAGGACTAAACTTGATGGTTAAAGTCTAATAAGTGTGAATTTTTACTAAAAACAAGTGATTTAATAAATGGTTATGAAAACTACACTTAAAAGTCTTGGATTTCGAGACATAAAAGTGTTGGATTTTTTTTAGAAACTTTATATATATAAGTGCTCATGATTTAAGAAAATAAGTAGTAGAAATTTGTTTACTTAAAGTTGTATTTTGAGGAGGTTAATACATTGATGATGATTTGGAAATTTAAAAATGGTTTTTAAACATGTATTAAATACATGGGAAAAATGCCATAGTTTAGGGAAACCATGGCGAAATTTTATAAAAATCTAATCGCGATTAAAAAGAGATTAATGGGGTGATTAGCATGGTTAATCGTGATTAGTAACTTTAATTTCGATTAACGACCTTAATCGTGATTAGATGAACCCTAATGACGATGGTTAAGTCTTAACCATCCAAGAGTTTATATAAACTCAAAAAGATATTTTTTTAACATAAAAGTGGGTAAAGTTTATAAATAAAACAAAAAATATAATTTTTGGAAAATTATATATACATATGCTAAATACTCTATTGGTGTATATTACTTGTGTAATGTATGTATGTATTAGTAGTAGGAGAAATACATACCAAAAATAATACATAGAATCCTTGCAAAATATACACTTACACCACGACGAAAACCTCACGAATACTTGCAAATATAACAACGGTCGCGAACCTTCACGCTTACTAAAAATATACACTTGTGTGATACCAAAACTCAAGGCGCGAACATCGGACGACGAATCTCAAACAACGGACATCCGATGACACCTTTTGCTTTAGCGACGAAACGATCAATTTCAACACAAAAATTATATAAACCAAACGTTATGACAAGTCTAAAATAAAATATTTTAGGCACTTAACATACAATACCGACAACGAAAAGCCGGAAAGTTTAATGCGAAAATGACACTAAGTGTAATTATAAAAGTTACTAGCATAATTATTAACAGATTACTAAGAATGCATGAATATAAATATTGGGCCAATTTATAAAATATTGGGCTAGGCCCAATATCCTAAATACCCGGGCAAAGGCCCATTCCACAAATACTAAATAAGCCCACTCTAATAAGTGAAATGGGCTAAGCCCAAATACAATATTAAAATGGACTAAGCCCACTAACTTTAAGTCATGGACTAAGGCCCAATAGAAAAAGCTATGAACCAAGCCCAAAACACTAAATGGTGGGCTAAGCCCGAGGTAAAAATTCATGTATATTTTTTATAAATATATATTATAAAAATACATTATAAATACGGTATACCTACCCGTATAATACCGTATACCTACACGTATAATACGGTATACCTACACGTATAAATACAGTATACGTACATGTATAAAGCACACAAATACAAGTATACATACAGTATATGTATATGTATAAAAGACTCTGGTACATGACGATATACGCACACACACTTATTGAAGTGTACTCTCTCACTAATGTTGCACTTATACGACAACGTATTTTGACGTTAAAAATAAATATTTTTAACACTTTTTACACTTATATTTGTGTAACAAATATAAAGTCTCGAATCAAAGTATACCAGAAACAGATGCCAACATATTATCATTAAATTACACAAGCGTTCCAAAACGAAATGAAAATAATAAACGTTCAAGATGAACAACGAGTACAAGGCCTAGGAAAGGCCGACGTGTCTAATGAGTTAGAACCCTTGTAGGTTGACTCGTGTTACGGAAAACTTTGGTTGAATACCTCTCTCTCTCTCAGGAACGCAAAGCTGTGAGTTCATGTCCCCCTTTTCTTTTAACGTTTTGGTTTACAACTTTCGGGGGGAAATACATTTGATGCGCATTATAATAATTGCCTACGCGGGTTGAGTACCTCCTATGTCGTCACATATAATAATGTCCTTGCAAAACATTAATGATCAACATGTTCATAGACGCTTTACATACCTACTTATAAACTAAACTTTCAAATGTTTTTGAGATTCATTTGATGCGCATTACACATAAAACACATGAACTCGCTCAACTTTTGTTGATGTTTTCAAACTCACATGTATTTCAGGAAACTAATGAAACTTGGGTGCTGGTGTTTACTATGAAGCTTTTGGAGTACAAGTCATCGATGTCATCCCTTTTGGAGGGTTTGGTCCATATATCTCATCTTCAATGAGATATAGGACGCAAAGCCTCATGTTTTAAACTGGTGTTTAACTCGTCTTTTGTAAAACTTATAACTTATGTCGTTTGGCATTTTAAACAAACTTATGATGTGTAATATTTTTATTATATCAATGGATGAACATCGCATGTTTTTATTCATGTAGCTGTTTACTTATATCGTATGCAATGAGAACTAATCAAGTTCACACCGCGCGCTTCCGCTAATGAGCGGGTGTGACAGATTGGTATCAGAGCTTCGATTGTTGTGAACCAGGATTCCTTCTCGAGTCTAGTCTACAATCACTAGGATCCTTCCACGAAAACATTTTGTGTTTGTAAAATGTTTTTCATTGCATATACAAAAGCACCAAGGTCCGATAACAAAACTCTTTTCAAGAAAACAATGCGAGGACATTAATTGGGGCATAGTCTATACGGGATAGACTTGCCGAATTAGAACTGAAACGCACAAGGACAATGTGATCACATGTGATATGCTACATTTAATTTCCCCATGCATATATATTAAGTAATGTTATTATTTATTGATAATATATATATATATATATATATATATATATATATATATATATATATATATATGCATGTTGTACACAATATTTTGCCGAAAATGAAATACCTTCGACTTCAAATTCTATTGTTGTTCTTGACTCGCGCGGTGAGAATATCGACCTCGCATTTATTGCGGAGCTTATGGTGAATGTAGTTACTAAGTGAGACCTTAAGCTTGATGTCGTAGAAGATGGTTGTTCTTCCATTGAATGTGGAAAATGCCAGACTTCGATAGTGATGATGACGAGGCGGAGGAGGCAACCTCGGACAACAACTCTATTTGTGGGGCGAGGTCCCTGTGGCTTTTACGAATCATGATTAACGACATTCTTGTCCAGACCAGGAAGGTGAAGTACTCATCTTGAAGGTGCCCCTCCAGCTACTATTGCTACAAATTGTCTTTATTTCTACTTCGTCTAACGTTGTGCCATTTCGCGAGTAATGACAACGGATGTTAGCGCGTGGACCATCATGAAGGTCCCTTCTATGTTGAAGGTATGAAGACAGTAGTGTCCCCCCCTCGATCTGATCATCTACTCTGAACGAGAGAACATTAGGGTGACCATGCAAGGCAATTTATTATTTCGGGGGCCCACGTAATAACAACTTGTAGTGCATGGAAATCCTGATGGGCTCTGTGGGTCAAGCTAATGATCACTATCTATTCAAAAATCTTAAGTTCTATCTGGTAGAACACTAGCCGGGGTGGTACTATAGCACCCTACGACACCGGAAGATCACACGTATTTGTTCACACCTAGCATTCGATTTATATCACGAGTCGGTTGAGACTAGTCAACTAAACAAACAAAAAAAATTGTTAGCCACCGCCATCACCAGCCTACCCCCCACCACCACACCATACTGCACCTGCCTACCCTGACTTTTCTGTTCGAGCGCTTGACTTAGTGCTCCAACAGTAAGTCAGTGCCCTCTCTCGCAGTGTCTACGAGCAGGGGGGTGAGTGTGCCCATCTTCTCCGCTTGATCTATCCTTCACCACACCCCACCCCTCTTACTCCTTAGGTGATTATTGCAGATACTTTTGTTTGGGAGTTGCAGACTCACTTTCAGTGTACATATGAAGACCTAGTATGAGCTGAAGACACTTGAAGATTTTGAGGACCAATGTGGAAGAAACAGACTTTACTATTTTTGTGTATTATGAACTTGTACGACCGGGGTGATGTAGCTTCGAGTCCTTTTGTTTTCTTCTACTAAACAATGTATCAAGTTGTCTGATATATGAAAGCTCAGTAGTTTGTTTTCCTTATTACACATTGTTGTTTATACATGTGCATGTGTGGCTTATGTGATTGCATGTTTGGATGATGTGATGATTATTTGTCTATTATCTATATACATATACACCTTAGTAGACACATATTTAATCAAAAGTATTTGTCTAATCTTCCTTGACGTTTCTTATTAGAAGACAATGCCGCCGAGGCGAAGTACCAACACAAACCCCCTACCGAGAACAGAAGCCGAACTGAATGAGCGCATCTCTCAGGCGATTGCGCAGTACGAAGCCAACCGCTCCGAGCAAAGCGGTGGTACATCAGGAAACAATCCCCCTGCCGGTAATGTTAAATCGTCTATGAAACATTACAATACTCTCGTATATTCTATTCGTACTATGTCAATGCCCATTCATGGTTTGTGGTTGTAAATGTTTCAGGTTGCACGTACAAGCAGTTTTTGGACTGCAAACCTCTGAACTTCGATGGCACAGGCGGTGCCGTAGCATTTGTGCGCTGGACCGAGAAGACAGACTCAGTCCTAAGAATGAGCAAATGCCTTCCTGAACAAAGGGTCACCTACATCTCCGGGCTATTCTTAGATGGGGCGCTCTCATGGTGGAACCTTCAGGTTCAGACTAAAGGAGAAACTGCTGCGTATGCTATGAGTTGGGACGAGCTCAAGGAACTAATGAGAAAGAAGTATTGTTCTAGGGCAGGATTCAGAAACTTGAGACCGAGTTTTGGAATTTAAGAATGATCGGATCTGATATCGCTGGATACATACAACGCTTCCACGACTTGTCAAGGGTTGTTCCCTACTTGGTGGAACCTGAGTTTAAGCGGATTGAGAGGTTCATCTGGGGACTTGCTCCTGAGATTCTAAGCATGGTTACTTCTTCCAAGCCCCCTACAATCAGCGAGGCAATCGACTTGGCTGTCGCCCTCACCGAGGAGGCTCTTCGTTTAGACAAGTTTTCAAAGCCAGGCTCTAACAAAAAAGAGACTCATGTGGAGTCTTCAAGCGGCAACAAGAGAAAGTTTTCAAACTTGAAGAAAGGCACTCAAGCAAACAACGACAACTGGAATGCGAACAAACGAAGGGAAGTGAACCCAACTCGTGGTACTAAAGCTTACGGAGCCACTAATGAGGCTAGTGGTAAAGGGTATTTGGGTTCCAAGCCTAAGTGTGAGAAGTGCAAGTTTCACCACAATGGTCGATGTCTGAGAGCTAAGTGTGACAAATGTGGAAAGGAGGGGCACAACAAAGAAACATGTTGGGTAGGAACTGGAGGAAGAAATACAAACCGAGGAGGAAACAACAACAACAATCAGGGCGGAAACAATAACAACAACAACCAAGGTAGAAATGGTAATGGACGAGGCCAAGGTTGTTTTGGCTGTGGAGACTTAGGGCACTTTTTGAAGGATTGTCCTAAAGAAAATCAAGCCCGTGGAAGAGTCTTCACGATTGGAGCACGTGAAGCGCGTCAGGACCCGAACGTAGTTACGGGTACGTTCCCTATAAACCAACACTTTGCATCCATTCTATTTGACACTGGCGCCGACTTTAGTTTTATATCTATAGAATTTAAGAACATACTTAGCCTAGAGTCGAGTAAACTAGACGTCCCGTATTCTATAGAATTGGCGAATGGAAAATTAGTTGAAGCGGATGAGGTTATCAAGGGTTGTACACTCGAGCTTGGAGAGCGAAATTTTCTTATCGACTTCTTACCCGTTGAGTTGGGCAGCTTTGACGCGGTTGTTGGAATGGATTGGTTATCCGACAATCGAGCAGAAGTGGTTTGTCACGAAAAGAGCATCCGCATCCCATTGCCGAATGAAGAAACGCTTATAATCCATGGGGAGAAACGTGAGACACCTCTACGGATCATAAATTGCATGAAGGCGCAAAAGTGTCTTCGAAAAGGCTGTATAGCCTTCCTCGCCCACGTAGTTGACAAGGAAACCAAAGAGCCGAGGCTAGAAGACATCCCTGTCGTGAAAGAATTTCCAGAAGTCTTTCCAGAAGACTTGCCTGGACTACCTCCGCAACGTCAAGTGGAGTTTCGAATTGATTTGGTGCCAGGAGCGGCACCAGTGGCGAAATCACCATATCGGTTAGCTCCGTCTGAAATACAGGAGTTATCTACTCAGCTGCAAGAGCTGCTAGATAAAGGATTTATTAGACCGAGTTTCTCACCTTGGGGAGCTCCGGTATTATTTGTTAAAAAGAAAGACGGCAGCTTTCGCATGTGCATTGATTATAGGGAGTTAAACAAGCTGACCATCAAGAACCGATATCCCTTACCGAGAATCGACGACTTATTCGATCAACTACAAGGTTCCAGCTACTACTCCAAGATCGATCTGAGATCGGGTTACCATCAGTTGAGAATACAAGAGGAAAGTATCCCCAAAACGGCCTTTAGGACTCGTTATGGACATTACGAGTTTCTTGTTATGCCGTTCGGCTTAACCAATGCACCAGCGGTGTTCATGGACCTCATGAACCGTGTGTGTAAGCCATACTTGGACAAGTTTGTGATTGTGTTTATCGATGATATCCTAATATACTCGCGAACCAAGGAGGAACACGAGCAACAGTTGCGAGCTATTTTGGAACTCTTGAGAAAGGAACAACTGTATGCAAAGTTTTCGAAGTGCGAATTTTGGATTCGCGAGGTTCAATTCCTAGGTCATGTGGTAAATGAGAAGGGAATTCACGTCGACCCAGCAAAGATTGAGGCAATTAAGAATTGGGAAGCGCCTAGAACCCCTACTGAGATACGACAGTTTCTGGGATTAGCGGGCTATTATAGACGATTCATAGAGAACTTTTCAAAAGTTGCTCAACCGCTAACGTCCCTAACGCAAAAAGACAAGAAATTTGAGTGGGGCGAGAAACAACAGGCGGCGTTTCAACTGCTGAAGGATAAACTTTGTGACGCACCTATTTTAGCCTTACCCGACGGTACCGATGACTTCATGGTTTATTGTGATGCATCGCATCAAGGTCTTGGTTGTGTGTTGATGCAACGGGACAAAGTCATTGCGTACGCGTCTCGTCAATTAAAGGTGCATGAGAAAAATTATACCACGCACGATCTGGAGCTAGGTGCAGTGGTATTCGCGTTAAAGATATGGCGTCACTACTTATATGGTACTCGTTGTACAATCTTCACAGACCACAAGAGTTTGCAGCACATATTCGATCAGAAAGATTTAAATATGCGGCAACGACGATGGGTCGAGTTATTGAACGATTATGATTGTGAGATAAAGTATCATCCGGGCAAGGCGAACGTTGTGGCGGATGCCCTGAGCCGCAAGGAACGTATTAAACCTCTAAGGGTGCGAGCCTTGGAGATGACCATACATAATGATCTCACTTCTCGGATTCACGATGCTCAACAAGAGGCGCTTAAACCAGAAAATATACCAGCCGAATCCTTACAAGGAATGGAGGCACAATTGGTGCCAAAGGAGGATGGAACACTGTACTTTATGGGACGAATTTGGGTCCCGTTCTTTGGCGAACTACGAACAATTATCTTGGACGAGGCACATAAGTCAAGGTACTCTATACATCCGGGTTCGGATAAGATGTACCAAGATTTAAAAGAATTTTATTGGTGGCCTAAGCTTAAAAGCGACATTGCTGCTTATGTTAGGAGATGCCTAACCTGCGCTAAAGTTAAGGCGGAATATCAAAAGCCTTCAGGGTTGCTCCAACAACCTGAAATTCCCGTATGGAAATGGGAACAAATCTCAATGGACTTCATTACTAAGTTACCCCGAACCTCAAAAGGCCATGATATGATTTGGGTAATTGTAGATCGACTTACAAAGTCCGCACATTTTCTACCGATCAGGGAGAAGGATAGCACTAGGAAACTGGCCGAAATATATCTCAAGGAGATTGTGGCACGACATGGAGTGCCTATTTCTATTATATCAGACCGAGATGGTCGATTTGTGTCTAGGATATGGCAATCATTCCAAAAGGCATTTGGATCCCAACTGAATCTTAGTACGGCCTTTCACCCTCAAATGGACGGCCAAAGTGAACGAACGATACAACCTTTGGAGGACATGTTACGTGCTTGTGTGATGGATTTGGGTGGAAACTGGGATACTCACTTGCCCTTAGTGGAGTTCTCGTACAATAATAGTTATCACACTAGCATCAAGGCCGCCCCGTTTGAAGCATTATATGGGCGAAAGTGTCGGTCCCCGCTATGTTGGGCGGAGACCGGGGATAAACAACTCATTGGTCCAGATTGGGTACAAGAAACCTCAGACAAGATCATGCAAATACGAGACCGTATCAAGATGGCTCGCGATAGACAAAAGAGCTACGCCGACAAACGACGCAAACCATTAGCTTTCGAGGTCGGAGACATGGTATTGTTAAAAGTCTCGCCTTGGAAGGGCGTAGTAAGATTTGGTAAACGTGGAAAGTTTAACCCACGTTACATTGGACCCTTCAAAATCCTGAAAAAGATCGGAACTGTTGCATACAAGTTAGAACTACCAGAAGAACTGAGCAATGTACACAACACGTTTCACGTGTCAAATCTCAAGAAAAGTCCTACACAAGAGACGGTTGTCATTCCAGCAGATGAGATACACGTCAACGAAAAACTTCAATTTACTGAAGAACCTGTTGAGGTTACGGACTGGAAGGTCCACAAGACACGCAGGAATCGTAGGAGGCTAGTTAAAGTTCGTTGGAACTCGCGTCACGGTCCCGAGTATACGTGGGAACGTGAAGATCAAATGAAATCCAAGTACCCTCACCTGTTTCCAGACCCCCCTGCAACCGGTAGCACGACTCGAATTTCGGGACGAAATTCTTCTAACAGGGGGAGAATGTGACAACTGGCAAAAATAATGGTAATTCCGTACAACTTAAACACTTGTTTTAACATTTAATTTCCCTCTTTACGATTTAATTATCGCATGATTAGATCGTATAAGTTCTAGCAATCATAGGACATGGTTAAAAATGCTAAACAATATTAACACAATCGCCAGGTCGCGAGAAAACCGCAAACTATGTCCTAATGTGTTGGCAAAATGCTAAAAGCACTATTCACCTGAGCACACTATTCATGCCAGCAAGTTCTAAAAACTGGCGGAACGAGCTACGAAGGGCATGAACACACTTCATAGTTGAAATATGAATAAAAACCCCCAAATAGGGACACCAAACACAAAAACACATTTACTTTCCGGTAAATGCACTTAATTTCACTTTATCCATTATGCGCCAAAATACCACCGAAACAGAATGTCCGCGGCACTAGAAATTAACATTTTAACGTCCGTAGAACTTGTAAATAACAATTTACATCATAGATAAGCTTAGGAATATCAATGGGATACTCGAAACATTTACTCCCGGTGTCACGCCGCGACTTTCACACACTGTCCAAACTCGAGTCGATAGGCGAATAAATTATATTTCTACCATCCAATCTCCTAAACTAAAAGGCTAGTGAACTAGTTAGCGATATTTTGGCATCATAATCGCCTTAAATAAACGCCATAGCATCGATGGTAAAATAGAACCATCGCTCCCGGTATTATATAACATCTTTTATATTTCACCCGAGATCGAACCGAGGAGCGAACTAGTGGTATTTTTACCATTCTAAACTTATACCCATTAAACTAGTATAAACTAAATAGAGTTCATTTAAAACTCTAAACTATTTTTAACACCCTAATTACCCTACCTAAATTGATTACCTAAATTAACATATTAATATATATATATATAACTTTAAAAAAAATAAAAAAAAAATAAAATTAACAATCCTAACATTCCATTTCGGTCAACATAGTGGACCCCCCAAATCCACCTACAACTTGTAAATCTTGGTAATATGGTATGGCCTTGAAGATTTTTTTGAATAATTTTGAAAGACCATGATGTTTATAATCATACCACCACCAATCCCCTTCATTTACATCATTTGTAAAACTCACTAAACACACCCTTTAGTCCTCTCATGCTCTCGGCTACAAGAACCACCCAAAGCACCACCATAATTTAGCCATAAACACCACATTTCAACCTTGGTTAAACCTTTTTATAACCATCTAAGCATCATCTTTACATGGAGCATCACTAGGGCTTTGGTTGGAGCTTAATCCTCTTCTTAATCATCTTATAATCTTGTGCAAAGTTGTAAGCTCTCACTAACCACCTTTTTAAGTTTGTTATTATATGTAGATTATTAAAGTACTTGTTGATCATCTTGAAATCAAAAGAAAAATTCCACTTAAAACCCTAAACCAAAACTTAACAACTTGCTAAATGTGAAGTATTATGTGATTATTATGTGTTATTGAGTTGTATGAGTTTTATGATCTTGCTTATCTTGGTCAAAATAAGTTGTTTAAACTTATAATTTAAGTTGAGCATGTTGTTTATTTAGTGTAGTAACTTAAATAAGTGATGATCTTGTTATATTTGACAAAAAAAAAATATGATTTAAACAACTAGATGTTTAAATCAAGAAAGATCATCACCCTTAAACATATGAGCTTTATATATATTTATATATGTGTGCTTAAACTTGAAAGATTAAAGATTTAAAGGACTAAACTTGATGGTTAAAGTCTAATAAGTGTGAATTTTTACTAAAAACAAGTGATTTAATAAATGGTTATGAAAACTACACTTAAAAGTCTTGGATTTCGAGACATAAAAGTGTTGGATTTTTTTTAGAAACTTTATATATATATAAGTGCTCATGATTTAAGAAAATAAGTAGTAGAAATTTGTTTACTTAAAGTTGTATTTTGAGGAGGTTAATACATTGATGATGATTTGGAAATTTAAAAATGGTTTTTAAACATGTATTAAATACATGGGAAAAATGCCATAGTTTAGGGAAACCATGGCGAAATTTTATAAAAATCTAATCGCGATTAAAAAGAGATTAATGGGGTGATTAGCATGGTTAATCGTGATTAGTAACTTTAATTTCGATTAACAACCTTAATCGTGATTAGATGAACCCTAATGACGATGGTTAAGTCTTAACCATCCAAGAGTTTATATAAACTCAAAAAGATATTTTTTTAACATAAAAGTGGGTAAAGTTTATAAATAAAACAAAAAATATAATTTTTGGAAAATTATATATACATATGCTAAATACTCTATTGGTGTATATTACTTGTGTAATGTATGTATGTATTAGTAGTAGGAGAAATACATACCAAAAATAATACATAGAATCCTTGCAAAATATACACTTACACCACGACGAAAACCTCACGAATACTTGCAAATATAACAACGGTCGCGAACCTTCACGCTTACTAAAAATATACACTTGTGTGATACCAAAACTCAAGGCGCGAACATCGGACGACGAATCTCAAACAACGGACATCCGATGACACCTTTTGCTTTAGCGACGAAACGATCAATTTCAACACAAAAATTATATAAACCAAACGTTATGACAAGTCTAAAATAAAATATTTTAGGCACTTAACATACAATACCGACAACGAAAAGCCGGAAAGTTTAATGCGAAAATGACACTAAGTGTAATTATAAAAGTTACTAGCATAATTAGTAACAGATTACTAAGAATGCATGAATATAAATATTGGGCCAATTTATAAAATATTGGGCTAGGCCCAATATCCTAAATACCTGGGCAAAGGCCCATTCCACAAATACTAAATAAGCCCACTCTAATAAGTGAAATGGGCTAAGCCCAAATACAATATTAAAATGGACTAAGCCCACTAACTTTAAGTCATGGACTAAGGCCCAATAGAAAAAGCTATGAACCAAGCCCAAAACACTAAATGGTGGGCTAAGCCCGAGGTAAAAATTCATGTATATTTTTTATAAATATATATTATAAAAATACATTATAAATACGGTATACCTACCCGTATAATACCGTATACCTACACGTATAATACGGTATACCTACACGTATAAATACAGTATACGTACATGTATAAAGCACACAAATACAAGTATACATACAGTATATGTATATGTATAAAAGACTCTGGTACATCACGATATACGCACACACACTTATTGAAGTGTACTCTCTCACTAATGTTGCACTTATACGACAACGTATTTTGACGTTAAAAATAAATATTTTTAACACTTTTTACACTTATATTTGTGTAACAAATATAAAGTCTCGAATCAAAGTATACCAGAAACAGATGCCAACATATTATCATTAAATTACACAAGCGTTCCAAAACGAAATGAAAATAATAAACGTTCAAGATGAACAACGAGTACAAGGTCTAGGAAAGGCCGACGTGTCTAATGAGTTAGAACCCTTGTAGGTTGACTCGTGTTACGGAAAACTTTGGTTGAATACCTCTCTCTCTCTCAGGAACGCAAAGCTGTGAGTTCATGTCCCCCTTTTCTTTTAACGTTTTGGTTTACAACTTTCGGGGGGAAATACATGTCAAACATAGGTATGATTAAGTTATGGAATGAACTCTTAGATCATGTGAGCATAGGCTGAAACTGAGGTGCCATTAATCCTTTTGAGGACCAAGGAACAAAGGTTAGATCTAATGGGTACGGGCGAGCCCCACTCACGGTCCAAGGGTGACCACTAGAGTGCTGTTGTGTCCATCGTCGAGAGTTCGACACTTAAATTGCCTACGCGGGTTGAGTACCTCCTATGTCGTCACATATATTAATGTCCTTGCAAAACATTAATGATCAACATGTTCATAGACGCTTTACATACCTACTTATAAACTAAACTTTCAAATGTTTTTGAGATTCATTTGATGCGCATTACACATAAAACACATGAACTCGCTCAACTTTTGTTGATGTTTTCAAACTCACATGTATTTCAGGAAACTAATGAAACTTGGGTGCTGGTGTTTACTATGAAGCTTTATTCATGTAGCTGTTTACTTATATCGTATGCAATGAGAACTAATCAAGTTCACACCGCGCGCTTCCGCTAATGAGCGGGTGTGACATGACGGCTCGACTTTCGGTGGGTCCCCTTTAGAGGATCTTTTATTACAACAGCAAAGATTATCAATTTTATTGTTTAATCAGATTGCTGAGGGCGAGCTTATGTTTCAAAGCTTTTTGCAGAAAGTATTATTCGGGGACTAGGTCAGTATTTCCATACAGCAGAATGTCACACCCCAACCAATGGCGGAAACATCGGGATGAGACGAAGTGTGAAGATTGCTCGAGACATCATAACGCTATTTGTGACAATAATTTAATAATCCAAATTTCATTTCCAAACTTCAAGTAGTCATTAATACAAGATTCAAATAACAACAAGTTTAATCAAAATAACAAATCGACATAACCAAAATTCGATACAACATATTAAACCTAACGTCTAAAGTGTGTATCTAGGCATCGTGCTACTTCTTTCATTTCATCATCATCAACCTGTAACGTGTTTAAAATACAATTCAATGCAAAAGCAAAGGCGAGTATACAAGTTTGGTACATACATAGCATAAGATAAAAAGTGTGAACAATTCCTCATAGCAAGCATGCGATTCAAGATAAACATTAAATATGGCATGTGTCTAACATATCAAACCAAGAAAACGCAACTTGCTCATGACATAACCAAAGTTTCAGTAGAGGCGGTTCGTTAATCCTATAGCGCTACATATGTCAAGGTTTGGCTCGTACGAAGTTAATGATAAGTGCAACACATAAGAATCACCCAAATTTAAAGTATTAAGCCATCACATATACAAGCATGTTATAGGAATGTTCATGTGTTTAGACAAAAGTTCATGTGTGAGTTTCAATAGGTAAACATGTTACACCCCAAAAGTGGTAAAAGTAAAAAGGGGAAAAGTACGAGTATACTCACGGTTTACAAGTGGTGACTTGAAATTCCGAGAGCAAGTTTGTAGACGAGTTAGTTCGGAGCACCTTGTCCTTCTACACAAGGAAACGTAGGTGTGTGAGTTTGGCGTATAACGGAAGATTATAGATTCGGAGTTTTTAAAATATATAGAAAGTAACATAGGTGAAAATAATCATCTTGTACACATAACTCTTGTTCATGACACTATTGAAACTCAAAAGAGTTGGTATGATTTCATGGATTCTAAGATCCATTAGAGTCGTAACAAGGGCATGGTCATAGATGATGTAACGTCCACTTAACAAATAACTATTAAGTCATCATCAAGTCTTAGTTACTTAGATGTATACATATAGAATAACTTAGATATTATATAGTTTTACAAGTCTTATGATTCAAGCATGAGGTAGGAGATTAATGTCTCCATTTAGGTACCTCTTTGTGTCATAGAATACATACATGAGGTAGGAAGAACAAGCTTCCATTTAGGCACCTCTATTGTTCACCACTACACTTGTTGTTATAAACAACAAGGAGGGTCATGAACATACAAGTATTAAGGTAGTAACGACAACTAATCTATAGAAAAACATCAAGTAATGAGTGGATTCTTATGAAGGATAGCCTAGGCTAAACCTACCATCACACATACATCAAGTTTCACACTTGAACACTACTTGTGGGTAAAACCCTAATTAAAACAGAAAGTTTGTGAGGTTTAACCTCTGATTTAAGTGTCTCAACCATGTTTTTAAGCTTAACCAACCATAAGAGAGGTTGTAAGCATTAGGACATTGGTGTGAGATGTGTTAGACACAAGTTGGATAAGAAATATCATGTTGTTGATTAATAGTAAACAAAACAGAAGGTTTTAGTCCATTTTAGGGCAAATCTAAGCATGATTCTTCCAAGGAAAAACCAAGGATTCAAACCCAAGGACATAACAAAGCAATAGGAAGAAGAACCAAGTGATTTGGTTAAGAAATAAGCAAGTTACACTCACTTTAGTGAAGTTACAAGAATCTGTCCAAAAAACTCAGATTTACTGCAGATTGAGAGTGAATTTGTGAAGATTAGAGAGTTGTGAAAGTGTCAAATGGGTTGGAGAAGGTGGGTATTTATAATGGAGGAGTTAGGAGATGATTGGAGGTGATTAGAGGTGGATTAAAGGTGATTGGGTAAGGTTGGAGAGTTGGATTTCGTGCATGCAGCTCAAAGAAACACACCTTCTGCCGAAACAAGGGCGTCGCGTGACGTCTAGGACCCTCGCGTCACGCGGCGGGTAGGGGTTGTCTGACTTTCGTTTTATTACACTTAGGCCCCTGAAGTTTATATTTGGTTCCTTTAGGTGCAAAGTTGAGAGTTCAGGGACTTGTTTTGATATAAAAGCATAGTATAAGGTGTAGTTAAGCATGATAATCAAAACCAAAGTATGTTTAAGCGTATAAATGTCATAATCAAGTATCGTTCTCGTTCAAAACACGTTCAATGCATAAGTTTAGATTAATTACAAGTCTCGCACGTAGTTTCCAAGAATAACGATTAAACATCGATTGATTCACCAAATCGAACATACGAGCATACATAGAGTGTGTATAACATAAGTGTAACAAAATACAAGCTTCGTTAATGATCCAAATCTCGGTTTGATAATGATTACAATGAAAGGAGCGATTACAAGAATACCAGGTTTCCAAAAATAGAAATACGAACAAAGCTTTCTATAAATGGAAAGTACAAAAGAGCCGGGCGTTACACAGAAGTCCTGAAATAATACCCCAGATATCACTGAGCATAAAGACCTAGTATCTCAGAATACGGGATCTTTCAAACAAGATTTCAGGGGTTACCCATATATTCAAGAATAGTTACCCACGAATTAAGCAAGTTCGAATTTATGTTTATATCTCGTTTCAATTTACTAAATGTGCGAAAATCTGCTGACACATCCGCAGTAAGATTGTTTATCACATTTTGACTTTACAATTCTTTAGCGTGCTGTGATAGTCCACTGATGTACTATCATTTCCTCTTTTATGCAACAAAAACTCATTTTTCAGTTTTATCATGTTTTTGACTTTTTCAAATTTTCTGATGTTTTTGGATTTTCAAAAATTTCTTACTCCCCCTAAAATTCAAACACATTAACAAAAATATGAAAACAAACTGTACAGAACATGACAACTGATATCGAAACACTTCAATTCTCCATCCGTTTGGCTTAAACAATCAGAACTCCCCCTCACAACAAGCTATTTTCCCATAATGATTTCAAAACACTTAAGTTTGTATTAATCAGAATGGTTTTTCCGGAAAATAAGTTTAGTTGTTTTTACCTTTTGTAAAATTGGGGTTCAAATCATCAAATTGTTTTACCAATCTTATGAATGATAGTTAATTCAAGTTCAATTCAATGACCTTGATTTAACCACTTGTAAGATTAACTAGTTCTCATTCTCAACCATTTACAACAACAACAAACATACAACCATTTGTAGGTTTAGCAATTAAGCTTTTCATATCTGTATTTCAACCAATTACCATCTTTTGGTTGAATTCTCAATGTGCCGATTCCTACTCCTTGCTTACAAACCTGGGAGTTCCGGCAAGTCCTACAAAACCTCAAACACAGATTTAGAAAGATGCCGATTCATGATCCACGATACCATCTTGGGATCTCCGGCAAGTCAGGTTTTTATTCTTTGAAAAATATATCCACCCAAGCCTGACCTTCCTTGGGTGTAACAACATCTTCTTTATCTTTACTTTCAACAGACTTGTAAACACGTCCTTTGGAAGCATAAAAATCTTTGATGCTTTTGGCCTTACCGTTGACCATTTGTCCAAAGATACGTTTCACATTTCCGTTGAAAGTTTTTTCAACATCAAATTTCTTCTTGTCAGAATAAAATTGATTTGAAATCTCAACTTTTCCGATTTTAGATTTGTAATTTTTAGCATTCAGTGGCGGAAAATTCTCATCGTCCACTATCGGAACTTTCTTTTCAACCTTTTCCTCAACACGTGGCTCCTCTGATTTTATGGAATCAGATTCATCACCAGAACTATTACCTGAACCTTTCACAACCCATTTCTGATTTGGCATATTATCTTTCCTTTTTGAAGCACTCTTTGAACACTCTCCTTTTTCAAAAGTTGAATTTTCAAAGCCAGTAAACTTCCGGGTTGACAGTTCAGTCTTTTCAACAACTTTTTCTTTCATTTTCCCAGAGATTTCCTGTTTTGGCTTGAATGTCTTCGGACAATCCTTTGCCACATGACCAGCAATTTTGCATTGAAAACATGTTCTCTTTTCAATTCTCTTCGGAACTTCATTCTTCTTTAGTTCTTCTTGCTTCTTGGTAAGGAATTCCTGATTTGTCTGTCTTCTGAATGATTGTTCTTTTTCAGCCTCTGACGTTTTTCCTGAAACAAACATAGTTTTAGGTTTATACATTTTTTTATTTTTATAGTTTTTCGGTGGGACAAAACCAAGACCTTTCTTTTTGAAATTACGATTATGGTTTGGTTTCTGTTGGAAACTATAACCACAATTGTAACCCATTTTCTTGTTGATTCTTTGTTGATCTCTTGAAGTGTACTGTTTGGGTTTTCCATTAAGATTTAAATCTTTTATTTCAGAAATATTAATTTCTATTATTTTGAAAACCTTTTGAATCATTTCAAGTCTAACACTTCTTATTGGAAAACTCCCGTCAGAATATAATTTGTCAGAACCTTTCAAAGTATATGCCACTTTGATCGATTCATCATTCAAATTAGATTTCGAAAGTAAAAACTCTTTATCATAAACCCGTTTGTCCTTTTTATTTGTCGACTTTGACTCGGTTTTGAACTCCGGATTTGGCACCTCACTGTCATCTTTATCTAACACCTGATCGACCACACTTTTTATCAACTTTGACTCATGATCAGTGTCTGATGACGTATACGTGATATCAATACTTTCTAGCAAGTTATCCGACGGCCCAGACTCCCATTGTAAATTGATTGCCTTATTGACTCTTTCAGAATTTGGATTTCGAGGTGAATATCCATTTTCGACCGGGGGCGGACATCTGTTATAGACCACACTTGATTTCTTACCAGAAGTCTTTAACTTTTCTTCATCCTTTGTCACGGATTTTTCTTCTTCAGACGTCTTCACTTCTTCAAACGTCTTCAAATCTTTCACCACTTGATAAATCCTGTCAACAACAAAAGTAGAACATGAGTAACTATCTAATAATTTCTTAACTTTCTCAGTTTCTATCTTTTGTGTTGCCAACTCCAGCTCGAGATCAACATATTTCTTTATGTGAAAGTTCGCATCATCAAGCTGTCTTAGATACGCTATTTTCAATGTGTTCATAGCCTCAGCTTGTTCACCATCTGAATCTGTATACTTGTTGATTTCTCTGTTCATTGTATCATACGATTCTTTCAACTTGTGAATATTGTGCAACAACTCATTGTTCTGTTTGATTAACGAATCACAGTTCATACATTTTTCTTGGACTATGACCGGTTCAGCATCCACTTTAATCTCAAATTCAGGAACCTCTTTGACTGTCCTGCTTGATTGTAGAAATTCAGCTCTTCTCTTCTTTTCAGCTTTAGCTTCAGCTTTTAATCGCTCTTCCTCTTCTTCCTCTTCTCTGTTCTTTCTTCGTCTTTCTTCAGCAGCTTCCATGACTTTCCTGCACCTTTCTGCACATTTCAAATCATAAGCATTAGCAAAGAAAGCATGACAAATGTTTTTGGACATCTCTTTGGCCATTAAATCTTGATCCGGACAAAAATCATCCCAAGTAAAACTTTCAGCCAACTTCTCATCATCTTGCTCAGCCAAACACACTTTGCTGTTTTTCGGAAGATACTTATCCCAGGTAAAATTATCATATTTTCCCTGACTAACAACACATGCTCTTTTATCAACCACATCTCTTCAATGAGATGTTTGTGCCTGTTGTTGTGCTGGTGGTGTGATTTGATGATAGATGGCCTTCTTGTGATAGTCGTTGTTTCCGAAAGGATTCTGGGCTCCGGTAGCTTCATGGTTTTTGCACTCTCTCTTGAAATGCCCCTTCTCCCTGCAACGAAAACACGTAACTTTAGATTTATCAAAACCCAAAGCTGAAACGTTTGCATCACGAAAGTCATCACGGCCTGTAATTTGTTTAAACTTTTCAGCACGTCTCATCACACTCGCCATACACCATTTTATATCCATCAATTCCATTTCCTCAGCATCGATTTGATCGTAATCCTCTTTCGTGAGCATTGGATTTCCGATCTTTCCTGCAACAAAGCAACTATAAGACTCTAAAATCATCCCTAACAAAGACATTTGATTTTTTTCAATATCTTCAGTGTAGTCTTGATCATTTTCAAGGCTTAACACAATATTACACTGAAGTTTTCTACCATTCTTTGTTACAGAGATGTTAGGATCATATGATGAAAATCTTATGCTATTTGATCCTTGAGATGCCTTCTTCTCAGGAGAATCTTTAACACTGTAAGCAGTTTCGATCTTTGGAGAATACTTTGTAGAATCAGTAACACCACTTTTGTAGTACAAACTGATATCCTGTTCTCCATCATAATTCTTCATCCTAGCGATCTTCCTCTTCTCCATCTCCTGAGCTTCCAGATGCTTGATAAAATCTCCCAGTGTCATTTTCTTATAATCTGTTTTGTTTGACCGCAGCATCATCAGAAATGTTCCCCATGTTTCATATGGTAGCGCATCTGCAAGTTTTTCAACCAATTCATCAGTATCTTTCTTAGCACCAAGTTTCGTCATATTTCTCACCAAGTTACAATATCTATCAATTATTTGCTTGGTACTTTCATTTTTCAATCCCCGAAACAAGTCAAATTCCTTTTTCATGAGAGACATCTTATTCCTGAGATATCGTCACTTCCAGTAAACTTTGCTTCCAACTCTGTCCAAATCGAATATGCAGTTCCATCATGTTGAAGCAATATCAAAATATCTTCTTTTATCGCTTGCTGAAGCAGACTCACCATCAATTTCTCATCTCTATATTTCTTTTTATTTGTAGTACTCATCTCTCTAAGTGTTAACCGAGTACCATTCACAACATCGTTCTTTGTGGGCTTAACATATGGCTCTTCAGTGTGTTCCCATGCATCGAGATGATAGGCCTCGACCCAATTTCCAAAACGTTCAGACCACACGTTGTAATCGTCAATATCCATGAGTTTCGGTGGTTTCTGAGACGTTCCGGTTTCGTTTTCAATTAAAGCACTTTGAGTGATCGAGGTCGGAGTTGCAAAAGCGTTATAGAATTCAGTATCCATTGTTCAGTTTGTTCAAAATTTACAACAACTCTCAAACTTAATCAAACCTTTTCAAATAAGTGAAGCTGTCACAAGAGCGGATCTACAACAGTCCAAATAAGCGAACTGAACACACTGTCCTTATGAGCGAACCAAATGATTTAACAATTGAGCGAATCAGATGTTTTGTCTTTTGAGCGAACCGGTTTATGAGCGAACCCGTCTAAGAGCGGATCTGGTTTGATCACACGAGCGAACCAACTATTTGATCAAATCAGCGAACCGAATAAGCTGACTAAAAAGCGGACCGGATGAACTGACGAATACGCGGACCGTTCGAGCAAACCAACTATTGGATCAATGAGCGAACCGGTCCTGAAATTTTGTCACAAAAGCGGACCAAACTTAAAATTTCGAGCGAACCAGACTCAACAATGTAATTAAAAGCGAACCAAGTCACTTGCTGACATCATCTTTTGCGCAAATCCGTATTAGCGAACCTCTAAAAATCCTAGTTTCTACGTCGATTTTAGATCTAAAAACTTCAAGGATTTATTAGTTCATGATTCCGAGTGCACTGTGTGATTTTGAGCTTGTTTTACCGTGAAAATTTTTGAAAAAGTGAATAAAGTGTAGAAAATCAGAAGAAATGCAGCTAAAATGGCAAGAACTCCTCCTCCTGAGCTCTGATACCAATTGTAAGATCGTTTTCGGCCCTGTTTGAGTCGATCAGAGAAGTTTCTATCCAAATCAAGAGGCGGAAACTAATGATTTGGTGCTATTCTAGCTATATTCACTTTAAACTTGTTGTATTATTGATCAAATGCACGAATACAAGGTCAGACAGCACTTCTACAGCATGCCGGAACAAAATACACCGTAACTATTCAGGTTCGCTAATACATCCCCTATATATAGATGGTTGGGTTCGCTTATATGTACCTGTACATATAAGCGGACCTACAATCATGTCCTAAAAGCAAACCTAACATGACACAAAGGCGAACCAGATCTATTACATGACATAAAAGTGGACCTAGCTAAAACCTTAAAAGCGGACCTATTACAAACATGTATTTCTAGGTTTCCGTGCCATGTCTGATCTCTTCATCTCTAAGACTCGATGTAAGACGTAGTCGACAGACGTATATGCACCAACAAAGACTTTTATTGCAACAACTGATAGTGCAGCAGTGTTTTAACTTTTGACAAATAATGTTAGCATCTGCTTGTTCAGATGTAGAAATTGATTTTGTCTTGTGAAAGCACAATATCTTATCTAACATCTGTTGAGCACCAGAGATGCTATTCTTAACAAAATACATTTTAGATGTATATTATCAAGATTAAATTGCCAGCAATTATCTACAGAAATTTTGTTCAAGGTTTTGCCAAATGTCCATTATTCCAGACAGTGGTTTAGCATCCCAGATGATGAAGACATTTCTACTAGAGTTACTCATTTTGTGTCTAATTACTTGAACTAGAACATGAGTATCTCAGTAGTTCAAAATCAATTTGCAATCAATTTATGATCTGTGATAACCAAACTTGAGCTTAACATGACCTTGATATGTGTGCCATTTCCTTTTGATCACATTTAAGGATAGTAATTTCACACAAAAATAAGGAAATTGCATCCTTACCAGAGATGAACTTTTACTATCAAAAATGAGTAAAAGTACAAAATATATTTTATAAAAAGTGATATATATATATATCTGGTTTTATTTAGAGAAAAATACCTTAAAAAAATTAAAGGAAGTTTTGAAAATCATCAAAAGGATCTGACAGCTTTTCAAATAAGTTCATGATTATGTCATTCTCAAGTTATTTTGACCATTGTTTGGGGTCATTTTCTTGACAATTGATTGTAAATTCTTCTTTTAAGGACAATCACTGGAGATGCCATAGTTACCTGAACGATTCCTGTATTTGATGAAAGCACTCAGTTACATGATGACCACTGTTTACCCAAACTTTGACCACACTTTGAGATTTGTTCATTTCTCTTTTCCCTTTTTACCCTTTCCATTCACATGTTCAGAAATACTCACTGGGAGATTTTATTTTGAACAAGCTTAGTCCAGAATCATTTTGAAGTAATGTTTTGAGAGATCTAGCCACATTTGTACATGTTTTATTACCAGATCTCACACTACGTATGATTTGGACTGTTTTGACATCTTATTTTCTTAATGTGTTTTGACAGAGTTGTTTTGGTCCTTTTGAGGATTCTCAACTTGCCTTTGAGCACATAAGAAATTTTGACTAAAGTTTTATTTCCCTCTTTCTATGTCAGCAGAACACTAGTGTTTAGATGAACATAGGTTTTGCTGATCTGAGGTGCATACTTTATTGTAAAATATGAAAACATCACAAATTTCATAACAACAGTTGAAATCAATTTTGAATGAAGATAAGCACACCATAGTTACCAGATAAGTTTCCAGATCTGGAAGCTATAGGTGATTTGTGCATGACATCACCAGTTGTATGAGATTTGTGAATCTTATGACATCTTGGTTGTTTTACAGAGCTTTTGAGTCATCATTTTAAACATGATTTCTCGTTACTCTGTTTTTCAACTAAAATACGACCAACCTTAGTATCAATGAATTGTGAGCTGAACTGTTATGTCAAATTGATTGTTAGATCGAATTTGACTGTCCAAGCTCTGATACCAATTGTTAAGATCGGAGGCTCTCATGATTGTGTTTGTTTGTATATTTTGATCATTCAGAGAATATTTAAACAGTGAAAAGTGCAGCGGAAATGGATATAAACTTTGTAAACACAAACATAGAAGAGAATAGTATGTTTAAACACTTGTTTTACTTTGAGTCGAATGATTATAATGAAAATCAAAAGATTACAAGCATGCTTACAATACTATGCTCCCCCTCAGCCTGATACCCCAAGGTTGGTTGCACAAGATGAAAGAATTGGACTGAAGAAGAAGAATCCACTCAGTCAATCGAATGTAACAGTACAGAGTACTGTTTCATTTATTGGCAATCCAATCCACTGACGCATCTTTGCTGACGTCACCATGAAAGTGACATCTAACAACCTAACAAACTCTATCTACTGATCTATACAAACTACTGATGTTAACAAATGATTATAAGTAAAATACAAAACAAGAGATAACAACTGCTTCACGTTCCACTGTTGTAGCCTGAGCACTGATGTTGAACTTCAGTGCTTTCTTCAAAGGGGATCAGTCTTTGAGTGGGCAGTGCTTGTGTCTTCAGCAGTACTTAGGAAACAACAGTAGATAGAGCAACAGTGTTTGTCTTGAGCAGTCTTTAGTGTTTCATCAGAGTTTGGTTCATCAGTTGTTGTAGTGAGCAGTACTTAAGATCCATCAGCTGTTAGAATACCACTGTCAAGGGGAAAGCAAAGTGTAGGCAGCTGCTTATTGTTAGTCCACTGATGTGATCCGGTTTTGGCTTTACATTATCTGTTCCTCTGGTAGGGTTCAATCCCAACAATCCTACTAATGTAACCTGATGAGATAAATATTTTTACTCATTACCAAAGACCAGAACCTTAGTTTGTTATAAAATCTCTTTTTATAATCATTAAAATGACCAAAATGCCCTTATGGGACTTAAATTGGTTTTAAATACTTTTTGGGCATATATGTTAATATCTTACTGATGTATTAACATATTTTAAGCATAATAACAATTGAGACTTGTATAATTTATTTGGTTACCCGTTATGCATTTATGCATTCGGATCGGTTTATGTAACTAGTTTACGTAAAATAGCCGAAACGGGTTTAACCTTATCATTAAATCCTCAAATTCCAGAATGTGTTTAGTTTACCCATATTATACAAATATCCGAACTTTTCAGGTCTAAACCACATTCTATTCTGGTCTTCGCTTAATCTAGCATTTAGAACCGTAAAGTTTCTTTCTAGCTAGCCGGTCTAAGTCTTTGACTTAACTAAAGACCCGTTAGCATCCTAATAGGTTATTAAACCTTCTATACAGATTAAGTAGCATCCAGTAGAAGGTATCATCATAAAGCTTTAGGAATATACGGCTGAGTTACTTCTCACTTTTAGCTCAGGTAAATACTTTTAACTTATTTTCCCTTATACGGGCTTGGGATATGGTATTATAATAATACTACTTGGTCGGGTATGAAATTATTTAATCGGGCTGTGATTAATAAATTTGCATAACCCGTTTTAATCTGTCTTGTTTGATAACATGAACATTTGGGGTTAATACAACCGTGTCCTAGATATCCTCGGCTTATTTCATTTGAAAATGGCCACGACCTATGCACGGGGTGTAGGCATACACCTGACAGATGCAAATGCAAAAATATAAACCCACATGTTGGGGATAACTCCTTTTGGGTTCTATAAGTGGTGAGTCGGTTAATCATGACCGGCTTCCAAACCGACCCCAATTGTAAGACAAACATTTAAATCGGTATACAAGATTATCTTAAATAATTGTCCCATGTTATAAATGATTTGTGCCTTGTGCACTTAAATCAATTTTCATAAATGTTTTCAAATGTGTCAGTTAATTGTATTTACCAGTGTAAACTAACGTATTTTCTAAAGATTTATTGACAGGTACTTCTCATAAATAGGCTAGAGCTACTAGGTGTCATATAAGAGGATCTTGCAAATCCCTAGATACCTGGAGTCTGTTATTTCCGTTTCCTGTATTTTATTTATGTTCTGCTTGTGGATCTTATTACAACCCAGTCTGTATATTCTTTCATTTGGACACTTAGACATTATGGTTTGTAATAGTGTATTCACCAAGCCTTCCGCTGTGCTATTATATTGTGTGTATTGACAGTGATGATATCAACTACATCACGATACTCCCCACCGGGCCCACCGGTAATATGTGGAAATATCGGGGTGTGACAGGTTGGTATCAGAGCCAACATTAAGTGAATTAAACACTAACCTTTTGTGTTTAATCTCAATGACACAATAAGCACATTCCTTAGACTTTCGAGTCTAGGCAAATGACCTAGGATTTATTCTTAATTTTCCTTTTGATGTTTATGTTTTATTTACTTGTTTTGACAGGTTTTATCGATAATGTTGCCACGTGTATGAGGCAAGGGAAAGGGTCCAATGAGAGGTGGACCATCAGGACATGCGTGACCCTCTCAAAGGCGCACTCTGTCTGCGACGTTTTCTAGCTCGGATTCGCGTCACCATTGGGGTCATTCGTTTGAACCCGCGAGACACTCGGTCTCATTGAGTTCATCACCCTCGTTTCATCTATCATTTGGGCCGCCTGTTCTAGACGAGCCCCAACATTCCCATCACACACAAAATTTACACCATTCGCACCAGTCTTACCATTCTTTGCACTCCCATTCTTTCCATCACTCCGATTCCACTTATTCTCCAGCACAGTTCAACCCTAACAACTATGTCAACGACTTTCTAGGTTTCAATCCTTTTGGACCCGAAGACCACTTCTACCAGGAGATGGAAATGGATGACGACCCCGATCCAGATTTGCAAACCGGAACACCGGGTCACCCTATCAGCATCTCTAGAAATTCTCCATACCAAGGACCCGACTCGTTTGCCGAAAGGTGGAACCAACATGAATGGGCATTTACCCCTTCATTTCATAACTCTCCATCTCAACCTCTTTTGGAAGAGCCACATCTTCAAGCAGTTTCTCCACCACCTCTACCCATTGAGGAACCACCTCAACCACCTCCCGAGCTGCCGAGGAGAAGGAGGAATGCATGAATATCCGTGCGAGGGGGACCACGGTTCAGTTCCCCTCAAGGTTCAAGCTCATACCCTCCTATCGCCGAGGACCCCCAAATGGGTGGACCCTCGCATGCGGTGCCGGAAGACGATCCTCCGACGGTTTCTTATGCAGCACCACCACCGCCAGTGGGTTTTGAAAACCCGATACCGACTTACCCAGGTTCGTCTGGGTATAACCCCTTTGAGTACCCAAATTCTGCGGGTTATGGAACCCAAGATCCATATCTTACTGCAGCACAGTACAATATGTGACAACTCGAGTTTCCAAGATTCTATTTTCGCATTAATTGCACGTTAACTGTTTAGTTGTTTGCCTTGTAATTGTACACACTGAATTATATACTGAAATGTTGATTTGATGTGTTATCCATGTAATGTGGTTAAGGTGTTTATCATGTATACTGTTTGAAAAAAATAAACTATTAAACTTTGAATGGCCCGACGAAACAGGATTGTTTTGCCATGAACACACCCGACGAAACAGAAGTATTTCGTCATAACCCACAGCGACGAAACAAAGGTTGATTCGTCACAAGCACCTCGACGAAACAGGGTGTTTCGCCGGCCCAAAGATTCGTCGAAGCCCATTAAGGCCCAGTACATTTTTACGAGTATTTGTTGCGTGAAACTGTTACACTCGACATTCCTTTGGAAAAAATCGAAACCCTAGAGCTCTCCCTTCTGTGTGACGGCAGTTTGAAAGCTATTCTTAGCGATCAACCCGTTATTTCTCCTATCTCGGTTAGTGTAAATCATTGTTGATTGAATCCTTGTTATTTATGTGTTTGAAATCGGATTTAATTGATTATTAGATAAGGTACATGTTCAGGATTAGATGATGTTTTGGTCATCATAGGATCTAGATTATCGGATTATGGATTCGTATACTGAGAATGGATTGTTTGATGATTTGTGGCTAGTAGATAGGGTTGATATTCTGTCTCGAACCATTTAGAATAAACTCGATGCTCTTGAATGAAATTATTATGTCACGGTTTATGTTTTGGTTGATATTTGCATACCACGATCACCACTGGATTGAATATTAAACGAATATACGTTGTAACTGTGTGGGTATCAATGATTTCTGTGTTGAATGATTTCTGTATGATTGGTGATGTTGATAACGGATGTTAGGATGCTTAGGGTTTCTGTGTAACTGTTAACGACGTAACTGAATAGACGAAACGCCAGTCACGACGAAACGGGTATGACGAAACGGGTGTGTTTCGTCATGGGTAAACACGACGAAAAAAGGGTGATTCGTCAAGGGTAATCACGATGAAACTAGGGTGTTTCGTCGAAAGGGATTCACGACGAAACAGGAGTGTTTTGCCGAATGGGTAAACAGCACAGTAACTTGGTTAGATTCCGTTAAGAGTTAACTGAGTTAGTTAACTGCCGTTAAATGATAATCATGACTTGTATGAGCTTGAATACGTGCTTTGTGCTATTTGGTGATCATTGATTGTACTTATACGTGAACTTCGTGAATATAAACTGATTATGTACACGTGCCTACTTTAGGACTTGACTGATTATTTGTGAGCACATACTTTAGCATACCGAGAAAACCAAGGTGAGTTCATACTCTTACCAAGGCATGGGATTCCCGGTGGGTTGGGAATAGGAATGAATGATTACTCGTACTTTCATCGCTACTGGTTTACGTACCACTGTCCTCGGGTTGGGAAGGACACCTATAGATACAACTAGACTAGAACACATGGGAAGCCCCCACTATTCTTCACAAACATGTCTGGGAGGCCGCGATACGAATTCTAATCTTCGCAAACATGTCTGGGAGACCGCAATACGAATACAGATACAACTAGTCTAGAACACATCGGAAGCCCCCACTAATCTTCGCACACATGTCTGGGAGACCGCGATACGAACTAATACGATACATGGTTTACAAAACAAACATATGCTTTACGAAACGAGTACTATAATTAAACAACCAACTATGAACTCGCTCAACTTTGTTGTTGACTCTCTGTTACATGCCTTGCAGGACGTTAGGTACTCATGGAGCTTGCACTGGGAGGCGCAGTCGTTGTGGGACATGGACAGTGGATACCATGTTAAAACATTATAACACTTTGAACTTATTACTTATATTTGGGTTTTCACAATTATGCTTCCGCTAAACACTTACTATGCTTTTGTTTTGAACACCTTTCATATTGTTTGATTGAATTACATTTATTACTTATTATGTTCAATATGATTGGTAGCTTGATCCTGGTCAGTCACGCCTCCAAGCGGTGATACTCCGCATGTGGATTTTAGGGGTGTGACAGATTGGTATCAGAGCCATTGGTTATAGAGAACTTGGTTTTAATAAGGGGAAAAAGTTTTTGTTAAAACCAGACTATAACCAGAACAATGCTCAACGATCCACAACGACGCTTCGCTCCACGTGCAAGACTCAACATTCTAGGTGATATGGTTTATGTTTTATTGCCTACTTGTTAGATACATACTACATTGCTTATGGTATTCTTAGATTAACGTAACACTATTGCATGAGAACACTTGTGTGCTTACTCTCTTCTGTCATCGCACTTTCGCGAACCTCTCTCACTCATGTTTCCTCTTGGTATGAAGATCATGAGTGGACGCGTTAACATGACTCAAGCCCAGTTGACGGCTCTGATTAACGAACAAGTTGCTGCGGCACTTGCAGCCGCACAAGCAGGAGGTATACCCTGCAATCGTAACTCACTCTAGGATCTTTAGATCCTACACTCCTGAACCAACTCTTGTGTTTAACCTTGTCCTGTTCTTATACACAACAGGTCAACACGCTCAGCAACCTGTTTGCACCTTCAAGACTTTCATGGATTGTCGTTCTAGCACATTTAGTGGCACTGAAGGAGCCGTTGGACTCTTCCATTGGTTTGAAAAGCTCGAGTCTGTTTTTGAAATGTGTGAGTGCCCTGAGGCTCGCAGGGTGAAGTATGCCACTGGTACTCTCAAAGGCATTGCGCGACTTGGTGGAATGCACAAGTTCAGATGCTGGGGTTGGCGGCTGCTAATGCCATCCCATGGAACGATTTTAAGGAACTGATCAAGCGGGAATACTGCACTCGTGATGACATCCACAAGTTGGAAGTGGAGTTCTTTAATTTGAAAATAACAGGGTCAGAGATAGAGGCGTATACGAAAAGGTCAAATGAGCTGGCCATCTTGTGTCCAACTATGGTGGACCCTCCTATTAAGCGCATTGAGTTGTACCTCAAGGGCTTAGTACCAGGGATTCAAAGCCATGTGACGTCTGCCAACCTTGCTACTATTCAGGATGTTAACCGTCTTGCTCATCGTCTCACAGATCAGGCCGTGGAACAGAACAGACTGCCTAAACGTATTAGTGTTGCTACTACTACTTCTGCTACTCCCAGTGATAACAAGAGAAAATGGGATGGGGATTCCAGCAAGGGTTCGACTACAGTTCAGTCCCAGGCACAGCAGCGAAAGACTGATAACTACCAGAGTCCTGGTCAGCAATCTTCTAGTAGTCAAAGGCAGGGTGGATACCGAGGAAACCTTCCTAAGTGCAATACATGTAACAGGCACCATAGTGGTCAGTGCAACCGGGGACGTTGTCAGAGGTGTCTCAAGATGGGTCATGAAGCTAAGGATTGCAGGAGCTCACGACCTGCGAATCAGAACCAGCAACAACCACCAGCTCCACAAAACCAACAGCAGCAACATCAGCGAGGCAACAAGGGATGCTTTCAGTGTGGTGCTAAAGGCCACTTCAAATGGGACTGCCCCCAGTTAAACCAGAATCGCAACAACAACAATAATCAGGGGAATGGGAACAACAATGGGGGAAACAATAACGACAACGGCGCTAGGGGTCATGCGTTCGTGCTGGGGCAGGGTGAAGCAAGGAATGATCCTAATGTGGTGATGGCTAAGTTCCTTCTCGACGACTTTTATGTTTCTGTATTATTTGATTCGGGTGCGGATACCAGTTATATGTCTCTGAAAGTTAGTCAAATGCTTAAACGTACACCAACTCCTTTAAACACCAAATATGTCGTAGAGTTAGCCAATGGTAAAAGTTTAGAGGCCACACACATAGTCAAGGGTTGTAACATCGTCTTAGCTGGTCAGACATTCACCATCAATCTCATTCCTATAGTTCTGGGTAGTTTCGACATCGTTATTGGGATGGATTGGTTATCCCAACAGCAAGCAGAGATCCGATGCAAAGAGAAGATTATCCGTATACCCCGTTCAGGTAAAGAACCTCTCGAAGTTCAAGGCGACAAGAGTGGTGCTGTGTGTAGGATCAGTTTTACCTCTAGAATGAGTCAATTTGAGCAATACACACTAATTGAGTGGCGGAAACACTCAATCAGAGTAGAATCAGTAAGAAAGAGTAGAAAATAGATGAAGATACGTTGCAGATACTTTAACTACTTGCTTCTCATTCACTTTGACTTGAAATTTCGACAGAGTAACAGTACACTTTCAGATCTGACCACAACAATTGTATCACGTGTAATGATGAACCGTTCACACTACTCAATGCACTTTTGACAATATCACATGCACCACAAATAATAAGACCTGACAAATCACATGAATTGATGAACCTTTTCAAACGATTCACACACTTCAAAGCATTTTTCAAACGGTGTGTTTCAAACGATAATTTTTCAAACGGACATAAACCACTGTTTCAAACGATGTGACAGATTTCAAACAGTAGACTAATGTTCAAACGATGATTAAAATTTCAAACGATATGCTGCTTCAAACGATGTTTCAAACGAAAGCCTTGTTTCAAACGGACACTCACTGTTTCAAACGAACTCGGACCTAAAAACTCGAATTTCTCCTAATCGGCTAGGATTGAGGATCTGAAACTTTGTAGGATTGTAATTCAAGGATTTTCGCACAACATATCAAAAATTCGGACGATTTGAACTGTAAAAACCCTTTCAATTTTACGTTTTACAGAAAAAAACGTGAAAAATGTGAAAAAGATAAAGAAATAGATGAAATCGGCTCTGAAATCGCAGAATTCTCGTACGAATCAATGCGTTTGATCGTGCAATCGAGCTCCTAGCTCTGATACCACTTGTAGGACCGGTTTTGACGCCATTCGATTGCGTAACGAACGTTTCATGTGCGGAATCCGTGATGTACGTGACCGAACACACGATAACGTACTACTAACGAGAATCTATTGAAAGATATGACAAATCCGGTACAAGATTCACGTTTACAACGATTTTCTCTCTCTAGACTTTCTCTCTCTAGACTTGAATCACCAAATGTACAAATGAGAGCTAAAGTCTTCCAAAACTCTACCAAAAGTTCTAAACTTTAATCCTAACTCTCCTATTTATAGCCCTTGGAATTAATGAGACTTCTCATTAATTACCAAAATGCCACCTTACTAATTCTAATTAGTAACATCTTCAAGTCTTGATTTCTTCGGTTTCTTGCTACTGCTTGGATTGACGAAGGCGATAGACATTTGTGCACTAACAATCTCCCCCTTGGATATTGCCGCAGTCAATCCGTAGTGAAACTCGTAGCGACTTGTCTTTCTCTCTCTCTTGAGTCTCCTTGCTTGAACAGAATCCCGGTGGATCTGTCTTCAGCTTCCGATGCTTCCCCTTTCGGTAGTATCTTTCTTCAGACTCCCCCTTTCGTCAAGCTTCCGTGCTTTGGGATCGACGCCTGGCTTTTCGTAGCAACAGATTCAGAAACCTACACATCTCAAACATACAATTATAACAAACAATATTGTGATTCAACTAACTGAATCAACTAAACATTTGAGACTCTTTTACGTTTAAAAATTGATCAACTTTGAAACATTCCAAAATCTGATTCAAATTAATGAATCATCTTAAACATTTCAAACCATTTAACCAACCTGTCTGTTCATCATGTTTAGCCATTGAGATTTTGAATATCAGCTTTTCACCATTAGTTGTCGAAAATCTTTTTGGATTTTTCATACTATGAAACATAAATGCAAAGACAGAAATTAAAGGCAGAAATGAAATATGTACAAACATATTTTTGTGAGTTTGTGCAAGAGGATCATATCAGTTTTTGAGACATATCACTAACACCGTTAAGCTTTTAAACATTTCAAGTTTTAAACAATTTACCTAGATTGTCAGTATATTGGTCCACTTTAAATTTTCAAACAAATTTCAATTGATTCGAGATACGATATTAATGTTTTTGAAACTTGAACTTAAATGTGTATCACTCCACTTGAATATACTCCCGTGTCCAGATCCCAATTTTGAGTCTTACAGGTGAGTATACCACAGATGATATCTGTTAAGGGTTAAATTGCGAGGGCCGTGAGAGCTCAGGTCGATACTTCCGTATACGCAGAGAGATGACGGCTTTGACTCTCGGTGGGTCCCCTTTAGAGGATCTTTTGTTACAACAGCAGTGACTATCAATTTTATTGTTTTATCAACTTGCTGAGGGCGAGCTTATGTTTCAAAGCTTTTGCAGAAAGTATTATCCGGGGACTAGGTCAGTATTTCCATACAGCAGAAGTCCCGGAATAATACCCCAGATATCACTGAGTATAAAGACCTAGTATCTCAGAAAGAGGGATCTTTCAACCAAGATTTCGGGGGTTACCCATATATCCCAGAATAGTTACCCACGAATTAAGCAAGTTTGAATTTAGGTTTATATCTCTTTTCAATTTACTAAGTGTGCAAAAATCTACCGACACATCCGTAGTAAGAAATTGTAGGACCGGTTTTGACGCCGTTCGATTGCGTAACGAACGTTTCACGTGCGGAATCCGTGAACATACGTGACCGAACACACGATAACGTACTACTAACGAGAATCTATTGAAAGATATGACAAATCTGGTACAAGATTCACGTTTACAACGATTTTCTCTCTCTAGACTTTCTCTCTCTAGACTTGAATCACCAAATGTACAAATGAGAGCTAAAGTCTTCCAAAACTCTACCAAAAATTCTAAACTTTAATCCTAACTCTCCTATTTATAGCCCTTGGAATTAATGAGACTTCTCATTAATTACCAAAATGCCACCTTACTAATTCTAATTAGTAACATCTTCAAGTCTTGATTTCTTCGGTTTCTTGCTACTGCTTGGATTGACGAAGGCGATAGACATTTGTGCACTAACTATCTCCCCCTTGGATATTGCCGCAGTCAATCCGTAGTGAAACTCGTAGCGACTTGTCTTTCTCTCTCTCTTGAGTCTTCTTGCTTGAACAGAATCCCGGTGGATCTGTCTTCAGCTTCCGATGCTTCCCCTTTCGGTAGTATCTTTCTTCAGACTCCCCCTTTCATCAAGCTTCCGTGCTTTGGGATCGACGCCTGGCTTTTCGTAGCAACAGATTCAGAAACCTACACATCTCAAACATACAATTATAACAAACAATATTGTGATTCAACTAACTGAATCAACTAAACATTTGAGAATCTTTTACGTTTAAAAATTGATCAACTTTGAAACATTCCAAAATCTGATTCAAATTAATGAATCATCTTAAACATTTCAAACCATTTAACCAACATGTCTGTTCATCATGTTTAGCCATTGAGATTTTGAATATCAGCTTTTCACCATTAGTTGTCGAAAATCTTTTTGGATTTTTCATACTATGAAACATAAATGCAAAGACATAAATTAAATGCAGAAATGAAATATATACAAACATATTTTTGTGAGTTTGTGCAAGAGGATCATATCAGTTTTTGAGACATATCACTAACACCGTTAAGCTTTTAAACATTTCAAGTTTTAAACAATTTACCTAGATTGTCAGTATATTGGTCCACTTTAAATTTTCACACAAATTTCAATTGATTCGAGATACGATATTAATGTTTTTGAAACTTGAACTTAAATGTGTATCACTCCACTTGAATATACTCCCGTATCCAGATTCCAATGTTCAGTCTTACAGGTGAGTATACCACAGATGATATCTGTTAAGGGTTAAATTGCGAGGGCCGTGAGAGCTCAGGTCGATACTTCCGTATACGCAGAGAGATGACGGCTTCGACTTTCGGTGGGTCCCCTTTGGAGGATCTTTTGTTACAACAGCAGTGACTATCAATTTTATTGTTTTATCAACTTGCTGAGGGCGAGCTTATGTTTCAAAGCTTTTGCAGAAAGTATTATCCGGGGACTAGGTCAGTATTTCCATACAGCAGAAGTCCCGGAATAATACCCCAGATATCACTGAGTATAAAGACCTAGTATCTCAGAAAGAGGGTTCTTTCAAACAAGATTTCGGGGGTTACCCATATATCCAAGAATAGTTACCCACGAATTAAGCAAGTTTGAATTTAGGTTTATATCTCATTTCAATTTACTAAGTGTGCAAAAATCTACCGACACATCCGTAGTAAGATTGTTTATCACTTTTAAACATTACATATCTTTAGCGTGTTGTGATAGACCACTGATGTACTATCATTTCCTCTTTTATGCAACAAAAACTCATTTTTGATTTTCACTGTTTTTGACATTTTCAAATTTTCTAATTTTTTTCTCCCCCTAAAATCAAAATATGTTTCAATTTTGATTTTCTGGGAAAATTTGAAACAAACTGTACAAACTTGACAACTTGATGAGAATCACTTCAATTCTCCATCCACCTGGCATAAACAATCAGAACTCCCCCTGACAACAAACTATTTTCCCATTATGATTTCAAAACACTTAAGTTTGTTTTAATCAAAATGGTTTTTCCGGAAAATTAGTTTTGTGAGTCGTTTCATAAACTCGGAGTTTCATCACCTTGTTTTTCAAATTATCACTTGTAGGAAAGATGAATCAAGTACAACTTAATGTCCTTGATTAGTCTTTTGAAAGACGAAATATCACCAAAGTGAATTTCTCAAGAAAGATGCCGATTCCTACTCCCCAATTACCAACCTGAGAGTTCCGGCAAGTCAGGATTTTATTTAAACAGTTTCACCCAAGCCTGACTGTCCTTGGGTGATTTTGAATTCTTGTTCAACAATGGTGGAAAATTTGCATCATCCATTGTTAAACCTGAATTCTAAGATTTTACCTCAACAAATGGCTCCTCTGGCTTTGACGAACCAGAATCATTGCCTGAAGGTGGCTTATCTGACTTTGTTGAGTCAGATTCATCGCCGACATGTGGCTCCTTTGTTTCCGAAGAAACAGATTCATTGCCACCAAATGTTACCTTCTTCTTGTCATTTTTCGTCCTCAGATTTGTATCTGATGAATTCGTCTTGCTTGACTTTGCAGTCGAGGGAGTTGATTCATCAGAACACTTATTCGATCTGTCTGGTGAACCCGAGGACAAAATCTTCTCCAGATATTCTCTGGCCTTCTTCCTCTTCTTTCGCAGTCTGTCTTTCTGCCCTTGAGAAAGCTTTACTTTCTTTTCTTGAACTTTAGGTTCTTGAACCTTCTGTTCTTTGGGCATGACATTGACTAGTTTCTTTGCCAACTTCTGAGAATTAACCCTCAATCTTTCACTTGATTTCCTTGGGCAATCTCTGGCAATGTGACCTTTGATTTGGCATTCATAACATCTTCTTGTCTCAAATCTCTGTCTCTGGCAGTTAACAGCAATGTGTCCTTGAAAACCACAGTTATAACACACCCTGTTATCGTACCAATCTTCTCCATCAATCCAAACACTCAAATCATAGCACTGATTTGATTTGTAGTACTCATGACTTCTCCTATAAGCTTGATTTGACGCTTGGGCACTGTGGTCAAACCTGCACCACTTATTAACAACAGTTTTTGAGTTTTCATTTTTTACTTTTTGTAATTTTTCATTGCGATTGGATGATCGATCGGATGAACTTTTATTATCTTTTTGAACAATTTTCAAATTTTTAACTTTTTGTTTCTGTTCCACTTTCTTCTTAACAGGTTTTTGCTTTGAGCATTCACCTATTTCAGTAGATTGCAAAACAGTATTTTTGAATTTTTCTTTTAATTCTAAAAACAATTTTTGTTTTTCAATTTTTTCATTTTCATCATCAGATTTCTTATCACAATCTTCAACTTTGACATTTTCAAAGTTTGTGACATCGTCACTTATTGGAACAGAATTGATCGGTTTTGGACATGGAATATTCACATACGCTGAAGAAGTCACAAAACCTTTCAATTTTGTTTCAAGCTCACTGATTGTCTTTCGAGCTTGCTCACTTTCCTTTTCAAGTCGAATAATCTTTTCAAGATGAGAATTGATCATTTTTTGCTTTTCGATGTTGTTTTTACTAAACACATCTCTCCCATCTTCAAGAATTTTTATTTGACTTTGAAATTCCTTTTCCATTTTTAATTTCTCATTTTCAAAAATTTTCATTTTATCTTCAAAAACTTTCGCATTTTCTTTCAATTTTTTGTTTTCAAGCTTTATCCAGAAATCTTCATCTTCTAAAGATTTCTGTTTGCTTTCAAAAACCTTTTCTTTCTCTTTCAAACTCTCGTTTTCTAATGTCAAACTGTTCAAATTACTTAACAGTTTGTCATTTTCTGATTTCCACATCTCACAATTTATCTTCAACACAAGAATTTGTTTCTCATCAGCTTTCTTTTCCTTTTTCAAAACAGAAATTTCTTCCGTTTGTTCCTCTCCCACTTGAACGATTTCCTCAGATTTGAATTTTACTTCATCAGTTTCTGCATTACTAATCTTTTGGAGGTCAAGTTCTCGCTCTTTAATCTTCTCGATAAACACACTCAGATTGTAGTTCACAAAGTCAGAACTATTCTTTAGCATCATCAGATAAGTTCCCCACTCGTCATAGGGAAGCGCGTCACAGAGTTTGTCGATCCATTCTTCATCTGTTTTATCAATATTCAATTTTCTCATTTCAACAACTAGATGACAATATCTTTCTATCAACTGCTTCGTCGACTCTCCCTTGATACCTGTAAAATTATCAAACTTGTTCAGTGCAATATAAATTTCAGAATCCATCTTCGGTATTAAAAGATTCACAATGACGAATTTTCAATCAAAGATTAGGCGACAGTGGATCGAGTGAGGATTCTCTCAGGTGAGGATCCTATTCTTGACAAATCACCTTGGATTTCCTGCAAACAAACAAGTAAACGATCAAATCAAAACATATTGAATATGTAATAGTGTGTTGATGAACCCAATCTAAGACTCGTTGTCGAAGATTCGTGAATACGTTCCAATCCAAAATTGTTCAGAGAAAATCTCTAAATGAATAGGTTGTGATACACTGATGGGCTTAGAATGATTTGATCCGAGAATTAATCACCACAAACACTTAACCACCACCAAGCTCACAAACACTTAACACCACAAAGATTGGGCCGTTCACTAATCAAATCATGTAAAACACTTAATCATCTCGACAACACTTATTTACAGGCTGTGATCTCTGATTGGGCCAACGTTTGTTTCAAATGTTCTTATTGGGCCTCACTAAAGACAAATCACATGGGCGGGCTGCACATGGATCTAAAACAAATAACAATAATCAGACAAATGGGGCAGTGTAATTGACTCTTGTAGGACCGTCTATTAGTTGCAGCAACAATGATTGGGCCTATTTGGCTTTACTTCACAATGATTGGATACCCACTAAACCCTTGAGAAGACTAGTAACAATACAAACAAGCTGATTGGGCCGATCACTTTAGTGGATCTAAACAACACTGTTGATAGGGCCACACCCTTAGTGTCAAAACAATACAAATCAGACTTATCTGCGATTGGGCCACTAAATTGATTGTAAGAATATTATAGGGCCGTTCACAACAAACAATTCTAAGCGGGGCGGTGACTTGTAGGCCAGAATCAAAACACACAAGCAGTCAACTTTAATTGATCTCAACCGTGATTGGGTCTTTGTATAAGGTGGGCGGTGAACATGGGCCTAAACAATGATTGGGCCAAGTCTTGTTACTTCACGTGCATACAATAACAACAACCAACCGACACTTGTAGGACCGTCGTATTATGTTGATCACATGCAGCTAACTCAACAACTTTAATTGTTTCAACAACAACTGATTGGTTTTGCAGCCTTCGAGACACTTCACATGCAGCCGACAACCCTTTTAATGATCACATGCACCAAGTTTCCGACAACCTCAATTAATCGACAACAATTAATTGATCAACACCTTGATTGGGCTTTATCAACTTTAATCATGTGATGACTGATAACCACTTTCAAACGGACAACTTGTTTCAAACGGACATACCCAATTTCAAACGGTCAAGTGCAGTTTCAAACGGTAAAGTGCAAATTTCAAACGGAAGTGATTCTTTCAAACGATCAATTCAAACGGAAGCCTTGTTCAAACGACCAGTCAAACGATAGAACCACTTTCAAACGAAACGTGTCATTTTCAAACGAGAGAACTTGATTTCAAACGGACAGTTTCAAACTGGAACCCAAATTTCAAACGGTCACTCGCTGTTCAAACGAAATCGGATAAAAAATTCGAATTTCTCCTAATCTGCTTGGAATTAGGATCTGAAACTTGGTAAGGTTGTTAATCAGGTATATTCGCACAATATATCAAAAATTCATCCAATTCGGTCCGTAAAATCCCGTTCAATTTGACGTTTTTCAGCGAAAAACGTGATAAGAATGAAAAAGATGAAGAAATCTATGAAATTCAGATCTGAATCGATGTAATCAGGTACGAATCTATGTGTTTGATCGTGCAATCGAGCTCCTAGCTCTGATACCAATTGTTGGACCGGTTTTGACGCCGTTCGATTGCGTAACGAACGTTTCACGTGCGGAATCCGTGAATGTACGTGACCGAACACACGATAACGTACTACTAACGAGAATCTATTGAAAGATACGACAAATCCGGTACAAGATTCACGTTTACAACTATTTTCTCTCTCCAGACTTTCTCTCTCTAGACTTGAATCACCAAATGTACAAATGAGAACTAAAGTCTTCCAAAACTCTACCAAAATTTCTAAACTTTAATCCTAACTCTCCTATTTATAGCCCTTGGAATTACCAAAATGCCACCTTACTAATTCTAATTAGTAACATCTTCAAGTCTTGATTTCTTCGGTTTCTTGCTACTGCTTGGATTGACGAAGGCGATAGACATTTGTGCACTAACACTGTTGTAGGCATCATCTCCTTCCTTAAGGCCCAGAAGTGTTTACGAAAGGGCCACACCGCTATTTTGGCACTTGTCACTGATGCATCAATGAAAGAGAAGAGATTAGAGGATATTCCTGTAGTGCGCGACTTTCCTCAAGTGTTTCCTGAAGATCTACCTGGGCTACCGCCTCATCGCCAGGTCGAATTTCAAATTGAGCTAGCTCCTGGAGCAGCACCCATAGCTCGAGCACCGTATCGCTTAGCTCCATCGGAACTGGAAGAACTATCTACACAGCTACAAGAACTCTTGGATAAGGGTTTCATTCATCCTAGCTCTTCGCCTTGGGGAGCTCCAGTGTTGTTCGTAAAGAAGAAAGACGGTACCTTCCGTATGTGCATAGATTACCGCGAATTAAACAAGGTGACCGTGAAGAACCGCTATCCTCTTCCACGTATTGATTACTTGTTCGATCAGTTGCAAGGGTCGACCTATTATTCAAAGATTGATCTGAGGTCAGGCTACCATCAACTGAGTGTCCGGGAAGAGGACGTCTCCAAAACAGCTTTCAGAACTCGCTACGGCCACTACGAGTTTCTGGTCATGCCATTCGGGTTAACAAACGCGCCCGCAGTTTTCATGGATCTTATGAACAGAGTATGCAAGCCCTACCTAGACAAATTTGTTATTGTCTTCATCGACGACATCCTGATCTATTCTAAGAGTCAGGAAGAGCACTAGCAGCATTTACGACTTATTTTGGAACTTCTTCAAACGGAACAGCTGTACGCCAAGTTTTCAAAATGCGACTTCTGGCTTCGTGAAGTCCACTTTCTAGGCCACGTGGTAAACAAGGATGGGATTCATGTTGATCCATCCAAGGTAGACTCGATTAAGAACTGGCCTGCACCTCGCACACCAACGGAAATTCGCCAATTCTTGGGTTTGGCAGGTTATTACAGGAGGTATATCAAGGATTTCTCCAAAATTGCGCAACCTATCACCTCACTAACGCAGAAGGGCGTTACTTATCGATGGGGTAATACACAGGAATCAGCATTTCAGCACTTGAAAGATAGACTTTGCAGTGCACCTGTTCTCTCAGTGCCAGAGGGCACGGACGACTTTGCGGTTTATTGCGACGCATCAATTCAGGGTCTTGGATGTGTATTGTTGCAACGGGATAAAGTAATTGCTTATGCTTCCCGCCAACTCAAAGTTCACGAAAGGAACTACACTACACACGACTTAGAGCTGGGAGTTGTTATTTCGCACTTAAGATATGGAGACATTACCTGTACGGTACCAAGTGCACCATCTACACCGATCACAGGAGTCTCGAGCATATCATCAAGAAAAAGGAATTAAACATGCGTCAACGTCAATGGGTCGAGTTACTGAACGATTACGAATGCGCCATTAAGTACCATCCGGGCAAGGCAAATGTTGTGGCCGACGCCCTCAGTCGAAAAGATACTGCACCTAGACGTGTGCGAGCACTACAAATTACCATCCAGTCTAGTCTTCCTGCACAGATACGAGATGCTCAGGTAGAAGCATTGAAACCAGAAAACGTCAGGGCTGAAGCCCTACGTGGCTCAAGGCAACGGTTAGAACAAAGGGAAGACGGTGCCTACTACGTAACAGGACGCATTTGGGTCCCACATTAGGGAAACTTATGCGAGCTGGTAATGGATGAAGCACATAAGTCTTGCTACTCAGTACATCCGGGTTCGGATAAGATGTACCACGATATCAGAACTACGTATTGATGGCCTAGCATGAAAGCCCACATAGCAACATACGTCGGCAAATGTTTGAGTTGTGTGAGAGTCAAGACAGAATATCAGAAACCAGCAGGCCTACTCCAGCAACCAAGGATACCACAATGGAAATGGGAAGAAATTTGCATGGATTTTGTTACTGGCCTGCCTAGATCCCAGCGTGGAAACGATACTATTTGGGTGATCGTGGATCGACTCACAAAGTCTGCACACTTCTTGGCTATGAAGGAAACAGACAAGTTCTCAACTTTAGCAGACATTTACTTAAAAGAAGTGGTCTCGAGGCACGGGGTGCCAACCTCCATTATTTCCGATCGTGATGCACGATTTACTTCAGAACTGTGGCAAGCGATGCACAAATCTTTTGGCTCACGATTAGACATGAGCACAGCTTATCACCCTCAGACGGATGGGCAGTCTGAGCGCACTATACAAACTCTAGAAGACATGCTTCGGGCATGTGTTATCGACTTCGGCAACGGCTGGGAAAAACATCTCTCTTTGGTGGAGTTTTCGTATAACAACAGTTACCACACCAGCATTCAAGCCGCTCCATTTGAGGCATTATACGGGCGTAAATGCCGATCACCTCTTTGTTGGGCAGAGGTGGGTGATAGTCAGATCACGGGTCTAGAAATGGTAGTAGACACAATGGAAAGAATTGCTCAGATACGACAACGCATGGCAGCAGCTCGTGACCGTCAGAAAAGCTACGCTGATAAGTGTATGAAACCTTTGGAATTTCAGGTCGGGGACCGGGGTCTACTTAAAGTCTCACCCTGGAAGGGTGTGGTTCGCTTTGGTAAGAGAGGCAAGCTCAATCCGCGATATGTCGGACCGTTTGAAATCATCGAGAAAATAGGCAAAGTGGCCTACAAACTGGACCTACCAGCAGAACTTGGTGGAGTTCACAACGTTTTTCACGTGTCGAATCTGAAGAAGTGTCTGTTAGATGAGACCCTCATAGTTCCTTTGAAGGAGCTCACTATCGACGATCAGTTGCGATTCGTCGAGGAACCTGTTGAAATCACGGACCGGGATGTTAAGGTCCTTAAGCACACCAGGATACCCCTTGTTCGAGTTCGTTGGAACTCCCGTTGTGGCCCAGAGTTCACCTGGGAACGAGAAGACCAAATGAAACTCAAGTATCCCCAGTTGTTCGGAAACAACGCAACTACTACTGAGGCTGAAGCTACTACAGAATTTCGGGACGAAATTCCAAATCAATGGTGGGATGATGTGACACCCCAGGAAAACTAGTAAACTACACAACTTACCTAGCTTCCTGAGTAACCGCATGGAAAATTTCGGGACGAAATTTCTTTCAAGTTGGGGATAATCTGACAACTCGAGTTTCCAAGATTCTATTTTCGCATTAATTGCACGTTAACTGTTTAGTTGTTTGCCTTGTAATTGTACACACTGAATTATATACTGAGATGTTGATTTGATGTGTTATCCATGTAATGTGATTAAGGTGTTTATCATGTATACTGTTTGAAAAACTTAAACTATTAAACTTTGAATGGCCCGACGAAACAGGATTGTTTCGCCATGAACACACCCGACGAAACACAAGTATTTCGTCATATCCCATAGCGACAAAACAGAGGTTGATTCGTCACAAGCACCTCGACGAAACAGGGTGTTTCGCCGGCCCAGAGATTCGCCAAAGCCCATTAAGGCCCAGTACGTTTTTACGAGTATCTGTTGCGTGAAACTGTTACACTCGACATTCCTTTGGCAAAAATCGAAACCCTAGAGCTCTCCCTTCTGTGTGACGGCAGTTTGAAGTTCTCGAAGCTATTCTTAGCGATCAACCCGTTATTTCTCCTATCTCGGTTAGTGTAAATCATTGTGGATTGAATCGTTGTTAATTGTGTGTTTGAAATCGGATTTAATTGATTATTAGATAAGGTACATGTTCATGATTAGATGATGTTTTGGTCATGATAGGATCTAGATTATCGGATTACGGATTCGTATGCCAAGAATGGATTGTTTGATGATTTGTGGCCAGTAGATAGGGTTGATATTCTGTCTCGAACCATTTAGAATAAACTCGATGCTCTTGAATGAAATTGTTATGTCACGGTTTATGTTTTGGTTGATATTTGCATACCACGATCACCACTGGATTGAATATTAAACGAATATACTTTATAACTATGTGGGTATCAATGATTTCTGTGTTGAATGATTTCTGTATGATTAGTGATGTTGATAACGGCTGTTAGGATGTTTAGGGTTTCTGTGTAACTGTTAACGATGTAACTGAATAGACAAAACGCCAGTCACGACGAAACGGGTATGACAAAACGGGTGTGTTTCGTCATGGGTAAACACGACGAAACAAGGGTGATTCGTCAAGGGTAATCACGACGAAACTAGGGTGTTTCGTCGAAAGGGATTCACGGCGAAACAGGAGTGTTTCGCCGAATGGGTAAACAGCACAGTAACTTGGTTAGATTCCGTTAAGAGTTAACTGTGTTAGTTAACTGCCGTTAAATGATAATCATGACTTGTATGAGCTTGAATACGTGCTTTGTGCTATTCGGTGATCATTGATTGTACTTATACGTGAATTTCGTGAATATAAACTGATTATGTACACGTGCCTACTTTAGGACTTGACTGATTATTTGTGAGCACATAATTTAGCATACCGAGCAAACCAAGGTGAGTTCACACTCTTACCAAGGCATGGGATTCCCGGTGGGTTGGGAATGGGATTGAATGATTACTCGTACTTTCATCGCTACTATTTTACGTACCACTGTCCTCGGGTTGGGAAGGATACCTATAGATACAACTAGACTAGAACACATGGGAAGCCCCCACTAATCTTCGCAAACATGTCTGGGAGACCGCAATACGAATTCTAATCTTCGCAAACATGTCTGGGAGACCGCGATACGAATACAGATACAACTAGTCTAGAACATATGGGAAGCCCCCACTAGTCTTCGCACACATGTCTGGGAGACCGCGATACGAACTAATACGATACATGGTTTACAAAACAAACATATGCTTTACGAAATGAATACTATAACTAAATAACAAACTGTGAACTCGGTCAACTTTGTTGTTGACTCTCTATTACATGCCTTGCAGGACGTTAGGTACTCTTGGAGCTTGCACTGGGAGGCGTAGTCGTTGTGGGACATGGAAAGTGGATACCATGTTAAAACATTATAACACTTTGAACTTATTACTTATATTTGGGTTTTCACAATTATGCTTCCGCTAAACACTTACTATTCTTTTGTTTTGAACACCTTTCATATTGTTTGGTTGAATTACATTTATTACTTATTATGTTCAATATGATTGTTGGCTTGATCCTGGTTAGTCACGCCTCCAAGCGGTGATACGCCGCGTGTGGATTTTGGGGGATGTGACACAATGCACTTTATCCTTCTTCTTATCCCCCAGATTATCCAACTAGATATCCAGTGCAAGGGTATCAATACCCACCTTACCAGCAACCTCCTCTTCCCCAGCAGGTGCAAAGTGAAGAAATTATGCAGAGGTTGGAGAGGGTGGAGCGAAAAGTAGATGAAACCAATAAGAAGCATAACAGCTTTCTCAAGGGCCTTGCAATCTCATCAAAGGCAAAAAGAAATAGAAAGTTGTTTACTTTATTTTGTATTGTATTTTTCAATCAAGTCCCTGTGAGGACATTTTATTTTCTGTATCTAGTCCCTGCGTGGACTTATTTCTATTTTTGTAGCCCCTACGTGGCAGTGTGTTTATTTCAAGTCCCGTTTAGGGCACTATTGTAAAAGTTTAGTATTTTAATGGAATTTCTTTTTGGATTTTAAATATGTATTTTATTACATTATCATGCTATATCATTTAAATTTTAAATTGATCTGCCAAAGAAATTCTTAAAGGTATAACCTAGACAATATATTAACAGATGGTACAACCTTTTAAAGACAATAACTCCCTGTTAACATCTGAAAACATGTTAACATTCCTAGTTGTGCGGTACGAGAAACCACACAAACTTCCAAATGTACTTGGATCTTTCCAAGTCACTTTCATAGCCTATATGATCAACTTGAATCATGGCTAATAAACATCAATATGATGAATACACCAAAACACCCATTTGAGATGTATGCTTATAAGCAAAGGTGTAATAATGACAATGATAGTTTTATTTTATAAACTTCTTGTCAAAAAGGCGATGAACTTTGTTCGACCCTTAAAAGATCACTGATCCAAGAGATTATTGGTTATACTTTAATCGTCCTTGTGACAAGGCCTTTTTGTGCCATCTAAATGTCCTTTGAAATGAGCCTTGTACTATATGAAAATGTCTTTCAAGACATTGACAGTTATGATTTATATCCCCTGTCTAATAAATATAAAGGATTATATCCTATTAATTGTTAATAATGGTTCAGTTGTAGCCTAGGCAAATCATGATTAAATTGATTTATTTTTAAAATGGTCTATATGGTTTAATAATACCATGACCATATAATCATCAATGCGATGATTTATTATATAATCTAAATGCTTAATTATTGTTTGATTTAGTACTCAAATCATGGCTGGCTCTGATGTCACACCCCCAAAATCCACCATGCGGAGTATCACCGCTTGGAGGCATGACATGACCAGGATTGAGCCACCAATCATATTGAACTATATAATTAAGTAAATAAGACCAACCACAATACAATTGGTGACCAACAGAAAGTAACTAGGTTCAACTTAAATAGCGGAAGCATTAAAGGTAAAACCCAAAACATAAGTTCATAGTTCATAGGTTTAAAGTCCAAAACGTAGGTTTAATATGTTCATAAGGATTAAATGTTTAGCACGGGACATAACAATCCATATTCCACAACGACCTCCTCCTCGGGCAAGCTCCATAAGCATCTAGCGACCTGTAAGGCATGTAACAACGAGTCAACAACAAAGTTGAGTGAGTTCACAGTTGGTTGTTTAGTTTTAGGTTGTTTCCGAAAACGTGGTTTGTCTTTCGTTGGCTTAATTGTCATGGGGGTTACCCCGTAGTTGAAAGTATGATTAACGAGTTCCTTCATAATTACCCAAACCTTATCCGTAATCAGTGGGGGCTTCCCCATGTGAACCACTAGAACATACCATATCGACTACTAACGAAAGTAACTTGTGCCCTACATCAGTGTCTATCATCACTGACAGTTTGCCATAGTCCATTAGTACGCGCCCGTCCGACTGGCACGGTGTGGGGTTTGTTAAACCTAATAGCGCTATTAACTAATGACCCGCTCGCCATTGGCCTCAGCGATTAAGTCGATATAAGAAGAGGGACTTAATGATAGAGTTTTGTCTAGTAAGTTTTAAGGTTGTTGTCCTACCCAAGGAGGACGAACGTACGTATTCTATCCAAGGAGAATACGCAGGATTAATATTGGCATCCTACCTATGGAGGATGGCCGTACATATCCTACCCAAGGAGGATATGTAGATTTTGTTTTAATTCTTTAACCCATTCCCAAACTACCGGGAATCCCATGCCTTGTAGAAAGTGTGAACTCACCTTTGGTTGCTCGGTTTGACTCTCAAATATAGCTAACAGTCAAGGTCGGTCAATCAGGTCCTAATATGATTACCAGTTAGTCATTTAGTGGTTTCAAATAGAGCACAAAGTTCCTACACCTATCTACTACATAACATGCATTCACTTCAATAGTTCACGCTCATATAAATATTCCACCTATAGCTACTCAAGAACAAGCATACGATATTGCACAATAATACTTTCATTGACATATAACATGTTAGATCATCCTCAGATAACATACTCGACATTTAGACACGCAATTTACAACTTATGTCATTTCAGCTTTAATATCCAAAACTGGGTTTTTTTCGCGCATTTTAATAAAATAGTTATCTTACTCCAAAAATTCCAAACTTTTTACTCAAGGTGTTAAACGATCCAACTATTACTGTGTAAAAATCTCGGGATCCAGTTCATTACCAATATTTCTTAAAAAATCATTTACCAGGCTACAATCAGATTCGTCACTTTCTGACTGCAGTCCACAGAATAATTTATTTAAAATTCCTCGTAAGTCAGATTTATGAAATTCCAGTGGGAGAATTACTAAGACATCAGTTTCCATCTACAGTACAAAATTCGTGACATAATCCTACAAAGATTTCATGTTATGATGAAAAACATATCACATATTTTCTGCAATAAAAACGTAGCTTGACCTGCTGTCCAAAAACAGACCTTTAAAAATAGTAAACGAAGTCCAAAAATTATGATTCTAGTGCCATTAGAACAGTATTTCGAAATAGCACGTTATAGGGTCAAGAAAATTAGTTTTTCGTTAAATATTGAGCTGTTTACAGCCAACTGATGTTGGCTGTAAATGTTCGGACAAAAGCCGTTTTCAGCTTATAATGTCCTAACGCAAGTTCTATTTGTTCCGTTAACATGTTTAGTGATCAACAACGATATTTAACATCACTTGCAGCAGGTTATTGTTTATTTAACTCAGATTTATCATGTCAAGTACCATCATTAACATAACAACATCACACTAGCATTATTTCATCATATTACATCTCTATGTTCAAGATTTATGTGCATGACCTTTTAGTGTTCATAGAATTTCATCATAAAGTAACTATTAACCACTCTAAACATGAAGTAAATGAGGATTCAAGAGACTTACTACTAGCTATTAAGCTAGGGAAGATCAAGAGTAGAAATGAGGTGGTTAATAGCAAATGAAGAAGGTCCTTGAACTTCCGAAAGCTCCTGGCTTCTTTGTGCACCTTCTAACACCCTTGTACATGTATGGAATGGAAGAGTCTTGATTGAATGATGGTGGTGTATGGGTGGTTGTTTTCGGTCGAACCAAGAGGGGGAAAAAGAGAGAGTTTTGTGTTGTTGATGTGGATGGACTTGTGAATGAATGTTTAGTGGTTATATAAAGAAAACTTCCAACAACAAATAATCCAATGGATATTGTGTTTGGTATTTAGACAACAAATCCACTTATTTAATTAAAAGAAATCACCATGTGGGACCTTGTGTTGGTAACCGTAAGTGGGGGGTGTGTTTAGTTGAGTTTCAACTAATTTAGTTGGTTTATGGTTGGAATGTAAGTAAACTAGTTAAGTGTTAAAGTGTTATGTAATACTATAGTGTGTTATGATGTTCGGGGACCATAACTAGCTCAGTAAAAGTGAAACAATGTATTTGACAATATTTTTATGTTCCGGGTAATGTCCAGTTGTTCGGTTAGATACCGTTTTGTTAAAGTGCTTAATTATTCCGTAAAGTGTCTTATATATATATATATAACACCTTTAATTCTCAACACTTAGGAAAGCACACAGGACTATTTAGTCAATTTTCTGCACAAGACTAGTATGTTAACAAGCACATGTAAGTATGACACATTAATCAGAAAGCAGTTAAGTAAGTCAGCACAGTCACCAAGCACTTTAATTAACAATTAATTAATCATACGGATACATGGAATTATGAGGGTTGTCACATTCTCCCCTTGTTATGAAAATTTCATCCCGAAATTTAGCACGTGGTTACTGAGGAAGCTAGTTAAGTTGCGTGGTTTTCCTGGGGTGTCACGATTCGTCGAGGAACCAGTAGAGATTACTGATCGAGATGTTAAGATTCTTAAGCGTACTAGGATACCTCTTGTCCGAGTTGGTTTGGAATTTCGTCCCGAAATTCTGCAGTAGCTTCAGCCTTAGTAGTGGTTGCACTTTTCTTAAACAGCTGGGGGTATTTGAGTTTCATTTGGTCTTCTCATTCCCAGGTATACTCTGGGCCACGATGGGAATCCCAATGAACTCGGACAAGAGGTATCCTGGTACGCTTAAGAATCTTAACATCTCGATCAGTAATCTCTACTGGTTCCTCGACGAATCGTTGCTGGTCGTCGATAGTGAGCTCCTTTAAGGGAACTATGAGGGTCTCATCTGACAGACACTTCTTCATATTCGATACATGGAAAACATTGTGAACTCCGCTGAGTTCTTCGGGTAGATTCAACTTGTAAGCGACCTTGCCAATTTTCTCAATGATTTCGAACGGTCCGACATAGCGCGGATTGAGTTTGCCTTGTTTGCCAAAACGAACTACACCTTTCCAAGGTGAGACTTTGAGTAGCACCCGATCCCCAGCCTGGAACTCGAGTGGCTTTCTTCGCTTATCAGCATAGCTATTCTGACGGTAACGAGCTGCCGCCATTCGTTGTCGTATCTAGCAATCCTTTCAGTTGTATCCACTACAAGTTCTGGGCCAGTGATTTGACTGTCGTCAACCTCTGCCCAACAAAGAGGTGATCGGCACTTCCGTCCATACAATGCCTCGAACAGAGCGGCCTGGATACTGGTGTGGTAACTGTTGTCATACGAAAACTCCACTAAGGGGAGATGTTTTTCCCAGCCATTACCGAAGTCGATTAAACATGCCTTAAGCATGTCTTCAAGGGTTTGGATGGTGCGTTTCGATTGCCCATCCGTCTGTGGATGATATGCCGTGCTCATGTCTAATCGAGAACCAAAGGACTTGTGCATAGCTTGCCACAATTCAAACGTGAAACGTGACTCACGATCAGAAATGATGGTGGTTGGCACTCTGTGCCTTGATACTACTTCCTTTAGGTAGATGTCTGCTAGAGTAGAAAACTTATCTGTTTCCTTGATAGCTAGAAAATGTGCAGACTTGGTCAGTCGATCAACGATCACCCAAATGGCATCATTTCCGCGTTGAGATCTAGGCAGGCCAGTAACGAAATCCATGGAAATTTGCTCCCATTTCCATTTTGGATCTCTGGTTGTTGAAGTAGGCTTGATGGTTTCTGATATTCGGTCTTGACTCTCGCACAAGTCAAACATTTGCTAACGTAGGTTGCTATGTGGGCTTTCATGCTAGGCCACCGGTACGTAGTCTTGAGATCATGGTACATCTTATCCGAACCAGGATGTACTGAGTAACGAGACTTATGTGCTTCATCCATCACAAGCTCACGTATGTTCCCATAAAGTGGGACCCAGATGCGCCCTGCTACATAGTAGGCGTCGTCTTCCTTTTGTTCTAGCTGCTGCCTCGATCTTCGTAAGGACTCAGCCCTGATGTTTTCTGCCTTTAATGCTTCGGCCTTAGCATCACGAATTTGAGCGGGAAGGTTAGAGTGAATGGTAAGCTATAACACACGTACACGCCTAGGTATAGTATCCTTTCGACTGAGGGCGTCAGCCACAACATTGGCCTTGCCCGGATGGTACTTGATAGCCATTCATAATCGTTCAAGAGCTCGACCCATCGGCGTTGTCACATGTTTAACTCCATTTGCTTGAAGATATGCTCGAGACTCCTGTGATCGGTATAAATGGTGCACTTGGTATCGTACAGGTAATGTCTCCATATCTTAAGTGCTAAAACAACTGCTCCCAATTCCAAGTCATGCGTAGTGTAGTTCCTTTCGTGAACTTTAAGTTGCTGCGATGCGTAGGCAATGACCTTGTCACGTTGCATCAACACGCAACCAAGTCCTTGGATGGAAGCGTCGCAATAAACCACAAAATCATCTGTGCCCTCAGGCAATGAGAGGATGGGCGCGCTACAAAGTCTATCTTTCAAGTGCTGAAATGCGGATTCCTGTGCATCACCCCAACAATACGTGACACCCTTCTGAGTCAGTGAAGTGAGAGGTTGCGCAATCTTCGAGAAATCCTTGATAAACCTCCTGTAATATCATGTCAGACCCAAGAATTGTCGGATTTCTATTGGTGTACGGGGTGCGTGCCAGTTCTTGATCGAGTCAACCTTGGATGGATCCACATGAATCCCATCCTTATTTACCACATGGCCTAGAAACTGGACTTCGCGAAGCCAAAAGTCACATTTCAAAAACTTGGCATACAGCTGCTCTTTACGAAGAAGTTCCAGGATAAGCCGTAGATGCTGCTCGTGTTCCTCTTGACTCTTAGAATAGATCAGAATGTTGTCGATGAAAACAATAACGAACTTATCCAGGTAAGGCTTGCACACTCTGTTCATGAGATCCATGAAGACTGCAGGTGCATTTGTTAATCCGAAAGGCATAACCAGAAACTCGTAATGTCCATAACGAGTTCTGAATGTTGTTTTGGAGACGTCTTCCTCTCGGACTCTCAGCTGATGGTATCCCTATCTCAAATCAACCTTAGAGTAATAACTCGACCCTTGCAACTGGTCGAATAAGTCATCAATGCGTGGGAGAGGATAACGATTCTTCATGGTTACCTTGTTGAGTTCATGGTAGTTATTACATATTCTGAAGGTATCGTATTTCTTCTTCACGAATAGTACTGGAGCTCCCCAAGGCGAAGAGCTAGGACGTTTGAAACCCTTTTCCAAGAGTTCTTGTAGTTGCGTGGACAATTCTTCAAGTTCTGATGGATCTAGACGATAAGGTGCTCGAGCTATGGGCGCTGCTCCAGGAGCTAGCTCGATCTGAAACTCTACTTGTCGATGGGGCGGAAGACAAGGTAACTCCTCCGGAAATACCTCAGGAAAGTCGCGCACAATAGGAATGTCTTCTATCTTCCTTTCTTCCGAGGATGTATCAGAAATGAGGGCTAGAATAGCATTGTAGCCCTTTCGTAACCACGTCTGGGCCTTAAGGAAAGAGATGATGCTCACAACAGCACCACTCTTGTCGCCACGAATTACGAGAGGTTCTTTACCAGAACAGGGGATGCGAGCAGTCTTCTCCTTGCAACGAATTTCCGCTTGCTGATGAGATAACCAATCCATCCCAAAAACAACGTCGAAACTAACTCGAACGATAGGAATAAGATCGATAGGGAAGGTCTGACTGGCTAGGACGAGGTTACAGCCCTTAACTATGTGTGTGGCTTCAAGACTTTTACCATTTTCTAGCTCTACCGTGTGTTTGGTGTTCAGAAGTGTTGGTGTGCGCTTAAGCATTTGGCTAACTTTTAAGGACACATAACTAGTATCGGCACCCGAATCAAATAAAACAGTAACAAAGAAGTTGTCCAGAAGAAACTTACTCATCACAACGTTGGGATCGTTCCTTGCATCACCCTGCCCAATCACGAAGGCACGACCTCGGGCGCCATTGCCATTATTGTTACCTCCGTTGTTGCCTCCATTGTTACCCCCATTGTTGTTCCCATTTCCTTGGTTGTTGTTGTTCTGATTCTTGTTTAGCTGAGGACAGTTCCTCTTAAAGTGGTCTTCAGCGCCACACTGAAAGCATCCTTTATTGCCCTGCTGTTGCTGCTGTTGGTGGTTCTGTGGAGCTGGTTGTTGTTGTTGGCGATTCTGATTCACAGGACGTGGGTTCCTGCAATCCTTGGCTTCATGACCCAGCTTGTTACATCTCAGGCAACGACCCTTGTGGCACTGCCCGCAATGATGCTTGTTGCACCGGTTGCACTTGGGGTGGTTCCCTCAGTATCCACCCTATCCTTGACTACCAGAAGATTGCTGACCAGGACTGTAGTGGTCATCAGTCTTTCGCTGCTGAGACTGAACTGAAGTAGAACCCTTGCCCAAATTTCCATCCCACTTGCGCTTGTTATCATTGGGAGCATCAGAAGTAGTAGTAGCGCTAATACGCTTGGGTACCCTATTCATCTCAACTGCCTGATTAGTGAGACGATGAGCCAACCGGATGATTTGCTGAATGGTGCCAAGATTAGCTGAGGTCACGTGGCTTTGAATTTCTGGCACGAGACCCTTGAGGTACAGCTCAATATGTTTGATGGGAGGGTCCAACATAGTGGGACACAAAATGGCTAATTCATTCGATCTCTTTGTATACGCCTCAATTTCCGACCCCCTCATTTTCAAATTGAAAAATTCCACCTCTAGCTTGTGGATGTAGTCACGACTGTAGTACTCTTCTTTGATCAACTCCTTGAAGTCGTTCCATGGGGTGGCATTAGCAACCGCCAGCCCTAGCAGATGAACCTGTGCTTTCCACCAGTTTAACGGGGCACCTTCGAGTATTCCAGTAGCAAATTTCACCCTACGATCTTCATGGCATTCACACATCTCAAAAACAGACTCAAGCTTCTCGAACTAGTGAAGAAGACCTACAGCTCCTTCTGTGCCGCTGAAGGTACTAGGTCGGCAATTGATGAATGTTTTGAACATGCACACAGGAGGTTGTGCAGGTTGACCTGTCGCTCGAGAATAAAAGACAAGGTTAAGCACAAGGGCTGGTTTGAGAAGGTACGATCTAAACGTCCTAAGATGGGTTGATATGGCAGGTTATACCTCCTGCAGGGACAGCTGCGAGTGCCTTAGCAACTCGTTCATTGATCAAAGCCGTCAACTGGGCTTGAGTTAGGTTGATACGTCCTTCGCGTCCGTTCATGGTCTTCACAACGAAGCAACGTAAGTGAGAAAAGTGTCGCGAAAGTGCGTAAGTGTGGGACGACAGTAGAGGGTAAGCACACAAGGTTCAATTAGCAATTATCATGTTAATTAATGCACAGTATGAACTATCTAACCGACAGTATAACATAAATCATACCACCTATTGTGTCGAGTCTTGCACGTGGAGCGAAGCGTCGTTGTGGATCGTTGAGCACTGTACAGGTTATAGTCTGGTTTTGTCAAAAAGCTTTTCTCTTTTTAAAACCAAGTTCACTATAACCAATGGCTCTGATACCAATCTGTCACACCCCCAAAATCCACCATGTGGAGTATCACCGCTTGGAGGCGTGACATGACCAGGATCGAGCTACCAATCATATTGAACAACATAATTAAGTAAATAAGACCAACCACAATACAATTGGTGACCAAAAGAAAGTAACCAGGTTCAACTTAAATAGCAGAAGCATTAAAGGTAAAACAAAAAACATAAGTTCATAGTTCATAGGTTTAAAGTCCAAAACGTAGGTATAATAAGTTCATAAGGATTAAATGTTTAGCACGGGATATAACAATCCATATTCCACAACGACCTCCTCGTGCAAGCTCCATAAGCATCTAGCGACCTGTAAGGCATGTAACAACGAGTCAACAACAAAGTTGAGTGAGTTCACGGTTGGTTGTTTAGTTTTAGGTTGTTTCCGAAAACGTGGTTTGTCTTTCGTTGGCTTAATTGTCGTGGGGGTTACCCCATAGTTGAAAGTATGATTAACCAGTTCCTTCTTAGTTACCCAAAAGTTATCCATAATCAGTGGGGGCTTCCCCATGTGAACCACTAGACCATACCATATCGACTACTAACGAAAATAAGTTGTGCCCTACATCAGTGTCTATCATCACTGACAGTTTGCCATAGTCCATTGGTACACGCCCGTCCGACTGGCACGGTGTGAGGTTTGTTAAACCTAATAGCGTTATTAACTAATGACCCACTCGCCATTGGCCTCGACGATTAAGTCGATATAAGAAGAGGGACTTAATGATAGAGTTTTGTCTAGTAAGTTTTAAGGTTGTTGTCCTACCCAAGTAGGACGAACGTACGTATTCTACCCAAGGAGAATACGCAGGATTAATATTGGAATCCTACCTATGGAGGATGGCCGTACATATCCAATCCAAGGAGGATATGTGGATTTTGTTTTAATTCTTTAACCCATTCCCAAACCACTGGGAATCCCATGCCTTGTAGAAAGTGTGAACTCACCTTTGGTTGCTCGGTTTGACTCTCAAATATAGCTAACAGTCAAGGTCGGTCAATCACGTCCTAATATGATTACCAGTTAGTCATTTAGTGGTTTCAAATAGAGCACAAAGTTTCTACACGTATCTACTACATAAAATGCATTCACTTCAATAGTTCACGCTCATATAAACATTCCACCTATAGCTACTCAAGAACAAGCATACGATATTGCAAAATAATACTTTCATTGACATATAACATGTTAGATCATCCTCAAATAACATACTCGACATTTAGACACGCAATTTACTACTTATGTCATTTCAGCTTTAATATCCAAAACTGGGCTGTTTTCGGGCATTTTAATAAAATAGTTATCTTACTCCAAAAATTCCCAACTTTTACAAAAGGTGCTAAACGATCCAATATTATTGTGTAAAAATCTCGGGATCCAATTTATTACCAATATTTTTTAAAAAATCATTTACCGGACTGCAATCAGATTCTTCACTTTCTGACTGCAGTCCACGGAATCATTTATTTAAAATTCCTCGTAAGTCCGATTTATGAAATTCTAGTGGGAGAATTACTACAACATCAGTGTCCAATTACAATACAAATTTAAAGACCTAATCCTACACAGATTTCAAGTTATGACGAAAAACATATGACATATTTTCTGCAGTAAAAACGCAGCTTGAGCTGCTGTCCAAAACTAGACCTTTAAAAATAGTAAACGAAGTCCAAAAATTATGATTCCAGTGCCATTAGAACAGTATTTCGAAATAGCACTTTATAGGCTCAAAAAATCAGTTTTTCGTTAAATATTGGCCTGTTTACAGCCAACTGACGTTGGCTGTAAATGTTCGGACAGAAGCTGTTTTCAGCTTATAGTGTCCTAACGCAAGTTCTATTTGTTCCGTTAACATGTTTAGTGATCAACAATGATATTTAACATCACTTGCAATAGGTTGTTGTTTATTTAACTCAGATTTATCATGTCAAGTACCATCATTAACATAACTACATCACACTAGCATTATTTCATCATATTACATCTCTTTGTTCAAGATTTATGTGCATGATCTTTTAGTGTTCATAGAATTTCATCATAACGTAACTATTAACCACTCTAAACATGAAGTAAATGAGGATTCAAGTGACTTACTACTAGCTTTTAAGTTAAGGAAGATCAAGAGTAGAAATGAGGTGGTTAATAGCAAACGAAGAAGGTCCTTAAACTTCTGAAAGCTCCTGGCTTCTTTGTGCACCTTCTAACACCCTTGTATATGTATGGAATGGAAGAGACTTGTGTTGTTGCACTATATCTTTCAACTTCGTCTTGGATCGAGTCTTAGATTGCATTGTATAGATTAGGGCACGTTTTACGAGAAAATAGGAAATGTATTATGTTTAGTGAGCTGATTTCGCTCATAGGGTCATAACCATGGGGTTTCACTTATTTGGTATTGAAGGGGTTTCGCTCATGTGTCATGTACACTGGAGCGAAATCACAGCCCTATATATAGGGTCCCATGAGCGAAATCACATAACGTTGCCTTGTATTCCGTACCGAAGTGCTGCCGGTGTGAAGACTGAGCTGTAATAGTTGTCAAATCAATACAATCAGTAGATTAAGTGAAGAATCAGCTTTTCCTAGCTTTGTTTCTTGTTATTCCGCACCTGAAACAGAGTAGAACACCTCTGAACGACTCGTTCGGGTCAGATCGCGATCCTACAAGTGGTATCAGAGCTCAGGAGGAGGAGTTCTGCAGAGATTAGCTGGAATTCATCTTGTTTTCTTGCTTCTACACCTTCTTTCATCATTTTAGAGGCATTTACTTGTTAAAATTCGCTCAAATTTTCACAGACTGTAGACAATTGGATATAGACAAATCCTTGAGAGTTTGACACTGAAATTCGGACTAAAAACGGACCAAATTACCTTCGGACTTGATTTCGCTCATATGGACATTTCATGATTTCGCTTATATGTCATCTTAATTTCGCTCCAAGATCATCCAAACAGCTTGATTTCGCTTTGGTGAACCACAAAACCCTAATTTCGCTTTTGAGTGCATCAGATTTCGCTCCAATGTCACATCAATTAGAGATTTCACTCATTTGTCAAGTATTTGAGTAATTTCGCTCCAGTGTACTGATTTGATTTCGCTCTTTGTGCACAAACACCTGATTTCGCTTATAAGTCACTGATTTTGAAAAACGTGCTAAGTCATCGTGGATACCGAGTTCTATAACGCGTTTGCAACATCGTCTGGTCCAGCTGCCATTGTTAAAGCTATGAGTTTAGAAAACGAGACGGGAACCACCCAAAAGCCCCCGAAATTGATGAGTATCGAAGAATACTACAGGTGGAAAGACAGATTCGAGAACTGGGTTCAAGCAAACCATCTTAGGTTATGGGAATGTATATTGAAGAAATATGTGTTGCCTCGAGCAGATTTGCAAGTTCTCAAAGAGTTATCAGAGTTCACAGATCAAGAACGGGTTATGTACAAAGCTGAGAAAATGATGATAAGTCTGCTTCAGCAGGCAATCAAAGAAGACATATTCATATTGCTTCAGCACGACAAAACTGCAAAATCAATCTGGGATGCACTTAAAGTCAAATTTGAGGGTAGTGAGAACATGATAAAGAGTAAGAAAGCGTTGCTAAAGAAAGAGTTTGATCTGTTTCGTAGCTTACCGGGAGAGGATACGAAGAAGCTGATAGAGCGATACTGCCACTTAGTGCGATCAATGTCAATGTTGGGTATTACAAAAGATCGTGAAGAGTGGGTAGACAAGTTAGCTGATGCGTTTCCGCAGAAAGAATGGGGAACGTATTTGATGATTTTAAAGAATACGGGTGTTTATGGTGGGCTAACGATTTCTTAGTTTATTGAAAAGATCGAGAGTCAGGATCTGGAACAGCAGAAGATCGCTAGAATGAACAGTCCAAGTGGTCAACAGGATGTAAAGATGTACTATAAAGGTAGTATTCCAGTTCCAGAAGCTGAGAGAAGTCCGAAAATCCAGACTGCGTTTAGTGCTGGAGATTCAACAGAAAAGGTTAATCAGAGTTCTAACAAAAGCAGCAGTGGATTCTCATCATTTCCAATTGTTAACCCTAAAGAATCGAATACAAGCTTTCAGTCTCAAGGCACAAAGACAGGAAATGGTTACGTGATTCAGTGCAACATCGCTCTAAATCTTCCAGAAGGTCAAAGTTTTTCGGAAGAAACTGCTAAAGATCACATGGCTCTACTTGGTTCAGTGTTGCTATCTTATGAAGGTCTAGTAGCTGGCCGGATCGGAAATCCTATGCTCACAAAGGAGGATTACTATCAGATAGACGCCGAAGAAATGGAATTGATGGATATCAAATGGTGTCTTGCTAGTGTTCTTAGACGTGCTGAAAAGTTTAAAACGATTACCGGGAGAAATGACTTTCTTGATGCTCATGTATCTACTTTAGGTTTTGATAAATCTAAAGTTACTTGTTTTCGATGCAGGGAGAAGGGCCATTTCAAACGGGAATGCAAGAACAGGGAAGATAGTGGCGCATAGAATCCGTTTGGAAAAGACGACTACTACCGAAAAGCCATTTATCAGCAGGTTGGTCAATCACAAGATTCACAGACGGCTCATGGTAGAAAGATTGAGGATTCAAAGAGAGCGTGTTTGGTAGACTTCAACTAGAACAACTACATATCATCTGAAAGCAAAGCGTGTTTAGTCGATCAAGATGATGAAAGACTACCTGAAAGCTTCAGCTGGGATATGTTCGTTGATGAAAAAGGAGAATACAAAGCCTTCATCGCTAAGATTTTTAGAGAACCAGACATGTTTGCGACGTGGATGAAGTCTATTGGTGAGACTGTGAAAAGTCTGGATGAAGAATCTGTTGTTTCTGTTGAAAGCTCAGAAAATGCTGATGAGAACTTACAGAGTTCAGATGAGAGTGTACAAAGCGATGTTAACTCATAAAAGGAAGTTATTTTTGATCAAACACCATCTGATTCTGGTTTATCAGATGCTGATTCTGAAAAATCTGTACAGTTTGATCAATCACGAGTTGATAATAGCAGTGATGATGAGGAGGAAAAACACATTAGTGTTGCTAAAACTCATCTTTCTCCTGAAAGTTTTCATTTCTATTTTGCAGATCGCTTAGAGAAACTGAAGGAGAATAGAGCTGCTAAAGAACAACAAAAGAAATCTGAAGATGTTGTTCAGAATGAGAAAGTTGAAAGGGTTGCTGAGAAGATAGTTGAAACTGAGCAAGTAAAGGTAGAAGAAAAGGTGAAAGAAGAAGAAAAAGTGATTGAAGTGGTGAAAACAATTGAAGTTGAAAAGATTGTTGAAGTTATCAAGCCTTGCATGAAGTGTTTGGAAGCATGCAAGGAATGTGCAGCAAAGAATGAGATAATTGCTGAGTATGAAAAGAAGGAGGAACAGTTATTGTTCAACCTCAATTATGTGAAAGAATCTTATGATGTCTTGAACAAAACAGTAACTGGGTCCAAAAGACAAATTCAGAAAGAGAACAAGCACTTACGATGATGAATGCTGTGATGATGACAAAGCAGAAAGCCATCAACTTTTACATCGAAGAGAGTGCTAAATGGAAGCAAGAGTTGGAGACAGAGAAGATTGAAAATGAGAGAATTAGACGCCTATTACAAAGTTATTCTAGTTCTGATTATCTCATTGATCGTATTTACCTAATTGTTGCAGGTATGGAAGCTTTTCAAGACGAGAAGCCGAAGAAAAAGAAAGATAGTGGTAAGAAACCGACTGTTAGCTATAACAAGTGCCCGCCTCCAATTTGGGAAGGGTATTCTCCTAGAAAACCAAACGAGGAGCAACTTGAAAAAGCAGTCAATATAAAGCTAAAAACCGACACAACTGACGTATTACCAGATAACATTGACGTCACGTTTACCTCATCCGATACTGATCATGAGTCTGAGTTAATCAAAAAGGTGGTCGATCAGTTGTTGGATACTGAGGAGGAGTCAGAGTCAAAGTCTGAGTCTGGAGGGTCAAATTCGTCAGTCAACAGTCAAAAGTCGTCGGTCAAACGGTCTTAATGTAAAGAATTTTTGTTATCGAAAGCAAATTTGGATGACGAAACATTTGAAGTTGCATACACTTTAAATGATTCGGACAAATTATACTATGATAAAAAATTTCCAATAAGAAGTGTTCGTTTTGACATGATCAAAAAGGTTTTCAAAATGACAGAAATTAACATTTCTGAAATAAAAGATTTAATTCTTTCTGAAAAACCTAAAAAGTACACTTCAAGAGTTCAACAACGTTTAAACAAGAAAAAGGGTTACAATTCTGGTTCTGGTTTTCAAAAGAAACCTAACCAAAATCATAGTTACAAAAAGAAAGGTTTAGGATTTATTCCACCAGAAAATCATAAAAACATGAAAAATTCTAAAACAAAAACAGAATTTGTGTCAGGTGGAAGTGTAGAAGAGGAACAGAAGAAACCGTTCTGGAGACAGTCAAACCAGGAGTTTCTTGCTGAGAAGAGAAAGAGTGGAGTTGGAGTGTTTCACTCAAAGGAAACTCGAACCTGTGACAAGTGCAATGAAGCTGGTCACATTGCATGGAATTGTCCGAAAAATGGCACAACAAAACAGGGAGTTTCTAAGAAATTGAAAGAAAAAGTTGTTGATGGTGAACCACCAATCAAAAAATTTAAGATTTTTGAAAATTTAACTTATGAGATTGGTGAGTGTTCTAAAAATAATTTTTACAAAAAGAAAGAGAAAGACAACCAAGTGTGGGTTATTAAAACGGTTGATGAGAAAGTCGACGATGAATCTGGTTCCACATAGCCAGAAGAGCCACAGGTTGAGGTGAAAATTTCAGTGAATGATGATGAATTTCCATCACTGAAATTTGAAGAGGTTAAACAGAAAGTGGGTAAGATTGAAATCTCGAATCAGTTTTACACAGAGAAAACTAAGTTTGATGTCGAGAAAACATTCAATGGGAGTGTTAAGAAAATTTTTGGGAAAATGTTGAATGGGAAAGCAAAGGGGGTTAAAGATTTCTATGCAACTAAAAAGGCAACATACAACCCTACTAAGCAAGAATTAAAAACCATCAAGTCTGAGAAGACTTGGATGGAAGTTTGTTTCCCTTGAAGTCTTAGGACTATGCCGGAGATCCCAAGTTTATATCGTGGATCAGGAATCGGCATCATTCTAGTGTTTGAAAAGTTTGCTTGAAAGATTGTTGAATGAGTTTAAATTTTACAGATAGAAGGACTACGCCGGAGCTTCCAGGTTGGTAAGTGTGAAGCAGGAATCGGCATCTTTGTGATCAATCCTACAAGTGGTAAAATGGTTTATGTAGACGTAACATTCCTACAGTTAGTATTGCGTGTATGTTTACAAGTGGTACTGTTTCAGATATACCTACAAGTGGTACAGAGGTTGCTTAATTGCAAATGGTAAATCAGGGACATTAAGTTGTACTTGATTTACTACATCTGTGACCAATAAATAAGATGATGAACCATATCCCCGAATCTAGTGCTAACCTACAAGGGGTAAAAACAAACTCATTTTCCGGAAAAATCATTTTGATTAAAACTAACTTAAGTGTTTTGAAATCTAAATGAGAAAATGGTTTGTTGAAAGGGGGAGTTCAGACTGTTTATGCCTGAGTGGATGGAGATCTAATGTGATCCGATGTCAGTTGTCAAGTTTCTGTATAGTTTGTGTTGCATTTTATGTTTCATGTAGGTCTAGAGATTAGTTGTTTTCAATTTTTCGTTAATGTGTTTGCATTTTAGGGGGAGTAGATATTTCTGAAAATCCAAAAACATTAGAAAATTTGAAAAAGACAAAAACATGATAAAATCAAAATTGAGTTTTGTTGTGAAAAGAGGAAATGATAGTACATCAGTAGATTGTCACAACATGCTAAAGAAATGTAAAGATAAAATGTGATAGACAATCTCGCTGCAGATGTGTCAGTAGGTTTTTACACACTTAGTAAATTGTGACGAGATATAAACATAAAAATTCAAACTTGCTTGTTCTGTGGGTTAACAACTTCTTGGATATATAGGTAACCCCTGAAATCTTGTTTGAAAGGTCCCTTATTCTGAGATACTAGGTCTTTATGCTTAGTGATATCTGGGGTATTATCCCGGGACTTCTGCAGTATGGAAGTACTGACCTAGTCCCCGGATAATGCTTTTCTCAAAAGCTTGAAACATAGCTTCGCCCTCAGCAAGCTGATGAAACAATAAAATTGATAGGCGCTGCTGATGAAAACAAAAGATCCTCTAAAGGGGACACACCAAAAGTCGAAGCCGTCATCTCTCTGCGTATACGGAAGTATCAACCTGAGCTCTCACGGCCCTAGCATCTAACCCCTGAACAGATATCAGCTGTGGTATACTCACCTGTAAGACTGAATATTGGGATCTGGATACGGGAGTATATTCAAGTAGTGGGACAGACGAATAAGTTAGTATCTAAGACATTAATATCGTATCTCGGATCAATTGAACTTTGTGTGAAAATTTAAGTGGACCAATATACTGACAATCTAGGTGAATTATTTAGAACTGAACATGAAATCAAGCTTAAGGGTGTTAGTGACATGTCTCATAAACTGATATGATCCTCTTACGCGAACTCACAAAAATATTGTTTGTAAATATTTTATTTCTGCATTTTGTTGGTTCTTCAAGTGGTGTTAGTTACTTTCTTTCAGAAAATTCAAAAAGATTTTGTGTCTGTTTTAGCATAATTTTGAAAAAGTCAAAAAGATTTTCGGCAACTGATGACATTGTTGTGAGGGGAAGTATGTTTTGAACATCAAATGTAATTCTTTTAAATCAACAAGTGGTTCATCATATGTGAATGATCTGAGGGAGAGTCGTTGTTGGTGCATATGCTTATGAGAGGGAGTCATCTGTTTATTTCAGAGTGTTGGTACATACGAATTGTTAAATTTAGAAAATTTACTTCTGGGTTAAGAATGTGTGTGCAGGTGTAGCCAGGTTTTGATCTTGAACCTGAAGATAGAGTGCCAGGTTACGATACCTGAGGATTTTGATTGAGAAAAGCCAAGCTGATTGATCCTGAAGAGTTTGTGGACAGAACAAGAGCCAAGTTTCAATCCTGGAAATTGAAGACTCTGTTGTTTGATCCAGGTTTCAGATTCTGTGGTGAAAGTTAAAGTCAGACAACAGTCATGGACTTGTAAAAGCCAGACAACGATCCTGATGTAAATGTTGCTGAAGAACAAAAAAATGCCAGCAAATATAGAGGGGAAGTCTGAAGATCAAGCAGATACTGTTAAAAGAGAGTCTGTTGATGAAAGATAGAGAGAGAGAAGCCCAGAGACTGATCAAGACTGAAGAAGTGAAGACATGAAGTTATCAAAGACTCGATGGACGACTCGTCAACATCTGAGGGGGAGTCTGTTGGTGCACTACATCTGTCGACTTCATCTTGGATCGAGTCTTAGATTGCATTGTTGTTGGTGCACTACATCTGTTGATTTCGTCTTGGATCGAGTCTTTCATTTTCTCAGAAAATCAAAATTGAAACATATTTTGATTTTAGGGGGAGTAGGGAAATTTCTGAAAATCCAAAAACATTTGAAAATTTGAAAAAGCCAAAACAATGATAAAATTCAAAAATGAGTTTCGTTGTGAAAAGAGGAAATGATAGTACATCAGTAGGCTGTCACAACATGCTAAAGAAATGTAAAGATAAAATGTGATAAACAATCTCACTGAGGATGTGCCAGTAGGTTTTTACACATTTAGTAAATTGTGACAAGATATAAACTAAATTTCAAACTTGCTTGTTCTGTGGGTTAACACAAACTTGGATATATAGGTAACCCCTGAAATCTTGTTTGAAAGGTCCCTTATTCTGAGATACTAGGTCTTTATGCTCAGTGATATCTGGGGTATTATCCCGGGACTTCTGCTGTATGGAAGTACTGACCTAGTCCCCGGATAATGCTTTCCGCAAAAGCTTGAAACATAGCTTCGCCCTCAGCATGCTGATGAAACAATAAAACTGATAGTCGCTGCTGTTGAAATAAAAAGATCCTCTAAAGGGGACACACCAAAAGTCGAAGCCGTCATCTCTCTGCGTATACGGAAGTATCGACCTGAGCTCTCACGGCCCTCGCATCTAACCCCTATACAGATATCAGCTGTGGTATACTCACCTGTAAGACTGAATATTGGGATCTGGATACGGGAGTATATTCAAGTAGTGAGACACACGAATAAGTCAGTATCTAAGACATTAACATCGTATCTCGGATCAATTGAACTTTGTGTGAGAATTTCAGTGGAACGATATACTGACAATCTAGGTGAATTGTTTTGAACTGAAAATGTAATCAAGCTTAACGGTGTTAGTGATATGTCTCATAAACTGATATGATCCTCTTACACGAACTCACAAAAATATGTTTGTACATATTTCATTTCTGCATTTAATTTCTGCTATTGCATTTATGTTTCATAGTATGAAAAATCCAAAAAGATTTTCAACAACTGATGTTGAAAAGCTGATATTCAAAATCTTAAAGGCTAAACAAGATGAACAGTTGGATTGGTTAATTGATTTGGAATGTTTCAAATTTTGTTAAATTTTAAATGTGAAATATCCTCAAATGTTTAGATGATTCATTAATTTGAATCACAATATCGTGTGTTATATGTTTGATAATTTTGAGTGAATTCTTTTAAAGTCAAAATTATTTTGTCTTATGAGAAGTTGAGATGTGTAGTTTTCTGATTCTGTTGCTACGGAAAGCCAGGCGTCGATCCCAAAAGCACGGAAGCTTGACGAAAGGGGGAGCCTGAAGAAAGAGACTACCAAGGAGGGGAGCAACGGAAGCTCGAAGACAGATTCACGGGGATTCTGTTCAAAAAAGAGAAATACAAGACGCTACGAGATTCACTGCGGCAATATCCAAGGGGGAGATTGTTAGTGCATTAAATGTCTATCGCCTCCGTCAATCAAAATCGTAGAAGAAACCGAAAAATGCTAGACTTGATGATGTTACTAGTTAGTAAAGGCAAGGTGGCAATCTTGTAATTAATGAGAAATCTCATTAAAAGCCTTGGCCTATAAATAGAGAGTTATTGTGTTAGTTTTAAGACTTTTTGCTCCATTTGTGATTTTGGTGATTCACGTCTAGAGAGAGAAAGTCTAGAGAGAGAAAGTATACTCTCCACATGATTTTTGCTTGTACACGTCATCTTCATCAATAAAATCACGTTTCTAGTACGTTATTGTGTGTTCGGTCACGCACGTTCACGGATTCCGCACGTCGAACGTTCGTTAAGCAATCGAATGGCGTCAAAACCGGTCCTACAAGTGGTATCAGAGCTTGGGAGGAGGTTTTCTACAGAGAATAGCTGGAATTCTTCATCATTTCGTACTTCTACACCTTCTTTCTTCATCAGAACGAGATTTAACGGTAGGAATCCGCTCAAAATTTCACAGGTTGTAGGTAATTGCTCATAGATAAACCCTTGAAAGTTTGAGTTTGAAATTCGGATGAAAAATGGGTGAAATCATCTTCGGAAGTAGGTCCGTTTTTTCGGTCAGTTGGTAGATCCGCTCTTGTGACATTACAGGTTCGCTCCAAATTGTCATAGGTCCGCTTCAAAAATCATGTCCGCTCCAAATTTTCATAACAGGTCCGCTTAAAAAACTGGTCCGCTCCAAATTTCTTCATAGGTTCGCTTCAAAAGTCAGACCTTTCAAGTCCGCTCCAAATTTTGATAGGTCCGCTTTTTGTGACAATTAAATGGTCCGCTTCACTAGGTCCGCTTTTTAGTCAAATAATCAAGTTCGCTTTGAAAGTCACCTTGTCAGTAGGTCCGCTTCAAAGTCTGGTGAATCAATAGATCCGCTTTACTGACAAGTTCAAGTCCGCTCATAAGGGTCCGATTGTTTGGTCCAATCACACTTGGTTATGTGATTCAGCTAACAAAGTGTTAGTACATAGGGAATAAAAGATCATGTGGTTTATGTCAGATTGCATGTGATTTTGGTTTGATCATTTTGTCAACATTAGTAAAAAGATATTAGTCAATTACATATCGTGGAGTTATGGTCCAATGGGAGTTGTTTTAAAAAACGGTTGTCGGCCAATTGTGTTTAGAAATTGTCAAATAAGAAAAGGATTATAGTGATTGTCAGTTAGTGGATCGCGGCCCAATCATAGTCTTCGAAAATTAAGGTCCAATCACATTAAAAGGTTGCTGTTGGTTCAAAAGAATTATGTCCGAACTGATGTTATATCAGATGAATTTAATATCATAAAGAAAACGGTTGTCAGTCCACTACATTCTTGCGGCCCAAACAATGGATTTGTGTCAGTCCATGTGAAGGTTGTGGCCCATGTGATTGGTTCAAGTTCACGGTCAAATGTTTTAATAAGAAATACTCAAAAGTTGCTAAATCAAGATTAGTGAAATATGCGGCCCAATGAATGATTTTTAAAAGGATACTTTGGCCGGCCCATGTGATCATCATTAGTTTTAAAGGCCCATTCAAAGAGATCTATATACACCGGCTCAATCCTTTTGTTTGGTCCTATCACACGTGTTAAATAAAAGAAGAGGCCCAATTATAGAGTTATTGAAAGATCATATTATAACAAGTATATCGGCTCATGTGAAGTGTTTGAAGTCCGAGTGTCAAGTCTCCTATTCCTTGATATTTTATTAAAAGCTTGACTTTGGTTGACCCATTTCACATAAAATAAAATCAGGTTGTTTGAAAGTTTCTTCAGTCCGCACAGATTGAACAGTCAAATCGCTAGAATCAGTTCACAAGAGGTGGTTCAGTTCATTTGAATTTAAACTTGTTCCAGGTCGTGTAGTTTAGTGAGGTCATTGGAAAAACGTCGTTTGATTTTGATCCGGGTCATAGCAGTCCGCACAGTTTGTCAAACTTCAGTCTGCACAGAATATTCATCAGTTCGAGTGATTCAGCTCGCACGGAGTGTCAGTTGGATTCAGTTGCTTTGATAAGTTTGTTTAAAAAAACTGATTATGTTTTGTTTGTTTGTGTACGTCAGGTGATACAGGTGTGAAACATGGATACCAAGTTCTACAACGCATTTGCAACACCGTCTACTCCAGCTGCGATTGCTCAGGCCATGAATTTAGAGAACGAGACGGGAACCACCCAAAAACCCCCGAAATTGATGAGTATCGAAGAATACTACGGGTGGAAAGATCGGTTTGAGAACTGGGTTCAGGCAAACCATCTTAGATCATGGGAGTGTATATTGAAGAAGTATATGTTGCCTAGAACGGAGTTGCAGGTTATCAAACAATTATCGGAGTTCACGGATCAAGAACGTGTAATGTACAAAGCCGAGAAGATGATGATCAGTTTGTTGCAGCAAGCGATCAAAGAAGATATATTCATTTTGCTACAACACGACAAAACGGCAAAGTCGATACGGGATGCTTTTAAAGTCAAGTTTGAAGGAAGCGAGAATATGATTAAAAGCAAGAAGGCGTTGCTTAAGAAAGAGTTTGATCTGTTCAGTAGCTTACCGGGAGAGGATACAAAGAAGTTGATTGAGAGATATTGTCACTTAGTGCGATCATTGTCGATGTTAGGTGTTGAAAAAGATCGTGAGGAGTGGGTGGACAAGTTAGCCGATGCGTTGCCACAGAAAGAGTGGGGAACCTATCTGATGATTCTGAAAAACACAGGTGTTTATGATGGATTGACAATCTCTCAGTTTATCGAAAAGATCGAAAGTCAGGATCTGGAACAACAGAAGATCGCCAGGATGAACAGTCCGAGTGGTCAACTGGATGTGAAGATGTACTACAAGGGTAGCATTCCAGTTCCAGAATCTGAGAGAAGTCCGAAAATTCAAACTGCTTTCAGTGCTGGTGAGTCAACGGAAAAAGCTGATCAGAGTTCGACCAAAAACAGCAGTGGATTCTCATCATTTCCGAGTGTCAATCCTAAAGAATCAAACACAAGTTTTCAGTCTCAGAGTACTAAAACTGGAAATGGTTATGTGATTCAGTGTAACATCGCTCTGAATCTTCCAGAAGGTCAACGCTTCTCAGAAGACACTGCTAAAAACCACATGGCTCTACTTGGTTCTGTATTGTTATCATATGAGGGACTAGTAGCTGGTCGGATCAGAAATCCTATGCTCACAAAGGAGGATTACGATCAGATAGATGCCGAAGAAATGGAACTGATGGATATCAAATGGTGTCTCGCTAGTGTTCTTCGACGTGCTGAAAAGTTCAAAACAATCACCGGGAGAAATGACTTTCTTGATGCTCATGTATCTACTTTAGGTTTTGATAAATCTAAAGTTACTTGTTTTCGATGCAGGGAGAAAGGCCATTTCAAACGGGAATGCAAGAATAGAGAAGCTAGCGGTGCTCAGAATCCGTTCGGAAAAGAAGACTACTATCGGAAAGCCATTTATCAGCAAGTTGGTCAATCACAAGACTCACAGACGGCTCATGGTAGGAAGATTGAGGATTCGAAAAGAGCTTGTTTGGTAGATTTCAGCTGGAGTAATTACATATCATCTGACAACAAAGCTTGTATAGTTGATCAAGATGATGAAAGACTGCCTGAAGGATTCAGCTGGGATATGTTTGTTGATGAAAAAGGAGAGTATAAAGCCTTCATTGCCAAGATTGTCAGAGAGCCAGACATGTTTGCTACCTGGATGAAGTCTATTGAAGAGACAGTGAAAAGTGTGGAAGAGCGGTCTGTTACATCTGAAGAAAGCTCAGAAAGTGCTGATGAAGGTCTACAGAGTTAGGATGAGAGTGCACAGAATGATGTTACTTCGGAAAAGGAAGTTGTATTTAATCAAACACCGTCTGATTCTGGTGTATCAGATGCTGATTCTGAAAAATCTGTACAATTTGATCAATCACCAGTTGATAGTAGCAATGATGATGAGGAGGAGAAACATATAAATGTTGCAAAATCTCATCTTTCTCCTGAAAGTTTTCATTTCTATTTTGCAGAACGCATGGAGAAACTGAAGAAGAAAAGAGCTGCTAAAGAACAACAAAAGAAATCTGAAGATGATGTTCAAAATGTTGAAAGTGTTGCTGAGAAGATTACTGAAGTTGAGAAAGTAATTAAAGCGGAGCAGGTGAAAGAAGAAGAAAAGGTGATTGAAGTTGTGAAAACAATCGAGGTTGAGAAGATTGTTGAAGTTGTCAAGCCTTGCGAGAAGTGTTTAGAAGCTTGCAAGGAATGTGCAGCGAAAGACGATATAATTGCTGAGTACGAGAAGAAGAAGGAGCAGTTACTGTTCAATCTCAACTACGTGAAAGAATCGTACGATGTCTTGAACAAAACAGTAACTGGTCTCCAAAAGACAAACTCAGAAAGAGAACAAGCACTGACGATGATGAATGAAGTCATGATGTCAAAGCAGAAAGCTATAAATTTCTACATCGAAGAAAGTGCTAAATGGAAGCAAGAGTTGGAGACAGAAAAGATCGAGAATGAGAGAATTAGACGTTTGTTACAAAGCTATTCTAGTTCTGATTATCTCATTGATTGTATTTACCCAACTGTTGCAGGTATGGAAGCTTTTCAAGACGAGAAGCAAAAGAAGAAGAAAGATTGTGGTAAGAAACCAACTGTTAGCTATAACAAGTGTCCGCCTCCAATATGGGAAGGGTATTCTCCTAGAAAACCAAACGAGGAGCAACTTGAGAAAGCAGTCAATATAAAGCTAAAAACCGATACAACTGACGTTTTACCAGATAACATTGATGTCACGTTTACCTCGTCCGATACCGATCATGAGTCTGAGTTAATTAAAAAGGTGGTCGATCAGGTGTTGGATACTGATGAGGAGTCCGAGTCAAAATCTGAGTCTGGAGGGTCAAATTCGTCATTCAACAGTCAAAATTCGTCGATTAAACGGTCTTACAGTAAAGAACTTTTATTATCGAAAGCAAATTTGGATGATGAAACATTTGAAGTTGTATACACTTTAAATGATTCAGACAAATTATATTATGACAAAGAATTTCCAATAAGAAGTGTTCGTTAGGACATGATCAAAAAGGTTTTCAAAATGACAGAAATCAATATTTCTGAAATAAAAGATTTAAATCTTACTGAAAAACCTAAAAAATACACTTCAAGAGTTCAACAACGTCTAAACAAGAAAAAGGGTTACAATTCTGGTTCTGGTTTTCAAAAGAAACCTAACCAAAATCGTGGCTACAAAAAGAAAGGATTAGGCTTTGTTCCACCAGAAAACAATAAAAATGATAAAAATTCTAAAACAAAAACAAAATTTGTGTCAGGTGGAAGCTCAGATGAGGAACAGAAGAAACCATTCTGGAGACAGTCAAATCAAGAGTTTCTTGCTGAAAGAAAGAAGATTGGAACTGAAGTGTTTTATCAAAGAGAGACTCGAATCTGTTACAAGTGCAATGAAGCTGGTCACATTGCATGGAACTGTTCGACAAATGCAAAAACAAAACATGGAGTTTCTCAGAAATTAAAAGACATAGTTGTTGATGTTGAACCACCAACCAATAGACTTAAAATTTTTGAAAATTCAATATGAGGTTGGTGAGTGTTCGAAGAAGAATTTTTACAAAAAGAAAGAAAAAGACAACCAAATGTGGGTTGTTAAAAAGAATGATGAAAATGTCCGCGATGAATCTGGTTCCACAAAGCGAGAAGAACCACAAGTTGAGGAGAAAATTTCAGTGAATGATGAAGAGTTTCCATCACTGAAGTTTGAGGAAGTTAAAAAGAAAGTTGGAAAAACTGAGATTTCAAATCAGTTTTACAATGAGAAAAAAGATTTTGATGTCGAGAAAACATTCAACGGGAATGTTAAAAAGATTTTTGGGAAAATGTTAAGTGGGAAAGCGAAGGGGGTTAAAGACTTTTACGCAACTAAAAAGGCAACATACAACCCCACTGCGCAAGAGTTGAAATCCATCAAGTCTGAAAAGACTTGGATGGAAGTTTGTTTCCCATGATAGTCAAAGGGCTACGCCGGAGATCCCAAGTTTATATCGTGGATCAGGAATCGGCATCATTCTAGTGTTTGAAAAGTTTGTTTGAAAGTTTTTGATAATGTTTGAATGTTTACAGGTGAAAGGAATACGCCGGAGCTTCCAGGTTGGTAATTGAGAAGCAGGAATCAACATCTTTCTGAATAATTTGACAAGTGGTAAAGAGGTTTCTGTAGATGTTTCATTCCTATAGTAAAACCTACAAGTGGTATTATTTGGTTTACTTACAAGTGGTATTTGTTGGTTATACTTTGAAGAGATTATGTTTACAAGTGGTACAGAGGATTCTTAACTGCAAATGGTAAATCAGGGACATTAAGTTGTACTTGATTTACTATTCATATGAGATTGATAAACAAAATGATGAACCATATCCCCATGCTTCAAGTGATAAACTTAAAAGTGGTAAAAACAAACTCATTTTCCGGAAAAATCATTTCGATTAAAACAAACTTAAGTGTTTTGAGATCTAAATGAGAAAATGGTTTGTTGAAAGGGGGAGTTCAGATTGTTTATGCCGAGTGAATGGCGATTTGATGTGATTCGATGTCAGTTGTCAAATTTTTGTACAGTTTGTTTTACTTTTCATGTTTCTAGTGGGTCAAAAGTCTAGTAGTTTTCAAATTTCCGTTGAAATGTGTTTGCATTTTAGGGGGAGTAGGGAAATTTCAGAAAATCCAAAAACATTTGAAAATTTGAAAAAGCCAAAAACATGATAAAATTCAAAAATGAGTTTCGTTGTGAAAAGAGGAAATGATAGTACATCAGTAGGCTGTCACAACATGCTAAAGAAATGTAAAGATAAAATGTGATAAACAATCTCACTGAGGATGTGCCAGTAGGTTTTTACACATTTAGTAAATTGTGACGAGATATAAACTAAATTTCAAACTTGCTTGTTCTGTGGGTTAACACAAACTTGGATATATAGGTAACCCCTGAAATCTTGTTTGAAAGGTCCCTTATTCTGAGATACTAGGTCTTTATGCTCAGTGATATCTGGGGTATTATCCCGGGACTTCTGCTGTATGGAAGTACTGACCTAGTCCGCGGATAATGCTTTCCGCAAAAGCTTGAAACACAGCTTCGCCCTCAGCATGCTGATGAAACAATAAAATTGATAGTCGCTGCTGTTGAAATAAAAAGATCCTCTAAAGGGGACACACCAAAAGTCGAAGTCGTCATCTCTCTGCGTATACGGAAGTATCGACCTGAGCTCTCACGGCCCTCGCATCTAACCCCTATACAGATATCAGCTGTGGTATACTCACCTGTAAGACTGAATATTGGGATCTGGATACGAGAGTATATTCAAGTAGTGAGACACACGAATAAGTCAGTATCTAAGACATTAACATCATATCTCGGATCAATTGAACTTTGTGTGAGAATTTCAGTGGATCGATATACTGACAATCTAGGTAAATTGTTTTGAACTGAAAATATAATCAAGCTTAACGGTGTTAGTGACATGTCTCATAAACTGATATGATCCTCTTACACGAACTCACAAAAATATGTTTGTAAATATGTCATTTCTATATTCTCGTGTTTTTACAAATGGTGTCAGTTATTTTTTTTAGAAAATCCATAAAGATTTTGTGTGTGTTTTAGCATAAACTTTTGAAAAAGTCAAAAAGATTTTCGACAACTGATGTAGGAAAGCTGATTTTCAAAATTCCGAGTGCTAAACATGATGATATTGTTGTGAGTGGAGTGTGTTTAAATTGTCAAAATAATTTTGTTTTGATTAATCAACAAGTGGTTCATCATAGAGAAAGTAATTTCAGGGAAAGTTGTAGTTGATGCACATGTTAGTGTTGGTGCATGAAAATTGTTAAAATTGGAAAATTTATTTCTGGGTTAAGAATGTGCAGGAATAGCCAGGTTACGATCTTGGATCTGAAGATAGAATGCCAGGTCTCGATTCCTGAAAACCTCTGATTGAAGAAAGCCAAGTTTCAATCCTGGAAATCAATCTTGAACTTGTGAAGGCCAGACAACGATCTTGAAGATGTTACTGAAGAACAAAGGAATGCCAGTAAATCGAGAGGGGGTGTCTGAAGATAGAGAGAAAGAAAAGCCCAGAGACTGATCAAGACTGAAGATATGAAGACACAACATTGTTGTGACTCGATAGTTGACTCCATCAACATCTGAGGGGGAGTCTGTTGGTGCACTACATCTGTTGATTTCGTCTTGGATCGAGTCTTTCATCGTATTGTATAGATTAGGGTGCGTTTTACGAGAAAATTGGAGAGTATAGGTGTTTTAGAGAGTAGGTCCGCTTACACGTACATGTTCGTATATGGGAACCTCTCATGTCCGAATATGGGAACCTCTCATGTCCGAATATGGGAACCTCTTATGTTCGAATATGGGAACCTATCATGTCCGTATATGGTAACCTAGTAGGTTCGCTTATTCGTACATGTACGAATATGGGAACCTCCTCTCACTATAAATACCCTTGAGCGAATCTCATTTGTAACGTTGTGATTTCCATACCAAAGTGCTGCCGGTGTGACGTTTAAGCTGTAAACATTGTCAAATCAATAAAAGAGAAGATTAAAGTGAAGAACAAGCTATTTCTACCTACGTTTCTTGTTATTCCGCACCTGAAACATAGGAGAACGCCTCTAAACGACTCAATCGGGTCAAAACACGATCCTACAATTGTATAGATTAGGGCACGTTTTACGAGAAAACAGGAAGTGTATTGTGTTTCGTGAGCTGATTTCGCTCATAGGGTTATAACCATGGGGTTTCGCTTATTTGGTATTGAAGGGGTTTCGCTCATGTGTCATGTACACTGGAGCGAAATCACAGCCCTATATATTGGGTCCCATGAGCGAAATCACATAACGTTGCCTTGTATTCCATACCGAAGTGCTGCCGGTGTGAAGACTGAGCTGTAATCGTTGTCAAATCAATACAATCAGTAGATTAAGTGAAGAATCAGCTTTTCCTAGCTTTGTTTCTTGTTATTCCGCACCTGAAACAGAGTAGAACACCTCTGAACGACTCGTTCGGGTCAGATCGCGATCCTACTACTTGATTGAATGATGGTGGTGTATGGGTGGTTGTTTTCGGCCGAACCAAGAGGGGGAAGAAGAGAGAGTTTTGTGTTGTTGATGTGGATGGACTTGTGAATGAATGTTTAGTGGTTATATAAAGAAAACTTCCAACAACAAATAATCCAATGGATATTGTGTTTGGTATCTAGAAAACAAATCCACTTATTTAATTAAAAGAAATCACCATGTGGTCCCTTGTGTTGGTAACCGTAAGTGGGGGGGTGTTTAGTTGAGTTTCAACTAATTTAGTTGGTTCATGGTTGGAATGTAAGTGAACTAGTTAAGTGTTAAAGTGTTATGTAATACTTTAGTGTGTTATGATGTTCGGGGACCATAACTAGCTCAATAAAAGTTCGTTAAAGTCCGGTTAATGTCCGGTTGTTCGGTTAATGTCTGGTTGTTCGGTTAATGTCCGGTTGTTTGGTTAGATACCGTTTCGTTAAAGTGCTTAATTATTCCGTAACGTGTCTTATATATATATATATATATATATATATATATATATATATATATATATATATATATATATATATTTTAACACTTTTAATTCTCAACACTTAGGAAAGCACACATGACTATTTAGTCAATTTTCTGCACAAGACTAGTATGTTAACAAGCACACGTAAGGGGCTGTTTGGTAGCCTCTGAATGGTCATTAAGAGGCTATCTCTTAATGGAACCATTAAGAATTTTATCAATGAGAAGGTAGAAGAATGTGACATGTGATGATTACCATTCAGAGGTTACCTCTTAACCATTCAGAATTGAGGTTACCTCTTATTCATTCAGAGGTTTTAAACCATTAAGAGGTAACATCTAAATGGTCATTAAGAGGCTACCAAACAGCCCCTAAGTATGACACATTAATCAGAAAGCAGTTAAGTAAGTCAGCACAGTCACCAAGCACTTTAATTAACAATTAATTAATCGTACGGATACATGGAATTATGAGGGTTGTCACATCTGACGAAGCAAACAGTCATCCCGTAGAAGGAAACAATAATACCAGGATTAATATCACTGGTGCTGAATTGCAAGCGATGATAACCGCAACGGTTGCTCAAGCTGTGGATAATAAGTTCAAGGAGCCGAGTAATGTTCGGTCCAAAACTCACACAAAGTCCCTATCTCATTCGCATACACTGAAGAAGGATGAGTCTCAACACTCGTCTAATCAGAGAAGTGAACGTCAGAGGTAGGTTGTCCTCGAACCGACTCCCAGGTACACCAAGGGTTGTACCTATAAATACTTCGTCTCTTGTAAACCGAGAGATTTCATAGGAGAAAAGGGAGCAATAGACTGTATGAAGTGGTTAGATGAAATGGAGACTGTGATTAACATCAGTTGATGTGCTAAGGAAGAAAAAGTTAAGTTTGTGTCTCAATCTTTCAAGGGCGATGCCCTAACTTGGTGGAAAGCATTGGTGCAATCCACTAGAAAGATTCCTTTGTATAACCTTTCGTGGAACAAGTTTGTTGATCTTGTGAAGGACACTTACTGTCCTCAGCATGAAGTTGAGAGAATAGAGACTGACTTCCTCACTTTGGTGATGAAGGACTTGGATTGCAGGTCTTATGTGACCAGTTCAACTTGATGTCGAGGCTTGTACCATACTTGGTCACCCCAGAACCTAAACGCATTGCGCGTTTCATCGGTGGTTTAGCACCTAAAGTGAAAGGAAATGTCAATGCTTCTAAGCCTACTACTTATAGATCTGCTGTAGATCTATCTTTGTCCCTTACTCTTGATGTGGTGAGGAGTAGGGCAAAGAAAACCACTGATGACTGGAAAAGAAAGAGGGAAGAAGACCATTCCCATCAGTCGAACAAGAAGAACAAAGGGAACTCTGGTTCCAAGAAAGGGCAGCCAGGTGACAAGCCCAGGTGCAAGACTTGCAACAAGAGGCACTTTGGGAAGTGCAACCAGGACCCACAAGCTAAACCATGTGGGATCTACAAGAAGAAAGGGCACAAGTCTGTGGAGTGCCGAAACATCAAAGATGCAACATGCTATGTTGCAACGAAAAGGGGCACATCAAAACCAATTTCCCCAAGAATGCTAAGAAACCCGAGGAGGCGAAGAAAAACAATGCTAGGGTTTTTTAGATGAATGCAAGGGAGGCGGTGAATGACGAGAATGTCGTAACAGGTACCTTCCTCAGTAATAATAATTATGCTAGAGTTTTATTTGATTCAGGTGCTGATAAGTCCTTCGTAGACCATAAGTTTTGTAATTTACTGAATCTGCCTATTAAGACTCTAGATATAAAATATGAGGTACAGCTTGCCGATGGTACCTTAGAAACAGCTTCAACTCTTCTTGATGGATGCTCTATATCCATTAAGAACTATTCTATCCCACTATCCCTCTTGCCAATGAAATTGGCTGGTTTTGATGTGGTTTTAGGCATGGATTGGTTGTCGCATAACCAAGCCCAAATTGCCTGCGATAAAAAGCTAGTTATCATTAAAACCCCTTCTGGTGAATTTGTCACTATTCAAGGAGATACACAATATGGTTTACCAAACAATGTGTCTAATCTCAGGGTATCGAAGTGTCTGAAGAGCGGATGTGTCATTTACATGGCACAAGTAACAGTAAATGATCCGAAGCCTAAGATTGAAGATATTCCAATTATTTGTGAGTATCCTGATGTCTTCCCTGATGAATTACCTGGATTACCTCCTGAGAGACAAGTTGATTTCAGGATAGACATTCTGCCAGGATCTGCACCAATTGCATGAGCTCCTTATCGTCTAGCACCTACGGAAATGAAGAGCTTAGGACTCAATTGGACGACGTACTGGAAAAAGGTTTCATACAACCCAGCTCTTCGCCTTGGTGAGCTCCTATATTGTTTGTGAAAAAGAAGGATGGATCAATGCGCTTATGCATTGATTACCGTGAACTAAACAAGGTAACGATCAAGAATCGTTATCCCTTACCCAGGACCGACGACTTATTTGATCATCTCCAAGGGGAGAGCTTCTTCTCGAAGATTGATTTGAGATCCGGATATCATCAACTCAAGGTCCGAACTGAAGAGGTGCCTAAGACAGCGTTCAGAACAAGGTATGGACATTACGAGTTTTTAGTGATGCCTTTCGGGCTCACTAATGCACCAGAAGCGTTCATGGACCTCATGAATAGAGTTTGCAAGCCATACTTAGATAAGTTTGTTATTGTCTTTATAGATCACATATTTATCTATTCTTATAGTCAAGTTGATCACGAGAAGCACCTTCGATGTATCTTAGGATTGCTTCAACAGGAGAAGCTGTATGCAAAATTCTCCAAGTGCGAGTTCTGGCTTCGTGATTTCCAATTTCTTGGACACGTTGTTAGTGAGCGTGGTATCCAAGTCGATCCCGCCAAAATAGAAGCCATCATGAATTGGGAAGCACTAAAGACACCAACAGAAATTCGCAGCTTTCTGGGATTAGCTGGTTATTATAGAAGATTCATTGAGAATTTCTCGAGGATAGCTGCACCATTGACTTCTCTGACCCGCAAGAATGTAAAGTTTGATTGGGGTCCAAAGCAACAAGAATCCTTTGAGATTCTTGAGCAGAAATTGAGCAATGCTCCGGTGTTGACATTGCCTGATGGAATTGAAGAATTTGTTGTGTACTGTGATGCTTCACACACCGGTATGGGTTGTGTACTTATGCAACGAGGTAAGGTAATTGCCTACACAACGCGAGAATTAAAGGTGCACGAAAAGAATTACACCACCCATGATTTGGAGTTGGGTGCCATTATATTCGCACTAAAGTTGTGGAACTAAATGTGTGAACTATTAGGATCACAGAAGTCGCCAACGCTTATTCAATAAAAAAGAGCTCAATATGAGACATCACAAAAGTCGCCAACACTTATTCAATCAAAAAGAGCTCAATATGAGACAGCGCCGCTGGATGGAGACTCTAAATGATTATGATTGCGAAATTCGCTACCATCCAAGTAAAGAGAAAGTGGTCGCAGATGCTCTAAGCTGAAAGGAAAGAATCAAACCCATCAGAATTAATGCCAAGAGCGTTGAATTGAAGAATAGCCTGAATGAAAGGCTATTAGCTGCACAAAAAGAAGCTGTTTTAGAAGCTAACTTTCCAAATGAAAAGTTAGGTGTAACCGCTGAACAGTTAGCACCTGGAAAGGATGGAATCCTCAGATTGAATGGAAGAAGTTGGGTTCCTATTCATGGAGGGCTTCGAGATATAATCCTGTAACGCCCAAACACGTTTTAACCAAAAGTCGCAGCGGAAATACGAACTTAAAAATTTTCTTTCATCATATTCAATCTAACATACTAGAAATACATTAAATTACTCTTTTACATTAAATACATTAATGCATTCTATAACTTTATACAATCTAACATACTTATATTAAATTACGTGACCTCGCACCCACACGTACAATCCAGGACTTGACTCGATCTTCGACCGCTTACACTTCATGATGAGAATTCACAGTTCTGTACAACCGGCAGACACCATGTACAATCACATTATTAGCAACGGAGTCATCATACATAAATTTAAACATGCATAATTAGGAGTCAACACATCATGCTTTCGCTTATGTTAGACCATTTATCCATCCATTCAAACCACCCGCATTGGATTTCGGTGTCTACCTTCATCTTCCATCACAAGTATACCTGCATCTCCATTTCATTCTCAATAGGAAAACGGTTAGCATCATTAGATTTCATTCATACGAACATATCCAGGTATACGCCTAACAAGTATATTCAATTGTGATATAACTAAATTCCAATTCATGCATACATACCCTTTCTATCCGTACATGTACTTACAAATTTACATTCTACACAATATTACTTGTAAGTCCTAAACATACCCATCTATACATGTGAATTGTATACACATAATTCTCCATACTTACGTGTTCATAGTTATACTCTCCTATGAGTCCTAATTACTTACTTACAATTAAACCCATACCTACGCGTATAACTACTTATTTCATCTTTATGTATAATATCATCATGTAAGATTCCTTCTTACTTATACTTAATAGAAACTGTTTCTTAACTACTCTCGACTCATTCACCGTAAACTTACCTTATTACTTCCATTGTCTCATATTCTCTCTCACGATTCACAATAATCATCATACTACAATACATTTTACATCTAAAGTGTAAGTCCGGGATTCACTTACCTCGTGCGTCCGAGTTCAAGCATAGCTTCCGTGTTTATTTTTGGCCCGTTGCCCTTCCATGCTTGTGTCCATGTTGACATGACTCCTATCCGTACATGCTATCACATTCATCATAACATGATTAGCATACATGAGCATACATATCTTTTAGTGAAAGTTTCTAGCCATATCATGTTATCAAACTAATTTCCCACTTGTAATTCATTCAAAACACATTCCTTATACAAATCTATTATCTAATAGATCATCATCACATACTACATACATTTATTCATTATTAGCATACAATCTCACTTATCATTTCTCTTAAGCATTTCATCAAACACCTGGTGCGCGTATCACTTTCTAAGCATAATGTACAAGTGCTTTAAGCATGTTCTTCCTTATTTCATCTTATGAACCATTACATTCAAGCAAAATCTCATAATCATGAATTCTACATCAAGTTTATCTATCTTAGCCTATCATACAATACCCTATACATCACAAGATCACACTATAACATCCTCAAGTTCATCATGATCATCATCTTCACACTCATGCAATGGGTTTTATTCTAAATCACCCAATTACTTGAAATTATTCATATCACAAGTTCTATTTGGTGTTTCTAACACCTCTACATGCTTAAATTCATACAATTTCATGGATTGATCATAACCCACTTCAAACAAGATCATCAAATCTGAGTTTTAAGACATACCTTGTGATCCCGTTGTGAAGGTGATCGTTAATTTATGTTCGGTTGTGAATTTGGGCTTCGTTTAGTCTTTCAATTTAAAGAGCTTGATGAAGTTTAGGGTTTTGGCTCCATGGGAGCCTTCCTGCTCGTTCACGATCACACACACACACACACGATGTGTGTGTCTGTGTGTGTGTTGTTTTCTTTTAATAGAACAACTTTCAAGTTGTTCACTTTGGTCCCTCATGTTTCGTTTTAATTAAATAAGGCTACAATCCTTCGTTTAATACCAACGATACTAATATTCAACTAGGTTAATTATCCCTAGTAAATATTCATTTACGGGTTCACTTTTACTCCTAACAGTATTTTTACCCGTTCCTTTATATTACCCGGGTTTAAATTACCAAACCCATTTTTGGGGTGTTACAAATCCTCCATGAAGCTCACAATTCCAAATACTCAGTTCACCCTGGAGGTAACAAGATGTATCAAGATTTGAAAGCTAATTATTGGTGGATAGGTTTGAAGAAATCTATTGCCACACATGTAGCTAAGTGCCTGACTTGTGCTCAGATTAATATTAAACACCAAAAGCCATCGGGTCTGCTACAACAGCCAGAACTTCCCACATGGAAGTGGGAAATGGTAACCATGGATTTTATAACCATGTTACCTAAAACAAGGCATGGAAATGATACTATATGGGTCATAGTTGATAGACTAACTAAATCAGCACATTTCTTACCCATCAAGGAGACTTATAGCTCCGACAAGGTAGCTCAGTTGTACGTGGATAAGATTGTATCCCTCCACGGAGTACCGGTGTCTATTATTTCTGATAGAGATACAAGATACACCTCTTACTTTTGGAAAAGTTTCCAACAATATTTAGGCACTCGTTTGAATTTTAGTACTGCTTACCATCCTCAAACAGATGGACAGAGTGAACGTACAATTCAAACTCTAGAACACATGCTTCGAGCATGTGTTATTGATTTGGGAGGTAGTTGGGATGATCACCTACCTTTGATTGAGTTCTCCTATAACAATAGCTACCATACTAGCATTCAGGTTGCGCCTTTTGAGGCATTGTATGGAAGGAAATGTAGAATGCCTGTTTGTTGGGCAGAAGTAGGAGAAGCTCAGTCCTTGAAACGACGGACAAGATTGTCCAGATTCGTGATCGCCTTAAAGCTGCCAGGGATAGGCAGAAAAGTTATGCCGATAAGGGTGAAAACCTCTAAAGTTTGAAGTAGGCGATAAAGTCTTACTAAAAGTATCACCTTGGAAGCGTGTGATACGTTTTGGTAAGAAGGGAAAATTAAGCCCAAGGTATATTGGACCATTCGAGATCATTGAATGTGTCGACAGCGAAGCTTATAAGCTAAACTTGCCTGAAGAGCTGGGTGGAATTCATAATGTGTTCCACATCTGTAACTTAAAGAAATGTCTAGCTGATGAATCGCTAGCAATGTCTCATAAAGACGTACAGATTGATGAAAGCCTGAGGTTTGTTGAAAGACCTATATCGATCGAGGATCGACAGGTTAAAAAGTTCTGAAGAAAGCACGTGCCTATAGTAAAGGTTAAATGGGATGCCCATAGAGGCCCTGAATATACGTGGGAAGTTGAGTCCACTATGCGACAGAAGTACCCTCACTTATTCCAATAAATCTCGGGGTCGAGATTTCTTTTAAGGGGTGAGGATGTAACACCACATAAAAACGTGTCCAACTATGTAAAGACACGTGTCCTAAACTCTAAATATTTGAAAGATTGAGTTTGAAGGACTAAAGTTGACAAACGGTGAAAATATGTATGCGATGGGACTAAAAGTGTGTGACAACTCGAGTTTCCAAGATTCTATCTTCGCAATTATTTGCACGTTAATTGTTTAAGTTGTTTGTTTACATGACTTGTTTGCTTTGTAACCGTGCACGTTTGTAATATGTCAAAACGTATTGTGATTATTGTATTATACGTTTGGTGATTTAAACTAGTAACCTGTTAATCTGATTAGAAGCTAAAATCTTAAAATGGTGTACTCTGATCAACCTCGACGAAACTCAGAGTTTCGCCGCTAACCATCTCGACGAAACCAAGGGACGGTTTCGTCGCAATCACCTCGACGAAACAGGGAGTTTCGTCATAAACCACACGACGAAACAAGAGCGTTTCGCCATAGTGGGCATCGGCCCAAGTAAAGCCCAATCGAGATGATAGTTACGCTATACAATGCACACACCACCATTCGTGAAACCCTAGTGCTCTATTCTCTCTCTCTCCTTGACGACAACCTACCTATCATATTCGGAGTTTCAATCCCGCAAAGTCTGACCCTCGTGTCTAGCGGCAATCACATCCCGACTAGTTTCCGTCGCTGTTAATCGGTACATGATTTACCTTGCAGATCGTTACTTGTCCGAATATATGTTGATGGAAGTTCTATGAATGCAGGGTTTTGTATTATAATCTATGATCGTATGTTATATTGATTAGGGTTGTATGTGGTTGTTAACCAGTTAATTGGTAGCTAGGGTTGTATGAACCATGCTAATGATTTCAATCGTATGAACATTAGGGTATGTTGATGATAGTTAACTACTGGAAACTAATGTTATTGAAACGACCATGGATGATTATGCTTGGTATGTGGATTGCTTGGTGATTGATTATGTAACTACTGCTTAGTAATTGGGGTTTCTGTGTGAGTAACTGTTGATGTGATGTAACTGCTGCATGATGATGAAACCCCATAACCCGACGAAACCCCAAAGCCCGACGAAACCCCATAACCCGACGAAACCCCATAACCCGACAAAACCCCATAACCCGACGAAACCTTGGAGTTTCGTCGTGACCTTTCATTGTGGTCCCTATCGACGAAACATAAGGGTTCCATCGTGAAGTTTGTCATGAACAGTGGATTCAAATGTTTACGTATACTTCATGAATGTTAGAAACTGGTTTTGTCACTTACTGTTGATGATGTCAACTTAAATATGAATGATTGATTAACTGCTAAGTGCTTTTGGTGATCACTGATGTAATACCCATTATGATTGTATTTATATGTGAACTGCGTGAATTGTTGACTGATTGTGTAATACGTGCATACTATGGGCTTTGATTTAATTGTTGTGCTACGTGAACTCTCGTTACAACTTGTATAATGATGTGAGATTATGGGAACGCTACTTGTATAATGTGAATTTGGGATGCATGATTCATGTGTAAACAAAACTGATTAACCTTTGGCAATCACAGAAGGGTTAGGTTGACCAACTGGGAACTGGTAAAGTAACTTAGCAAACCGAGCAAACCGAGGTGAGTTCACAGTTTCTACAAGGCATGGGATTCCCAAGGGTTGGGAATGGGTTAATAAACTAAAATAGAATCTACATATCCTCCTTGGGTAGGATATGTATGGCCATCCTCCTTGGGTAGGATGCCACTATAACTTCTGCGTTTTCTCCTTGGGTAGGACAACAACCTTACAACTTACTAGACAAAACTCTAGCATGACGTCCCTCCTCTTTATATCGACTTAATCCCGAGGCCGGTGGCGAACGGGTCATTAGTTAATAGTGTTATTAGGTTTAACAAACCTCACACCGTGTCGTTCGAACGTGCGTGTACTAATGGACTATGGCAAACTGTCAGTGAAGATAGACACTGATGTAGGGCACAACTTATGTTTCGTAGTAGTCGATATGGTATGGTCTAGTGTTTCACAAGGGAAGCCCCCCACTGATTATGGTTATGTTTGGGAAACAGGGTAAACTGGTAATTCACATGGGAAGCCCCCACCAACTATGAATATGTTTGGGAAACAGGGTAAACTGGTAACTCACTTGGAAGCCCCCACCATCTATGGATATATTTGGGAAACAGGGTGAGCTGGTTAATCATATTTTCAACTATGGGGTAAACCCCACGACAAGTATGCCAACTAAAGACAAACTATGTTTTCGTAAGCAATGTACTTTGTTGTTGACTTGTTGTTACATGCCTTGCAGGCCTTTAGGTGCATAACATTGGAACATGCTGTCTGGGAAGCCGGAGTGGTCATGGGTCGAGCTACATGGAAACGCAACACAAGACTAATAGCTTATACATGTGGTTTATAAACACTTAACGAGTTAAATATGCTTCCGCTGTAAAATGTGAACTATTGTAAAGTTGTAACACTATTGTTAATAAATGAAAGTTTTATGTAAATATACTCATGAGTTCAATGTGATTGTTGGCTAAGATCCTGGTCAATCACGCCGCCAAGCGGTGGTACTCCACATGTGGATTTTTGGGGGTGTGACAGATTGGTATCAAAGCCATTGGTTATAGTGAACTTGGTTTTATTCAAAAAAGGAAAAAAAAAAACGTTTTTGGTAAAACCATACTATAACCGAACAATTTTAAAGACATGAACACGACCATTACACTCAACTCCAGACTGCAAGGTTCGTCTCTCTTATACTCATTGCACTACATAACTAGTGAACACCTACATAGGATATTGCATGTGATTGCACGTTTAGCACAACGATATCAATTCATGTACACTTGCACGTGTTATGTGACTGATAGGGTGGTAAATCCCTAAACCTTCATGACTTACGCTTCGTGATACCCTTTGTTTGCTACTCGAGTTTGAGGAACCATTTGACATGAGTTAAGAGGAGCTGAGATGAGCATGCAAATCACAATATTATTGTGGGTACACACATAATAATAATGTGGGGTGCATGCGAGTCCCAGTGATGCTTAACAAGTGAAAAAGGGGTTACGTCTCGCTATTTGATCAATGTGAAACAAACGAACCTATAGGGGCCATAGCAGTAATTGTCCCCTACTCAAACTCAAACGTGAACTTCTTATTTATCGTTGGACTCTTTCGAAACTCGATGCTGTCGAGTGTTGCCTGAACACCCATCTGAACACCTAGCGAACCGTGTAAAATGTTAGGTGCTTATACGAACGTCCCTGAGTTGGATGTCCCAGCGTCGAATGATTGATCGATACCTTTCTTACTCCTCCTCGTTTGCTGAAACTCATGTATTGACGTCTCCGATCCCGAAGTGTGATCACTTCTGCAACACTCTCGTAACAGACCGTGAATTACTCGAACCACTTGCAATGACGACGGAAAGGAGGATGAGCGTAGCACATTACTGACCTCAGTACTTTGACGACCCTGATTACCGGCAACAAGCACCAGCGAATTGGCTTCAATCGAATCCTTAACCCTCGTCAGCGACTCATGGGAGTCAACACCTACGAACCAATCGAGGAATAAGCGGTAATCATTGACCTTAGCGTGGTATGTGTAACTGCCAGCAGAGTGAGTAACGCTTTAGAACGCGGCAAATGATGCGAAAAGATGGACTACGATGGTGAAGAATCGTAGGGGATGTTTCGAGCAACGACATTGGGGGTAGCAGTCACAACGACAACAAGGTGCTCGTAACCCTAGCTTTCATTAAGGAAATAAAGGTTCCTACATCATGGATTGGCCGTAGTTAAGTTAAGAGGTCAACGACCAAGGGAACAGCGACAGTACTTTGAATTCTTGTGACGAAAACCAGCAACACCAGAAATGATGCTCTTGGAAAGGCATTTAGAGTTGGCATGGGCGACATCAGGACTTTAACACCGTGATAGCTAGTATGAGTAGCAACTCGTTTCGTCTCTGTTCCGTTTGATCTGGATGCTTCTAGGAGTTTGAACCTGTTGTGGAATCAGCTGATGGCAAGCTAGCAGAAACCTCATATGATCGTTGGGATGCAGACACGACCTTGTAGGACAAGTGTTCGACAACGACCTTCTTCTGTTATTCTTGATAGGTGTACCCTGTGAGGGGACAATTCTACGTGACCCTCTCCTTCGTGGAGGATTGTTAACTGTTCTAGCGCGCTAGAGTTACACAACGGTTAGCTTCATTTCAGCAAGAAAGGCCAACAGTGTCTACGGAAGGATTACCCCGCAATGTTAACACTCGATACTGATGTCAAGGCTAAGGAAAAGAGGATCGAGGATCCACCAATTATTCGCGATTTCTCCCTAAGTGTTAGCAGAAGAACTGTCAGGTTTATCTACACATCGTAAGGTGGGATATCAGATCTGTACCATGCCAGAAGTAGCCCTTGTTACTAGTACATCTTATTATCTTACACCAGGAAGGTTGTAGGAACTGCCTAATCAACTTCAGGAATTATTGGACTTGAGTTTCATCGGATCTAGTTTTCGCTTTAAGGAGCACTCGCGATACCCGTGAAGAGAAGCCTTTCCGTATGTGTACTGATTATCGGGAACTCAACAAGGTGACAATCAGGAACCGTTCGTATCGACCACGTATCGACAACCCGTCGACTAGCTGCAAGGAATAAGCATCCATTCGGGGATTGGCTAGTGAATGAACTATCGACAGATGGGGATCCAAGGGGTGAATGCTCTTAAGAACAGCATGTCGAATGTAATGCAGCCATTTCAACGTTATACACCATGACCATTGAGTTAACCAACACACCAGCAGCTTCAGGGAATCACATGAATCGACCGCATTTGTTGACAACATTCTGAATCCTGACCAGGAGAAAGGAACGCCATGGGTGGCATTGCTGTCTTATTTTAGGGCTTCTGAGGGAGGAGCCACTCTACTTAAGGTCTTGGTAAATGTAATCTCTGGATAAGAGAAGTACCTTTTGGTTATATAATCAGCAAAGTGGAAATGCACGTGGATCTCGCTGAGACCCGTCTTGGTTGGAACTGATCGACACCAAAAAGTCCTTCGTGGATACAGCAACTTCTTAGTCTTACTTGATGCTATCACAGATAAATCCTAGGATTTGCGAAAGTCGCACAGCTTAAACCTTTCTAGCACAGCAGGGTGCTGTGTTCGTGGAAGACAGTACAGGATGACGTCATCTCAGCTTTCGAATCCCGAAACTGCAATGCTCTGAGCATCATTTTACCCGAGGGTACGGGTGATATAGTGGTATACCATGATGGTCGGAATCAGAGTCCTAGTTACACACCAACGCAACACGAGAGAATGATGACTTACGTGATGGAGCTACAAAGAGTAACTGCACGACACACAACTGGCAGTGAAAACCATGGCCTTGGGATTTTAGAGGGAGGCATTACTTGGACAGTACCAGATGCATCATTTAAACCGATCACAAGGGCCTCCCAAGTACCGACGTTCGAAAAGGCTAAAGCATACAACGTTCTTGCTGGATGGAACTTCTAGATGAATACGACTGCGAAACCTGAACGTACATGAGCCCTGCAGCTCACTACTGACTCTAACTTACCAGTATCAGACTCACTCTGTTCAGACTGGAGAACTGAGGGAAGAGGAATTTTTCAAGTTGAACCCATGCGGGGCATGGAGAAGCAACCTTTGACTAGTCGGACGATACACGCTACTTCCTGAAACGAATGTGGGTCCCATTACACGGCAACTGTAGGGAACTCGCGTTGAGCAAGCGCACCAGCTTCGACATTCTAGCCGCCTGGGTTTTTGATGGAAGGCATTAGGATTTACAAACCTTGTGCTGGTAATCCGACATGAAGGCTCATCCAGTTAAGTATGTGAAAGATGGATCGAGTTGTGAATAGTCAAGGTGTAGCATCAGCAACCAGCAACACTCACATGGAAATAAAAATGGACTGCCATGGATTTGGTCGAAAGTCTACTTACAACGTGAAACGGAAACAACATTACCTAGATACTCATTGATTGTCTTGCACAACCAGCACACTTTCTAGTCATCGAAGAAACGAATAAGTTTCTACACGTGCAGTCCTCTATCTAAAGGAAGCGGTTGCTAGCAACCTTCATTACCTCTAATCGCGACCCACGATTTGCATCTGATTTGTGGCAAGCGGTGCACAAATCCTTTGGCTCGAGTTAGACATGAGCACAATATATCACCCACAGACGGGTGGGCAGACTGAACGCAGCATCCAAACTTTTGAAGACATGCTTCGAGCACGTGAAATCAACTTTGGCAACGGTCGGAGAAAAACACCTCCCCTTTAGTGGAGCTTTCGAATAACAACAAGTTACCACACCAGCATTCAGGCTGCTCCGTTCGAGGCATTACACGGGCGGAGGTACCAATCATCTCTTTGTTGGGCAGAAGTCGGAAACGGCCAACTCGCCGGCCCGGAACTCATCATTCACACAATGGAGGAGATTACTCTGATATAACAACGAATGGCGGCAGTTCGTGATCGCCAGAAAAGCTACGCTGTTTAGCGCAAGGAACCACTCGAGTTCCAGGTTGGGGATCGAGTACTACCTAAAGTCTCACCTTGGGAAGGTTTACTTCACTTTGTTATTCGAGACAAAAACCCAAACCGCGATATGTTGAACCTTTCGAAACCATGGAGAAAATAGGCAAGGTGGCCTACAAACTGAACTCACCCAAAGAACTCAGTGGACTTCACAATGTATTCTATGTGTCGAATCTAAAGAAGTGTCTATCAAATGAGACTCTCATAGTTCCTTTTAAGGAGCTCACTATAGACGACCAGTTGCGATTCATCGAGGAACCAGTAGAGGTTACTAACCGAGATGTGAAAGTTCTCAAGCATACCAGAATACCTCTTGTTCGCGTTCGTTGGAACTCCCGTCGTGGCCCAGAGTTCACCTGGGAACGAGAAGACCAAATGAAACTCAAGTATCCCCAGTTGTTCGGAAACAATGCAACTACTACTGAGGCTGAAGCTACTGTGGAATTTCGGGACGAAATTCCAAATCAACGGGGGGATGATGTGACACCCCAGGAAAACCAGTAAACCTCGCAACTTAACTAGCTTCCTCGGTAACCGCATGCTAAATTTCGGGACGAAATTTCTTCAAGTTGGGGATAATGTGACAACTCGAGTTTCCAAGATTCTATCTTCGCAATTATTTGCATGTTAATTGTTTAAGTTGTTTGTTTACATGACTTGTTTGCTTTGTAACCGTGCACGTTTATAATATGTCAAAACGTATTGTGATTATTGTATTATACATTTGGTGATTTAAACTAGTAACCTGTTAATCTGAATAGAAGCTAAAATCTTAAAATATTGTACCCCGATCAACCTCGACGAAACTCAGAGTTTCGCCGCTAACCATCTTGATGAAACCAATGGATGGTTTCGTCACAATCACCTCGACGAAACAGGGAGTTTCGTCATAAACCACACGACGAAACAAGAGTGTTTCGCCATGGTGGGCTTCGGCCCAAGTAAAGCCCAATCGAGATGACAGTTACGCTATATAATGAACACACCACGATTCGTGAAACCCTAGTGCTCTATTCTCTCTCTCCTTGACGGCAACCTACCTATCATATTCGGAGTTTCAATCCCGCAAAGTCTGACCGTCGTGTCTAGCGGCAATCACATCCCGACACGTTTCCATCGCTGTTGATCGGTACATGATTTCCCTTGCAGATCGTTACTTGTCCGAATATATGTTGATGGAAGTTCTATGAATGCAGGGTTTTGTATTATAATCTATGATCGTATGATATATTGATTAGGGTTGTATGTGGTTGTTAACCAGTTAATTGGTAGCTAGGGTTGTATGAACCATGCTAATGATTTCAATCGTATGAACTTTAGGGTATGTTGATGATAGTTAACTACTGGAAACTAATGCTATTGAAACTGCCATGGATGATTATGCTTGGTATGTGGATTGCTTGGTGATTGATTATGTAACTGCTGCTTAGTAATTGGGGTTTCTGTGTGAGTAACTGTTGATGGGACGTAACTGCTGCATGATGACGAAACCCCATAACCCGACAAAACCCCATAACCTGACGAAACCTTGGAGTTTCGTCCTGACCTTTCATCGTGGTCCCTATCGACGAAACATAAGTGTTCCATCGTGAAGTTTGTCATGAACAGTGGATTCATAAGTTTACTTATACTGCATGAATGTTAGAAACTGGTTTTGTCAAATACTGTTGATAATGTCACCTTAAATATGAATGAGTTGATTAACTGCTAAGTGCTTTTGGTGATCACTGATGTAATACCCATTATGATTGTATTTATATGTGAACTGCGTGAATTGTAGACTGATTGTGTAATACGTGCATACTATGGGCTTTGATTTAGTTGTTGTGCTACGTGAACTCTCGTTACAACTTGTATAATGATGTGAGATTATGGGAACACTATTTTTATAATGTGAATGTGGGATGCATGATTCATGAGTAAACAAAACTGATTAACCTTTGGCAATCACAGAAGAGTTAGGTTGACCAACTGGGAACTGGTAAAGTAACTTAACAAACCGAGGTGAGTTCACACTTTCGACAAGGCATGGGATTCCTAAGGGTTGGGTATGGGTTAATAAACTAAAACAGAATCTACATATCCTCCTTGGGTAGGATATGTACGGCCATCCTCCTTGGGTAGGATGCCACTATAACTTCTGCGTATTCTCCTTGGGTAGGACAAAAACCTTACAACTTACTAGACAAAACTCTATCATGAAGTCCCTCCTCTTTATATCGACTTAATCGCCGAGGCCGATGGCGAACGGGTCATTAGTTAATAGCGTTATTAGGTTTAACAAACCTCACACCGTGTCGTTCATACGGGCGTGTACTAATGGACTATGGCAAAATGTCAGTGATGATAGACACTGATGTAGGGCACAACTTATGTTTCATAGTAGTCGATATGTTATGGTCTAGTGGTTCACAGGGGAAGCACCCCACTGATTATAGTTATGATTGGGAAACAGGGTAAACGGGTAATTCACATGGGAAGCCCCCACCAACTATGAATATGTTTGGGAAACAGGGTAAACTAGTAACTCACATGGGAAGCCCCCACCATCTATGGATATGTTTGGGAAACAGGGTAAGCTGGTTAGTCTTATTTTCAACTATGGAGTAAACCCCACGGCAAGTAAGCCAACTAAAGACAAACTATGTTTTCGTAAGCAACTTAAAACGAACACCCAACTATGAACTCGCTCAACTTTGTTGTTGACTCGTTGTTACGTGCCTTGCAGGCCTTTAGGTGCATAACATTGGAACTTGCTGTCTGGGAAGCCGGAGTGGTCATGGGTCGAGCTACATGGTAATGCAACACAAGACTAAGAGCTTATACATGTGGTTTATAAACACTTAACGAGTTAAATATGCTTCCGCTGTAAAATGTGAACTATTGTAACGTTGTAACACTATTGTTAGTAAATGAAAGTTTTATGTACATATACTCATGAGTTCAATGTGATTGGTGGCTAAGATCCTGGTCAGTCACGCCTCCAAGCGGTGGTACTCCGCATGTGGATTTTTGGGGTTGTGACAAAGTGTCAACAAGCCAAACTTGTGCCTCTGAATGACCATACATGAAGAATATATTGTTAAACGAGTGATTAATTGGATATGGGAAGCCGTTTATGAAAATAATCGAAAGATTATAAGCTACAGGGGTTAAACGTGTCAACATCTTAATTCTTACCTCTGAGTGACCTTTTAACGAACCCGAGGCTTTGAAGTATTCAAATATAAGCTCAAGAATAAGTGATACAAATTTCACGAGGTTTCGAGATCATTATACGTTGTTTATTTAAATTCCCAAGAATAAGGGTTTAAAGTGTCAGTGAGGCGAAACTTATGTTTTCGGTGATCAATTAACGAAATCGCGCCTAACAGAGTTTGTATATACTCCCTTGAACATCTACAAACTAACTTTAGGGGCCATTTGTGTCAAAAATGAATGATATATGAGGGTATAAAAGAGCAGGGACTTAAAGTGCAACAAATAAAACTTGTTTAACTTGGGCCACACCTCCACACGGGCCGCGTAGCCCTTGATGAATCCTTACGCGGGCCGTGTGGCAGCTGCCAACGTCCAAAAACACTGGCAGCTGCATGTTGCAGCCTGTTACACCGACTTTGGAGCCAATTTTTCGATTCCAGGAGCTATTTGTTGGTTTTAGAATACCACTAGGACACCTGGGGTGATCCTAGATGCCTCCAAAACACTTGCTTTGATCTCCTTGCATGCCATTTTGATATATAAAGGCTCCTAAGTTAATGTGGTCATTTGCTCATTCACTTGCAACAACCACAACACTATCATCTGGAGTCTCCTGGCCTTAGAAGAGTATCAAGAAGTGTAGAAAAGATAGCTAGGACCTTATGTAAGTGTCTTAGCCATTTCTTAGTTCATTTATTAGTCTAAAAATCGAAAAGTCAAAGATATCGTAAATTAGCTTTGACCTTCGGTTTAATCATAAATGGTCCAGCCACTGACCGAAATAAAAGTGGTTATGGAACCATATTAAGGTAGGTGATTAACCCTTAAAAGGGCACCTCCTAATTATTTCTTTGGCTAGTTAATTGTCGGGTCAAACTATAAAGTCAAAAAGTCAAACTGGAAAGAAACTTTAATAATGATTTAAACTAATAAAACAGAGGTTGTAAATTATATTTAAACATTCTAATAACTTGGTAATTAGTATTAGAACATATTTAATCAGGTCTAACCCGACAATTATCAGTCTAAGGTCGTTTTATAACCGAAAGTCGCAAAAGCTTGACTTTTTCTTTGACTTTCAGTTCTGACCCGATTAAGCTTAATTCTTCCATGTTTTAAGCTTCCATTAGGACCACATTATATAGTAGTATAACCCTCTGGAGTTATATTGCTTGGTCCTCAGTAGATTGAATTATATGCTCTTGTTTGTTAATATGCTTATAAATGTCGTAAATGCCCTTTGGACATTTGATTGATATTTTTAGATATGTGAGAGGACAAAAATCTTTGCTACTGACATATAAACTTGTCCCGAAAATTTGACATCAGTTCTTGGTATCAAACAGAAGTTATGCTCGATATCGTAATTATAAGCTTTTTATTAATTAAATTGCGATATCATGCATAAGACATGTTTAAACTCAGATTTTGAACCAAAACTCATTACCTACTGTTAAGATATTATTTTTAAGGAATTTTAGTATTTTTGGTCAGATTATAACCTGATTAAATCATAGAGTTCTTGTGTAATTCGGTAAATGGCGATAAAACCCTTTTCATGCATAAAATGAGATTAACAAATTATTTGAATGCCAAACCTTTTTCCTACTGATTTCATACATTAAATAAATTACTTTGAGCATTTAAAACTGATCAAAATCTCAGATTTACATAAACATCTTGATTATCGTCAATTAGCGAGTTTTACACTATTTAGGTGCATAGTATGCTTTAAAACCATATTTAACACCTAAGACTTGTTACCTACTGAATTTTTAAACAAATTTCAATATTATTATAGTAGGTACAAGTCATGAACTCAGACTTCCAAAAATGTCCTTAAAAGCATATGTGAAATGACCAAAATGCCCTTTCAGGGCATAGTTTGGCCATAAATGGTAAACCTCACATATGTATAATATCCTATTGATGTAATGTGATGAGATAAATATATAGTTTTACTGATTACCAAAGACCAGAACCTTAGTTTGTTATAAAATCTCTTTTATAATCATTAAAATGACCAAAATGCCCTTATAGGACTTAAATTGGTTTTAAATACTTTTTGGGCATGTATGTTAACATCCTACTGATGTATTAACATATTTTAAGCATAATAACAATTGAGACCTGTATATAATTTATTTGGTTACCCATTATGCATTTATGCATTCAGATCGGTTTATGTAACTAGTTTACGTAAAATAGCCGAAACGGGTTTAACCTGATCATTAAATCCTCAAATTCCAGAATGTGTTTAGTTTACCCATATTAAACAAATATCTGAACTTTTTAGGTCTAAACCACATTCTATTCCGGTCTCCGCTTAATCTAGCGTTTAGAACCGTAAAGTATCTTTCTAGCTAGCCGTTCTAAGTCTTTAACTTAACTAAAGACCCGTTAGCATCCTAATAGGTTATTAAACCTTCTATACAGATTAAGTAGCATCCAGTAGAAGGTATCATCATAATGCTTTAGGAATATACGGCTGAGTAACCTCTCACTTTTAGCTTTGGTAAATACTTTTAACTTATTTTCCCTTATACGGGCTTGGGATATTGTCACACCCCCAAAATCCACATGCGGAGTACAACCGCTTGGAGGCGTGACTGACCAGGATCTTAACCACCAATCACATTGAACATCATAAGTATAATTAAATAAACTTTCATTTATTAACAATAGTGTACAATATTTCCCAGTTTACAGCGGAACTATATTCAACTCATTAAGTGTTTATAAAATCACATGAAAGCTCTTAGTCTTGTGTTGCGTTTCCTTGTGTCCCGACCCATGACCACTCCAGCTTCCCAGACAGCAAGTTCCTTTGACATGCACCTAAAGGCCTGCAAGGCATGTAACAACGAGTCAACAACAATGTTGAGCGAGTTCACAGTTGGGTGTACGTTTTAAGTGTTTTATGAAAACGTAGTTTGTATTTAGCTGGCTCACTTGCCGTGGGGGTTTCCCATATTGAAAATATGTTTAACCAGTTTATCTTATTTCCCAAAATGTATCCGTAGATGGTGGGGGTTTCCCATAGTTAAAAACATGATTAATCCGTTCACCCTGTTTCCCAAACCTTTTTACGATATTAGTGGGGGCTTCCCATGTTTGTATTTTCTATTAGTGGGGGCTTCCCATGTTTGCATATACAATAGACTATTCGTAACCATAAGTGTTCTTCTTAACCCGAGAACAGTAGTACGTACAGGCTTTACGTAGGTTTTACGTAAGTATCCTTCATTACCCGAGGACAGTGGTACGCGTGGGGTTTACGTAGGTTTTACGTAAGTGTCCTTCCTGACTCTGGAAGACAGTAGCATGTGTGAGTTTACGTAGGTTTTACGTAAGTGTCCTTCCTGACTCCGGAAGACAGTAGTATGTACTTGTTTACGTAGGTTTTACGTAAGTGTCCTGCTTAACCCGAGGACCATGGTAGATAGTCTAGTAACCGTGTAAGTACGAGAAATTGTTCAATCCCATCATTCAACCCATTCCCTATCTCCGGGAATCCCATGCCTTGGTAGAGAGTGTGAACTCACCATGGTTTGCTCGGTATGTTATTGCTTCTAGTGTTAATTAATAGTTAGGTCCTTTACACATGACCTAGTGTACATTGCACATAATGTTGGTGCACTACATTTGTTGATTCCGTTTAAGTGTCTAGGATCAGGTCTTACATCATATTGTATAGAATAGGGCACGTTATACGAGAAAACGAGAGTCTGTATAGGTGTTAGGTGCTAGGATCGCTTATAGGGTCACACAAGTCTTGGACCGCTTATTTGTCAAAGTGGGTCGCTTATTCGTACTAGCCTGGACCGCTCATATGTCACATGTCCATATGAGCGGTTCCAGAACTCTATATATAGGTAGAGTTGAGCGATCCTCAGTAGTAGAGTCATTGTATTCCACGCCGAAGCTCTGCCGGTGTGAAGATCGAGCTGTAAATCGTTTCTAATCAATACAAAAGACAGTTAGGAGGAAGAACAAGCTATATCTACTTGCTTTTCTTATTATTCCGCATCTGAATTGCAAGAGTAAACCTCTGAACGACTCGTTTGGGTCAACTAACGATCCTACAAGTGGTATCAGAGCTTGGGAGGTGGTTTTCTGCAGATTATAGCCGGATTTCACTGTTTCTTCTCACTTCTACACCTTGTTTTCTCATTTCCAGGAGATTTCACGGTTGAAATTCGTTCAAAAGCTCACAATCTGTGCATTATAGTACCGAGACAAACCCTTGGAAGTTTCAGACCAAAATTCAGCTTAAAAACAGATCAAAACTTGTTCGTAATATGGACCGCTCGAATGACATCATTGTGAACCGCTCATAATTCTGTGTTTTGGACCGCTCATTAATACAAAATTGCCTCTGAACCGCTCCAAAATTAATCACCTGGATCGCTCATAGTACATTCATGGACCGCTTGAAATTTTACTCTTGAACCGCTCAATTAAACATTGTTGGACCTCTCTTGGAACTATTCCTGGACCGCTCGAACTACCAGTCTTGAACTGCTCTAGTATACTTTCTGGATCGCTCTTGTGGTTATTTGTTTGAATCGCTCGAAAAACATATTTCTGGACCGCTCCAAAAGGTCTTTTTGAATCGCTTATCTGTTCAAGTTTGGATCGCTTTTCTGTCATTTGCCTTGAAAACCGTGCTAAGTCATCATGAATTCTGAGTTCTACAACGCCTTTGCCACATCATCATCACCA